>NC_061795.1:48191712-48527545 GCF_021462225.1 Girardinichthys multiradiatus | reverse complement strand
ACAAAGCCTCAAGCAAAACCTGCGAGGGAACAAATTTACTAAAAAAGTTACTAAGAACACATGAAATGAAGCAAAAATCAGGAGGGGCTGAGCTTGTTACCACTAATGGTGCGTTCACACCAAACGCGAATTTTTCGCATCATTTGTGTGCTTTTGTCCGCTTCACATTCCGCGTGAACTCCGCGTTGACATTCGGCAACAACGCAACGCATCAAATAGGAGGAGCTTCCATCTGCTGCTGGTTTCAACTGAACATGGCGGACATGGATTTCACGGATAATCACGATGTTTTACCTGTGGAGAGCCGAAAAACGCCGCCGACGTCAACATCCCTGGGTTCACCAGATTCTTCAGGGACGGGAACAGTTAGGAGATTACCACCACCAACTCCAGGAGCTGTGTCTGGATGACGGTCGATTTCAGCAGTACTTTCGTCTATCCAGGACCCAGTTGGAAGATCTGCTGTCCCGCGTTGGGAGACGAATCAGCCTCTGGGACACCAACTACCGGCGGCCGCAGTGAAGCCAGCCCGAAGCCGGACACTCAATCTCCGCGGAGTCAGCGGCATCCAGCCCACGGTCGATCCGAGTCAGGCACCCAGATTTCGGCTAGCTGCTCTCTGTTGCTCCCTCTTCTGACGCCCGGTGGTTCACTAGGGACCGTCAATAAGTTTCCGAACCAAACAATCGTGGAAAATCTGAGTGCCTGAATCGGATCAACCGTGAGCTAGATGCCGCTAACTCTGCGGAGCTTGAACATCCAACTTCAAACTAACTTCACCGCGGTTTACCGGCGCTGTATCCCCGCTGCTGAACGCCTGTCCATCTGTCTTCGGTGAGTAAATAAATCTCAGCTCAATAAAAAAAACTGCCGATTTTTAATGTCCACATCTCCTAAATATAAGATATTTGTGCCTAAACATAACCACGCCAGGTTACTAAAAGTAATTAGTTCTGAGTCATATAACTCTGGCTTGCCGCACACCGCCACTATGATCTGGTCCTCCATCTTCACTGACAACCGCTTCTTCTCCGCGGTCCTTCACCCTACATCACAGCTACATCCAGTCCCTTATTGGTTGACGCGAGGTGAATTTAGGAAAAATTTCAGATTTTTCAACTTGTCCATCGCGCCGCTCCGCTCCCGCTTCGCTTGCCGCGCCTTCTGCGCACGCCCTCCGCGTACACAAGTACACCACACACACACACACACACACACACACACACACACACACACACACACACACACACACACACACAGACTGACTGACACTTTCCAAAGATTTCTTTAGCAAACCAAAACTTCTATTCGCATTTTGGTTTTTCTTTTTAATTCTGTGTTCAAGGTGAATAAACAGTATTTTATTGATCTGATTAAATGAAAGTTCTCTGATATCATTCTGAACCACAAACACTGATTGGGACCCCTGATTAATCACCACCAGATGCCTCAGTAATATTGCTCCAAACAGTGCAAACATACCTTTATTTCTCACTTTGTTTCTCCTCGCCTTGCACTCAAGAGAACAGTTCAAACACATCATTTGAAGAGCATGTTGAAATACAGTCCCAAAAAAAATTCAGTTTATCCCTCTTTCACATTTCACATTTTCAAATTTGTCTCATCACGACTATTAAAAGGATCTGGACCAATTTCACTTTCAACTTTAAAAGTTTTGGTTTAATTTTGCATTCACCTAAAACCCATTGCTTCCGAATCTTTCAATTATTATTTTAAAGACTGCAGGGATTGCTCATTATAAAAGTTGTTATAAAAGTGGAGTACATTTCCTTTCTCTTTCCATGTGCTGCACTGAAGTTGAAAACTAGAGAGCAACCAGGAAAGTTAATTAGTTTCATAATTTAGCAATTAAATCAAATCTGTCATTTTCCCTCACAGTCAGCACCACTTGTGTAACGGTTTGTCACAGAGAGTGGGATTCGAAGTGCGTCACCACATCTGTTTCATTCAGTGATTTGGTGTTATTGTTCTTATTGGGACATTTCTTTGATTCACTGAGCATATTATAACTTCTCTGGTTTATGACTATGGGTTTTTGCTTGTTTCAACTTTCTTTTTGAAACAAAGGATAAGTGTTTGGAAGGGAAAGACACAAAAGACACAAGACACACAACTCTAAATTGCCTGAAGATAAGCACGTCATTGTCTGCTTTAGATATTTTTAATGGAACAGAACGATATACATTGGCCTTACAGTCAATGGACATGTCACAGACATTCTCAAGCAGCCCCTGCTCGTTAATGCATAGCAGTCTCCAGTCTGGCAGCAACTGTTAAGGAATTAAAGGACCTTGTGGAGTTGACACAAAGCATGTGTACAGACCAATCTGCAGTCACAGCCCTGTGAGGACAGACAGATCTTTCAACACCTCCATAGGCACAATCAGTCCTGGGTCCAGAGCAATATGTTGCCTCGCAGCCTGCCCAGTTAAGGTCATCCTGTATCAAAAAGCTAACAGTTCTGGTTAAGTTGGTTCAACTATCTCATTCAAAGGTACAGATTTAGTTGCAGCAACTTATTGCATTTAAGCATCCCGATATAAGAAAGCTGACTTGCTGATGTTCAAACTGAGCATCAGAAGGGGAAAGGAAAGAGGATTTAAGTGACTTTGAAAGTGGCATGCTTGTTGGTGACAGACAGGCAGGTCTGAGTATTTCAGGAGCAGCTGATCTAATGAGATTTTCAACCACAACCATCTCTCAGGTTTACAGCGAATGATCTGAATAAGAAAAAATCTCCAGTGAGCAGCTGTTTTTTGTGTGGGAGAAATGCCTTGTTGATTTCAGAGAGGAACAGGTTCTAGGCTGGTTCTAGACAATAGAAAATGGAACATTAGCTCTAATAAGCCACAACCAAAGGATGCAGAACACCATCTGTGAACATAAAACAAGTGTAACCTTAAACCAGATGAGCTACAGCAGTGCTGCCACTCCTGTCAGCTACGGACAGGAAACTGGGTCTTCAATTTATGTAGGCTCACTAAAACTGGACATAAACGTATTGGAACATGAGTATTGATTTCAGCAGCCACATTCAGACTGTCAGGTCAGTATTTGTAGTAAATAATAGAAAAGCATGGATCCATCCCCACCTTGTTTTAGTGTCTCAGAATGGTGGAGGTGGTGTAATGGTGTGGTGGATAATTTCCTGGCCCACTTTGAGCTGACAATCAGCTTACTGCACTCCAGTAGCCTCCACAGTCACCAGATCTCAATTCAGAAAAACTTTATTAAGTATTGTTTCACACATACGATGAATTTGCTTTGGTGGTAAGGTGCTTCACATGACAAACATACAGTTGTCATAAATACAAATAACAGAAATAACTAATTATGGTTTTCATCCTGGGTGAGCAGCCAACAAATCTGCAGCAACTGTGCAATATGGACTCTCTGAAGATTGTTTCTGACATCTGCAGCGAAGAATTGGGGCAGTTCTAAAGACCAAAGGGGTCCAGCCCAGTACTAGATGGGTGTACCCAACAGAGCAGCCTGTATAGTAACACTATATAGTTAGATGCCTAAACTGTCTAGATTCATTTATTATTTGGGCTCAGGGTTGGAAAGGTTTTTAGTTGCTGAAGGCTTGTTTGTTCTCAGCAAACAGGGTTTATCACTGAGCATCTTAGTGCAAAGCTAATTTAGCTTTAGTTCACTAATCATCCTAACACATAGAGGGACACCTCCACAGTTACTCCGCCAGTCCTCTGTACATCTACACCATCCACACTTTATTCAATATGCAGGATTTCTAATTGATCAGTTAGTTTTTCACATGGATTGTGCTTGTGTGTATGTTTGGACCAGAGTAGGTCCATACAACATGAAACAAGGGGGCATGTCATGAATTTAAGGAGTACTGTTGAAGATGGATGAATGCTTTTATCCTTTGCTGGTTATTGCTTCATTTGGACTTTAGTGAAAAATCTGAGCCAGTCCACCGTCTTCATTGGTTATGCGTGGCTGTTCTCTTCTGTTTCTGCTTTGATTTTCATTTATGAGGTATACTTTTTTCAGTTACATTTGCACACAAGTGATGAGAGCTTGTTCATTGTCTGGAGATTGAGTCCAGGAATTATCTTTCCATTTTCTAAATTATAAAGGTCTTGATGGAAATTACTAGAAAATAATGACAAGAGGATTTCTTCAGTCATCTTTGGAATAAAAAAACACTAAAAAGTATTTCATCACATCAGGAGAAAGAAGTCAAGACAGCTTAATCAAAATCTGCAGCTTTCTTTCACCTCTTAACCTCACCTCATTGCAGCTTCCTTCTTCTGCGCCGCTCAATAATGCATCTCTGCTATATTTCTGCTTATTGTGCATATTCTGGTGGCACATCCTAGAGAAACAATTCTTATTTCAGTGTACAAGCACAATGTTGCTTAAAACTCTGTCAGCTCATTAGAGGTTTTTATATTTCTGCTTAGTTGAAACAAAATATTTGGAAGATTACACTCAACAAAGAGAATACAACTAACAATCAATATAAATATATTATTTGTTCGTCTTATGCTTTTAGCATTGTTGTGACAGTCTATTTGTTGCTCGTCGCAGTGTCACATATAAAACAGTTTGATGTAGAGACTTTTTGCCGCCAAGCAGTTTATAGTGTGAGACCACATACGTTTTAGCAGTCATTAAAACTGAGATTTCTGTGGACATGTCCGGCAGAAGTCCGCTTTCATTCACGTATTTTCCTGAGAAAGTGTGATAGATTACTACACAAAATGTATGTTTGGCTGTAAATGGTTTATAGCATAACAATTGGTTCATATTAGATGTAGTTTCATAATAATCACTACATGGACGTCTCCCAAACTGAGCTATGTATTGAATGACTTTGGGTGGTTTTAGAACAAAATAACCTTAACTTTCCTTAGGACATAAAGTAACAAAGATTATTCCAGTTCTTAAAAATAAAGGCTGTCTTTGAACATCAATGCATATTTCTGTTTCTAATGAGGCAAATATTGCAGCTTTTTAATTTTCAAAATAATTTACACCAGTTTATAAGAGTTACTTGCATGTTCAAATTAACCACAGCTGTCCTTGTTCACCCTCATTCACAGACATTATATCAAGATAATGAACGTTATATAATTGTTTTTTATTGTTTAAATTTGCTTTATCTCATCATTTTACTCACAGTAACACTGACTGCTGTTTTCACTTTTATTTTTCAACTCTTGACCTGTAACCTTAAAAGCAATGTAACCAATGTAAAAGAATATGACCTTGCTGAAAGGTGCTATAATATTGGTATGAAATTCACACTGCAACGCGGTCACAGTTCTTCCTTTCTCGTGCACTGCAGAAGCCCAACACCCACTCACAGACCTCAACATCCTCCAAAATATGGAGCTATTTAGATCATGTGCCATGAAACTCCCCTAAATATCTGTTTTTCAGCAGCAGAGGTAAATAGCTGACCAGCTCACTTTGTCCCTTCACGCTCTGCAAATCAGATCTGCCTCTTAAACCCGCACCTTTGCACTGGCAATTAATGTCTAATCATACTTCATTTATTTTGGATTGATTCACTTTATCTCCTATAACCCACAGGGGAAATTTTATTCTGGTTTGTGACATGAAACAGGGTCTGGCTCCATAATGCCGTTGGCTGATTTTAGATTAAAAAATGTGCACTAAATCACTGAATGTCTCGTGACAGAGCCCTAGTGTGCTTCCCCGAATGAGTTAGCCTGCCAGTACTATCTATATATAACCACCTCAATCAGCTCAGTGGCTTGCTGGACTTCATCTGACCTTAGTGCATTATATGAGCCTGAGGGACACATGGCTTTACTGGTCTAGCATGCAGACCTAATATTCCTTTTGTTAACGAAATTCATTTCAATACTGAAGTCAGACATAAATCTATACATATATATATATATATATATATATATATATATATATATATATATATATATGTCTCTCTCTCTCTCTCTCTCTCTCTCTCTCTCTCTATATATATATATATATATATATATATATATATATATATATATATATATATATATATATATATATATATATAGAGATCTCTCTCTCTCTCTCTCTCTCTCTCTCTCTCTCTCTCTCTCTCTCTATATATATATATATATATATATATATATATATATATATATATATATATATATATATATATATATACAGGTCCTTCTCAAAATATTAGCATATTGTGATAAAGTTCATTATTTTCCATAATGTAATGATGAAAATTTAACATTCATATATTTTAGATTCATTGCACACTAACTGAAATATTTCAGGTCTTTTATTGTCTTAATACGGATGATTTTGGCATACAGCTCATGAAAACCCAAAATTCCTATCTCACAAAATTAGCATATTTCATCCGACCAATAAAAGAAAAGTGTTTTTAATACAAAAAAACGTCAACCTTCAAATAATCATGTACATTTATGCACTCAATACTTGGTCGGAAATCCTTTTGCAGAAATGACTGCTTCAATGCGGCGTGGCATGGAGGCAATCAGCCTGTGGCACTGCTGAGGTCTTATGGAGGCCCAGGATGCTTCGATAGCGGCCTTTAGCTCATCCAGAGTGTTGGGTCTTGAGTCTCTCAACGTTCTCTTCACAATATCCCACAGATTCTCTATGGGGTTCAGGTCAGGAGAGTTGGCAGGCCAATTGAGCACAGTGATACCATGGTCAGTAAACCATTTACCAGTGGTTTTGGCACTGTGAGCAGGTGCCAGGTCGTGCTGAAAAATGAAATCTTCATCTCCATAAAGCTTTTCAGCAGATGGAAGCATGAAGTGCTCCAAAATCTCCTGATAGCTAGCTGCATTGACCCTGCCCTTGATAAAACACAGTGGACCAACACCAGCAGCTGACACGGCACCCCAGACCATCACTGACTGTGGGTACTTGACACTGGACTTCTGGCATTTTGGCATTTCCTTCTCCCCAGTCTTCCTCCAGACTCTGGCACCTTGATTTCTGAATGACATGCAGAATTTGCTTTCATCCGAAAAAAGTACTTTGGACCACTGAGCAACAGTCCAGTGCTGCTTCTCTGTAGCCCAGGTCAGGCGCTTCTGCCGCTGTTTCTGATTCAAAAGTGGCTTGACCTGGGGAATGCGGCACCTGTAGCCCATTTCCTGCACACGCCTGTGCACGGTGACTCTGGATGTTTCTACTCCAGACTCAGTCCACTGCTTCCGCAGGTCCCCCAAGGTCTGGAATCGACCCTTCTCCACAATCTTCCTCAGGGTCCGGTCACCTCTTCTCGTTGTGCAGCATTTTCTGCCACACTTTTTCCTTCCCACAGACTTCCCACTGAGGTGCCTTGATACAGCACTCTGGGAACAGCCTATTCGTTCAGAAATGTCTTTCTGTGTCTTACCCTCTTGCTTGAGGGTGTCAATAGTGGCCTTCTGGACAGCAGTCAGGTCGGCAGTCTTACCCATGATTGGGGTTTTGAGTGATGAACCAGGCTGGGAGTTTTAAAGGCCTCAGGAATCTTTTGCAGGTGTTTAGAGTTAACTCGTTGATTCAGATGATTAGGTTCATAGCTCGTTTAGAGACCCTTTTAATGATATGCTAATTTTGTGAGATAAGAATTTTGGGTTTTCATGAGCTGTATGACAAAATCATCCGTATTAAGACAATAAAAGACCTGAAATATTTCAGTTAGTGTGCAATGAATCTAAAATATATGAATGTTAAATTTTCATCATTACATTATGGAAAATAATGAACTTTATCACAATATGCTAATATTTTGAGAAGGACCTGTATATATAATGTATTACCCACCACAGTCAGATTTTGTATAATTTTATATGATCATTTTATAGGATAATATTTGAATTAGAAAAACATCTTTAAATATACATATATAGTATGCGGTATGTATATATAAATAGTTTTTTATTTGGGAAATGCTATGTTTTGATCATGTTATGCCCAACACCTAGTAGAGACTGCTGCATTGATATTGGTCCAGCAGTCATTGACACTTCTAAATGAAAAAAGGGGAATGCAAAAATTCGATTCAGATTATTAATTAATTAATCTGTATTTTGTTTAAGTGCTCTGAAACAATATTTATTTTGAATCAACAATATAAAAATAAATTTAACTGATTATTGTCAAGAGAAAGGTGAGAGATACCAAAACCCACCATGCAGACTGGCTGAAAGCTCCTTTCAAAGCAACCTGGGCCTCCTGAACACCTCTGCAGTGCCACAGGCTGATCTCCACATGTGCACATTTATGCAGTATTTCATGCAAAAGGAGCCCAGACCAACTATTAACTGTGTATACTGTTTAGTACATGGACATACTTTTCAACAAGGCCATATTAATATATCAAAAATATTTTTTATTGGTTTGATGTAATACTCCAATTATCCAATAATAGCCAATTATCCAGAGGAGCTGAATTTTGGGTTTTCAGCCTGATAATCAAAATGACCAGAAATAAACATCTGAAACTTATAAATTTGTGTGCAATATTGTTTTAATTGATTTGCTGAAATAAAATAAGTTTTATTTTATTTCAGTAAAATTGATTTACTGAAATAAAATAAGTTAACTGAAACGCATCTGTAGCCATGAGAAATGCTTAAAAATAAAAACAGCAACAGCATAAAACAAAGAGGCAAAAAAAATCCTTTCTTTTCATTTCCGATGCTTTCTTTACAGCTTCAAAGACTGCGACCTCATTTCTTGGCCTTGGTTGAGGTAGAATGAATGAATGAGAATAACTCCTTTGAAATTCTAGATGGCAGACTGAACAGACAGGATCAACGTGCCTCTGAACACATTCCTTTACCAAACTTCTTTCCACCTCAATGCCCTCCTTGGCTCAAAATGGTATAATCGCTCAGGTCAGCATCTTTGGCAAACTCCAGCTATCTATTTTTAACAACTTCTTTAATGTTTAACTCAATAAATGATAGACCCATCAGGTGCCAGCTCTCACACAAATCCCAAACTTTGCAGTTTTTCTTTCTGCCTCTTTGCTTTGCTTTGATGTCACTGTCTGTAAAGAATATGACAGGAAATGTTGCCAGTATATTATTGCTTGCATATGTAATTTTGGAGACGTTACACTGTTGAGCTCCAGGGTTAGAGCTGGACAGACCACAGGCGTTCCTGACAGGTTGTTGTGTGAGTTGGGGGCCTTAGGTCTCCAATAGGACCCTGGGGACAAAGGCAACCCTGGAGTTGTTATACGACCTCTGATAGTCACTTAGACCGACTATTCTGGGACGCAGGAAATTCCACAAGAGAGTTTAACACATTTAAACCCATGCTTGTGCACACAGTTCATGTGAAGATGATCAGTTTCGCTACTTTAGGGTTGAGAGGTAAACATAACCCATTTGGCAATCCTCCGGTGGAGATGCCAAAGGCATACATGCAAACACGACTGGCTTGTCCCTGAGGGGGGATGTTAAAGAGCATGAGAAGTGAAGTCATGCTTGTAGCATGCTTCATGCATGACCTTTTTTGACAAGATGTGTTTAGAGAATCACGATTATGTCACTTTCTAATCATATTTTTTTAACATTCAGTATTTAAAGATGAAATACAAAGTTTATTAACACAAGAACTGCTGAGCCAAACTCTCATGTATTTTCATAATATTCTGACGCCGACTAAGAAAATCGTATTTTAACCTTGTGAGATCTCAAAAAAGCTTGCCTAACCCCAAATATTAACTGAAGATGAGTGGTGAACGATTTTCTATGTGGAGATTTTAGCTCCCTTTGCAGAATACAGAAGAAAGTAAATTGTGTGAACAAATTGGGATCTGGGCTTTTGCACTTTGCTAAAACTGTTACATATTTAACAAGTTTGATGCTCTGTCCCATTTCTGGTACCCTTCTGTCTTTGCTTTCAGCCTTTTCTGCTCCTTTCACATGCTCTAAAGCAGATCTGAAATGTTGTCATAAATTTTAAACAAGATGGCAGAGTTAGCACATAGTTCCTTTTACCAGTAAACAGAATGTTGTTTGATCTTGTAGAATTACCATATTTTATACTGGCGGCTTTTGACATAATGTCAGTCCTGATGGTGTTATTCATTGCTGTATTTTTGGGCTTAAAGCTAAAGCCAGTCTGACAAGGTGTCAATCAGGCACAGCGTTGCATTTAATTTATGATGAAGTAATCCACATTAGTTGCATCCCTGATGCAGAATCTAAAATTCCTTCAAGTAACGACTGGGAGGCAAAACGTTGGGCTGGAAAGTGAAACGTTTTTGCAGATTATCAGAACTTAGTTTTCTACAAACATTTGTATACATAATTTTGTTACATGAAAACCACAAATATGTCATTTAGATTTTATGTGAGAGACCAACACAAAGTAGTGCATAATGAAGTGGAAAGAAAATTATAGATGTGCGTACAAGATTTTGTATAGGTGACCCAAAGGTGTGGCGCTTTTGAGTCATAATTAATAAATGAAAACATTATTGAAAAATTTATTTATTTATAACAGCATCACTAAGTGAAACACATTATATTAATTCCTCACAGACTGGTCATTCTGCTTCCAGCAAATAAAAATTAGAACATTACATCCTTTTAATCTGCCTCATCAGAACACCTATTCTAGTTTATTGAATATGACTGTAGTTGTATTGAAACGCCTTGTGGGTCAATACTTTATACAATCAACTTTTACGGCACTCTAAGTTTTTAGGAGTATGTCGACACAGTTTTACACATCTACAGACTGAAGGTTTAGCTCATCCATCTTTGTAAAACAGCTCAAACTCTGATTGGATGGAGACTATCTGTGAACATTGACTTTCTGGTCTCACTTGGATTTGGGGCTGGACTTTGACTAGGCCGTTTTAACACATGAATCTATGACCAGCTCATCTGTCCATGCTGAACAAAAGCATCCCCACAGCATGATGCTGCCACCATCATGATTCTCCATGTGGATGGTGTGCTCAGGTTGATTTGCAGTTCTAGTTTCCATCACAGAGTTTTGCATGTTTCATCTGACCAGAAGAACTTCTTGGACATATTTGCTGTGTCCCCTACATGGCAAACTTCAAATGATCTTCTTTCTTTCAGCAATTTGTTTCTCCTGCCACACATGCAGTTTTGTGGAGTGTACAGTTTACTGTCAACAGATTCTCCCGCCAAAGGAGAGGAACCGTGCTGGCACCATGGTAAAACTCCGCCAAAGAGGACTTCGCACACCACTGCCTTCAATCCACCTGGCAAATGTCCGCTCTCTAAACAACAAGATGGACGAGCTGCTTCTTCTCACCGGTAAAAACACGGACCTCCGCAGATCAGTGGTTCTCTGCTTCACCGAGACATGGCTGAGTGAAAACATCCCGGACCGAGCACTGCTGTTGCCGATTTTCCGGCTGTTCAGAGCGGATCGCAGCGCGGAGCTATCGGGGAAGAAGCGTGGAGGCGGAATCTGCTTTTATATAAATGAAGGTTGGTGCAGAGACATAAAAGTGCTGGGAAAAACATGTAGTCCTGATCTGGAGTCATTTTCCATAATCTGTAAACCGTTTTATTCACCGAGAGAGTTTTCCTCGTTTATAATAATTGGCTCATATTTTCCACCGCATGGCTGCACTTCTGTTGCGGAAAAACATCTCGCTGAGCTGATTACAGACCTGGAGAAAAAATACACAAAATACACGGACTCTTTCATCATAATACTGGGAGATTTTAACAGAGAAAACCTCTCCAATGAACTCCCCAAATACAGAGAGCATATTAAGTGTCCCACCAGAGACAAACACACACTGGACCATTGTTACACAGCTTTAAAGGACTCATATCATGCTGTTACCAGGGCTGCTCTGGGTTTTTCGGATCATTATCTAATCCACCTCATCCCAACCTACAGACAGAGACTAAGAGCTTCCAAACCCAAGGTTCACACTGTTAAGAAGTGGACTGAGGAATCAAAGGAGATGCTACAGGCCTGCTTTGAATGCACAGACTGGACTGTTTTTGAAACCTCAGCCACTGACTTAAACCAACTAACTGATGTGGTGACATCATACATCAGTTTCTGTGAGGACATGTGTGTGCAGACCAAGACCTTCTGCACCTTTGGGAACAACAAGCCATGTTTTACTCCACACCTCAGGAGTCTGCGCAGGGAAAAGGAAGAAGCTCACAGCAGTGGAGATTGGGCGCGGTACAGGCAGGCCAGGAACAGACTAACAAAAGAGATCAAAGCAGCCAAGAGAAGCTACAGTGAGAAGCTGAAGAACATCCTTTCTACTGGTGACACTTCAGCTGTATGGACTGGTCTGAGAAACCTGACTGCCTACAAGAGCCCCTCCACCCATCCTGAACAGAGTCGTCTCCTGGCCAACCGTCTGAATGGCTTCTACTGCAGACATGACAGGAAGCCATTGACACCACAAATCATCTCCTCTACATCCCATTCAGGAACAAATTCCTCCCATAAAGTAACCAACCACCCACCATCAGATCCTGTACCTGCACTAAAGATCTCCGAGGAAGATGTAAACAGGCTCTTTCAGCGCATGAAAACAAAAGCTGGAGGACCTGATAACGTCTCCCCATCATGCCTGAAAGCCTGTGCAAATCAACTCGCTCCGATCTTCACAAGGATCTTCAACAAGTCACTGGAAAACGATCCAGCATCATCCCGGTTCCCAAGAAACCCACCATCGTAGGATTAAATGACTACAGGCCTGTAGCCCTGACGTCTGTGGTCATGAAATCTTTTGAGCAGCTGGTGTTGAAGCACCTGAAAGACATCACAGGCCCCCTGCTGGACCTCCTGCAGTTTGCTTACCGAGCAAACAGGTCGGCAGATGATGCTGTTAACTTAGGTCTACACTTCATCCTGCAACACCTCGACCACCCAGGGACATACGCCAGGATCCTGTTTGTAGACTTCAGCTCGGCCTTCAACACCATCATACCAGACATCCTCCACCAGAAGCTCATCCAGCTCAACATCCCAGCCTCCACCTGTCAGTGGATCAACAGCTTCCTGATGGACCGACAGCAGCAGGTGAGACTGGGGAGCATCTTCTCCCGATCCAGATCAATAAGTACTGGTGCACCCCAGGGGTGTGTTCTCTCCCACTCCTCTTCTCTCTGTACACAAATGACTGCACCTCATCGGACTCGTCCGTGAAACTCCTGAAGTTTGCAGACGACACCACTGTCATTGGACTGATCCAGGACGGTGATGAGTCTGCATACAGACAGGAGGTGGATAGGCTGGTACACTGGTGTAGTCAGAACTACCTTGAACTCAACCCACTCAAGACTGTGGAAATGGTGGTGGACATTTGGAGAACACCACCCCCATACACCCCCTCACCATCCTCAACAACACCGTGTCGGCTGTGGACCACTTCAGGTTCCTAGGAACCACCATCTCTGAGGACCTGAGATGGTCTTCACACATAGACACTGTTCGAAAGAAGGCCCAGCAGAGACTGTACTTCCTGAGGCAACTCAAGAAGTTCAACCTTCCACAGGAGCTGCTGGTCATCTTCTACACTGCCATCATTCAGTCTGTCCTGTCTTCATCCATCTCATTGTGGTTTGGCTCATCCAGAAAACAGGACAGGTCCAGACTGCAACGAATAATCAGGACTGCAGAGAGGATCATCAGGGCTGACCTTCCCTCCATCCAGGACTTATACAGGTCAAGGGTCAAGAAAAGAGCTGCTAAAATCTCTGCAGACCCCACACACCCTGCACATAAACTGTTTAGGCTTTTACCTTCAGGTCGCCACTACAGAGCACTGTTCACTAAAACCAGCCGCCACAGAGACAGTTTCTTCCCCCAGGCTGTTTCTCTGTTGAACATTTAATAGAGTACAAAACAACAGCATACAGATGTTGTAAATGCACCTTTTTATTTATATATGTGTATATTTGTATATATTCATACTCTTTAATGCAAAAACAAAAACCAGAGAACAATGTGTACCGGAGTCAAATTCCTTGTTTGTATGTACGAACTTGGCAATAAAGCTGATTCTGATTCTGATTCTAATGTTCTCTCACAAACCTTTTTACATAATAGATGGCTTCTGAAGTTTAAAAGAATATATGCACCAATTTAATTTATTGCTCTTGTCAGTTTTTGTCATTAGGTCACTTTAGAAATACTTTAGAAAAATATTGTTAACAAGGTACAGCATTAAATATCTGAGAAGAGACAACAGCTTCAAAGTGAGTATTGAAATAAAAGCATGGATACATTTTTTTTCAGACATCTTGATATTATCAGCTACTCAGCTATAACTGCAAGGTGTATAAAACGACCAAATATGTAAAACAACTTTTAATAGGTTAAATTGGAATTTGCACTTTAAAAGAAGATTACGTAAGTTGACATTAAAATGAATGACTGTGGTGATTTTCATTCTAATATTAAATGTCCCCTCAGAACACTTTGGTGCCTTACATAGTTAAGCGTTATAAAATATGCACATTTATACTGGGCTGGGAGGCGTTGGAGTCTGCTGCTTTACTGCAGTTGCACTTTTCTGAAACAATCCTTCCCATTTTACACCAGCAATCCAAGGCTTCACACTGCTCCAAGTTGAGACAGCCTCTTTGTCATTCCCCACTCACTGAGGATTATCCAATGTGATCTTGAAGGAATTGGCATTAAAAGTTCATGAATGATAAGTACTAAGGAGGCATAAATCCTCTGCTTGTCAAGCAAACATGTTGCTGTGTTGTCCCCTAAAAGCAAGCGCTGTGTTTCTGTTAAGAGTTACATCTAATCCGAATGAAGCCACCAGTCATTCTCTGCACTAAACCAGCATTTACTCAGAGTAGGAAGTTGGATGAGGTGTAGTGGGTGTTCACTGACGACTGTCCAGCTGTGCTCAGTGATAAAGTCGGCCTCCACATTGTAGCATTCCTCCTGAAACAATTTTATTTTATCTCTGAGATTCTGTCCTTGCTTTTCCTCCCTTCCCTGCATACTCAGGTATATGAACA
Source organism: Girardinichthys multiradiatus (assembly GCF_021462225.1). Taxonomy (NCBI): domain Eukaryota; kingdom Metazoa; phylum Chordata; class Actinopteri; order Cyprinodontiformes; family Goodeidae; genus Girardinichthys; species Girardinichthys multiradiatus. The sequence continues at coordinate 48,512,543 of NC_061795.1, read as the reverse complement.
ATACAGCTGTGATTATATCACAACAATACTACAGAGATTTTTGGCCGACAATCACTTAATGATACGTCTCTTTGTGCTTTCAGTGCATCGAGATGTAAGGCTGATGGGAATTCAGAGGGTAGCTGACCAGAAAAGGGTAGTCACACAGTCCATTTCCCCTTTGTGCTAATTAGCATGTCAGCTGTAGAGACACCTGCAATGAGGCGTTAAAAGAGGAAATGAGATGCTTTTCTGTGTCTAGAACTGTCACTAAAACCTGACCTTTACATTGGTTCAAAGGAGAAGGTTGCGTTTATCAGCTGCGTGTGCATGTTGGGGGTGAGACAGGAACATGTGATGCTGAGAGCTTAGGACATTGCTTTGTTGCAGACAATAATGGGCAATTTGAGAAGGAATTGTCAAAGATTTTCCTTTTTCTCGAATTCTGACTGAAGGTCATGTCTTTTGAGAGTCCTTCATAAAATGAAAGCCTTGTATCCTGACAGAACCAGCGATGCACCCAGAAAAGTGTCATCATCAGCCGTCGCACTTCAGTTGTGTTTAAAAGAATAAAAGGAAGCAATAAGACCCTGAGGAGAGGCAGAGGTTTAAAGCCAGAGCTGGACCAAGATTTTATGGGGCCCTAAGTAGAATTTGATTTGAGGGCCTACTTTCAGTTAAGACCATTATCCACAAGCCACCGGAGCACCGGTCTTTCTTGACTCACACAATGGTCAAATCAATTCAATTTATTATCCAAAAATGATATCTGTAAATAAATGATAAAGATTTTTTTCTGTTTAGTCTTTTTTTCCAGTATTAAACAGGCCTGGTAGAGACACAGAAGAGTGGTAGGTTTAATGAGTTGTGTTTCCAATCAACCATAGAACATTCTTCAGACTTTTTTCCATTAAATTTGACTCCAGTACAGACTCAAGTGGCAGAGATAAATAAACTATGGACAATAAATTAAGACTATTAACTAGCATTAATCTTCTGGAGATCTTGTGATATTTAAACGCACAGACTTTACTTTCTCTTGAAAGTAAAGTCTGGTGATCCACTCTTCAGTTGCTGTCCACATGTGTCTTAATCGGCTGACATCAGTGGAAGCTGTTATTATAAGCTCCAGTGCAAGACTCTTATTTTGAAGTGAGAAGGGAAGTAGTTCTTGTGTTTTCCTGTTGTGTTGACAGTTATGTAAAAAAAAAAAAAAAGCCAACAACACCTAGTTAAGGTGTATAAGCACAGAAGAAACAACCATTATCTAGCAACATTTTGAGTGCTCAGTAGAGCTTAAACATCTCATCCTGTCTGTAAATTAATGTATGAATGAATACTTTAAAAATCCTCTGAAAAGGGGGAATTCGATAGTCTGTTGCTATAAACAAAAGAATGAATATCTAAAGTAAAACATTACATTAAACTATGTATCCATAAAAAACATATCCATACAGAAACCAAGTGATGGCGTGCTCGTGGCATAACTTACATACAAAACCCACGATCCTCATGTTGCATTGTACAACATTATGGCCTGTGTTACAAAACCCAGTGTTGGGTATTATCTTATTATCAAAACTGTAGTGTTGCCATAGCTATCAAACCTTTCTGTGTATGATTACAACCAATATAATTGTATTCGGCATGCGGCCGAATGTCTGATGACCTTCGGCCGCATGTTTTCGACACTCGGGTGAAGAGAGGGGCTGAGCTGTCCACTGATCACCACCTGGTGGTGAGTTGGATCTGCTGGGGGAGGAGAAAGCCGGACAGACTTGGCAGGCCCAAGCGCTTAGTGAGGGTCTGCTGGGAACGTCTAACAGACCCCTTGGCCAGGGATGTATTAAACTCTCACCTCCGGGGGAGCTTTGACCAGATTCCGAGGGATGTGGAACGTGTTTTGTGGACCTGGAGAAAGCATTCGACTGTGTCCCTCGTGATGCCCTGTGGGGGGTGCTCCAGGAGTATGGAATCGGGGGCCCTTTACTAGGGGCCATCCGATCTCTGTACAAGCGGAGCAGGAGTTTGGTTCGGATTGCCGGCACTAAGTTGGACCTGTTCCTGGTGCATGTTGGACTCCGGCAGGGCTGCCCTTTGTCACCGGTCTTGTTCATAACTTTTATGGACAAGATTTCTAGGCGCAGCCAAGGGCCGGAGGGGGTCTGGTTTGGGGACCAGAGGATTTCGTCTCTTCTTTTTGCAGATGATGTGGTCCTGCTGGCCACCTCTAGCCAAGACCTACAGCATGCGCTGGGGCGGTTCGCAGCCGAGTGTGAAGCGGCTGGGATGAAGATCAGCTCTTCCAAGTCCGAGGCCATGGTTCCCGACCGGAAAAGGGTGGTTTGTCCTCTTCAGGTTGGAGGGGAGTTCCTGCCTCAAGTGGAGGAGTTTAAGTATCTCGGGGTCTTGTTCACGAGTGAGGGAAGAATGGAGCAGGAGATCGACAGACGGATCGGTGTGGCTGCCGCAGTAATGGGGGCGCTGTGCCGGTCCGTTGTGGTGAAGAGAGAGCTGAGCCGAAAAGCAAAGCTCTCAATTTACCAGTTGATCTACGTTCCTACCCTCACCTATGGCCATGAACTTTGGGTCATGACCGAAAGAACAAGATCCCGGATACAAGCGGCGGAAATGAGCTTCCTCCGTAGGGTGGCCGGGCACTCCCTTAGAGATAGGGTGAGGAGCTCGGCCATCCGGGAGGGGCTCGGAGTAGAGCCGCTACTCCTCCACATCGGGAGGAGCCAGTTGAGGTGGCTCGGGCATCTATACCGGATGCCTCCTGGACGCCTTCCTCGGGAGGTGTTCCAGGCACGTCCCACCGGGAGGAGGCCCAGGGGACGGCCCAGGACACGCTGGAGGGACTATGTCTCTCGGCTGGCCTGGGAACGCCTTGGGTTCCCCCTGGAGGAACTAGAGGAGGTGTCTGGGGAGAGGGACGTCTGGGCGTCTCTGCTGAGTCTGCTGCCCCCGAGACCCGGTCCCGGATAAAGCGGAAGACGACGAGTACGATTAATTGTATTTTAAAATCCTAAATAAATAAAACTTTTTTAAAACAAATTAATTTCTTCTTTTAAACTAAAGTTATTCTAAATATAGGTCAGAGCATATTTAACTGGGGTCCCACTCTTGATAAACAAAACTACTCATCTGAAGTCCGGAGATTTTTGGATTTTGTGTGAAAAGTTAAGCACAGCCCCCTGCTGGCCTGGAGGCCTGATCAGCAATTTAGTTTGTTTTGCCTTGGACCAGCTTACCATCAGAAGCCTCAGGAACATATAGTAGTGTCAGTAAAATGTTATCAAAGATTAGAAATCTGTGTTTTTACTTTTATTTAAACTACTGCTCATCATAACAATGAAAAGGCTTTTTTATAGTCTAACACTCAAAATCTGTGATTGTCATGCTAAAGGTGAACTCATATTCATATTCCCCCTGGATGAGCAACAGATGCAGACAGAGCATAATCAAAATTCACACAGTGCTCACCAACATCCTGAAACCCCATGAATGCAGATGGGTCTCCTGCAGTGCTTAACATAAGGTCTTCTTTTCAGTCAGATTTCCACCCCACTCCAAGTTTATTATCTCCTAAAATACATCAGTTGTGGCCCAGATTTACAGAATGCAATCAATTTTCCTTGACCTGTTCTCTAAAACCAAAGAGGAGGTAGAGGATAGTTTCTGTATTATTAATGTATTTCAGAGGTTCTGCAAAATCACAAAGTTTTGTTTCAGAATATAAAATTTACTCTGAATTTCAGCAGGCAATGCAATTTAATAGAGGGATTAGTTGTTGAAAAAACATATTTTGTTCTATGTTGCTTTAAAAGTAGCAACAAGGGAAACGTAGATTTAAAAGAACAAAGAAAAAGTAATAAAAGCCTCTAGAGCAAAGTTTTTATTAATATTAGCAAAACCATTCCTTCTGAAATCTACTTTCATGACTGTGTTTTTAAAGATCTGATGAATAATTCCCTGAAAAGAAAAGGTTTAAAAATATGGTGTAGGGGCATTGGAAAAAGTAATTTTGTGTATGGTATGGCATGCAAAGTAAGTATTGATTATGTACTTTTCAATCTAAACATCCTCTTTTATCACTCGGCTTCCACTTGGAGCTCCGCTTTTCACCTAAGAGGATGTGCATATTTTGTGTCTTCATCTTCCTTCTGTCCCTCTAGGGATGCATAATGCTTTGCATTACATAACAAGAGTGCTACCATTCAAAGCTCTGCCGCTCCAGGAAAAACTGTGTGCTGAGATGTTTGCGGTCTTATTATGTAGCATTTTCTTAAAGAAATTCATTCCAGCCAAATGTAAATCATCACAAAGAGTAAACAAGTAGTGTTTTTGCCCATGTAGCACATGGTTTTCTGTCATCCCCTCTCACATTAAGGTTTGTCAGCTCCAGGTATTACCCACTGGCAAATGAAAATCCTCCTTTTCATTAGGTGTGTGGATAATCCATTGAATGTTGTTACTGTTCTCTCAACATTATCTGTAAAGAATGTTGTGTTCCACCAGCAGTAGGTCAGATCTTTGTTGGCTGAAGGGTGTGCATAATATCCCTGCGGCAGGGCCACTAGGACCCTGTGAGCAGTTAAATAAAATGATCAAAACAATTACATCCAGACTTGTACAGTTTTTTGTTTTTTTTGTACATGTCTTTCAAAAGCTTAACCAAGTAGCTGCTTTTGCAGAATGTCAAGCTGACTGGCCCTGTAGATAAAACCATAACAGAGCTCTCCTGATGCCTAAGTGCTTCTCTCATTTCCAGGAAGAAATCCCACGGCTGCTTTTCACCTCTTTCTGGGCAACCAATCGTCACGCATTTCGAGATACATTCGTAACGACACATTTAACTCCCCAGGTGGTCTCGAACATAGACAGCCAAGGTCACCTCAGCTTATTCTATAAAGTCCCATAGCCTATTAGGGAAAATAAACTTATGCTAATGGTTGTTTGTTTGCTCTTAAAGCTTACTGTTTACATTGTAGTTTTTAAGTGGGGACTTTAATACTGCAACCTTCAAGTGAGAAACATGAAGTGAACACAAACATAGAAAAAACTTTTGTTCCTCAAATGTTGACAAGCTCAGCTTCAAACGAGAGTCATGCACCCCACTGACCTAAAAGATGCTTGAGGTAATTAAACAGCAGATCTGAGCATGTTTACAGATAATAAAGTAAAAGATTTAGGTCTCTACAGCTAGTCTTGCAGGAGTTGATTTTTCTCTCATTTATCTGGTTCAAGCTTACATTATAACAGGCCGATATAGTATCTATACAGTGACTGGAGAGTTAGCCAATAGACGCGCATACATGCATACTTGCATATTCCAAATTGCAAATTGTTGAGACAATGGGTGCACCATAGATTCATCATGAAGCCTTTATTAAGCTTCTTATTGTCCCCTTATGTACACTTATGTCCAGGTATCTATGTACTGTGATTTGCAAAGGTTTTTATAACTTCATTGTATTTTGTAAAGACTTCGTGTGAAACACCAACACAAAGTAGTGCATAACGGTGAAGTAAAATTAAAATCATACATGATTTCCCCTGAATAATAAACTGTGCAATGAGGAGGTTCACCTCATTATAAATGTTAGTATAAATACATTTGATAAGGAGCGCATTAATCAGAAAAGAAGCCAGAAGCCCCATGGTAACTTTAGTGGCACTGCAGAAATACACATCTCAGGTAGGCAGCATCTGTCTACAGGACAATTATCAGATCTGTCCTCTACAGATCTGACCTTTTATGAAAGATTGGCAAAAAAAAGCCATCATTCAAAGAACCTATAAGTACCCTGTCACAATTTTTATTGGAGGCACAGCAAATGTGTGGAAGAAGGAGCTCCAGACCAAGGCAACATACAAACACAGTGTGGTAGAAAACTGCTCGTGACCCTGAACACCGCATCCCAACAGTGAAAAATGGTGGTGAAGCGTTATGCAGTTCGAACAATATAGATGGTCAGATAAAGATGGATGTATCGAAATCCAGGGCAGTCCTGGAAGGAAACTATTTAAATGCTGAGAATGAAAGTGCGGCGCAGGTTCACCTTCCAGCAGGGCAACAACCCGAAACATTTCAGAATTTTAGTTGTAAAAACAAAATGACAACCAATGAAACATTTGCATTTCATATGTTGATACAACTTCGTGTTAGTATATTACATTAATAATAATAAATAAAATACATGAAAGTTTATAGTTTAAAAAGGTTTAACCGGTGTGAATACTTTTAGAAGGCACAGCAGAACATAACTACTGAAGCTTTTGCCTGCATCTTAACATTTAGTTTGGAGCTCATGTAGGTACGGTGAGATGAGAAAAATATCAGAAAAATGTGCTGATGTTCTTTTTTTTGTTTTACTTGTAGCACTCTATGGCCACCATATGGCACATTAGAGATTTCCAGTTTCTGTTCACTCTTTGGATGTCTAATTCAGGTGCTGTGTAGGAAACAGCTTGAGTGTCAAAATGGTCTAAAACACAAGATTCTGGCAGTCCTCCGCCTCTGCTGTGCCAGAGCGCTCATTAAGCCCTTCAACCGGTGAAAGTCAATGGGAGGTTGTCCAACTGCCTTCCCGCCTTTTAGTGTTTTCAACATGGCTGCACTGGCAGACTGGAGTGAGATATTTATATGAGTCAAATGTTTGTGTGCCTCCCCAGGTAAGCCAGGTTATGTGGAGGCAAACAGGCACTCATAAAGTATTGCAATTTTCATGTAAATTAATATTTGTTTTTCTAACATATTCGCTTTTATTGTGCACAAAAGAATCAGTAGAAATCTTCATAAGCAACTCCTATGTCAGAAGTAAGTAGTAAAATTTATATGTAATTAGACCTTTGTGTAAGGAAACTCCTGCCCTGTTGCAGATCTACTAACATGTTTATGTCTCTCAGTTCTCATTAGAACATCACAAGTATTTTTATGCTCCTTCATCTTTGTAGCCGGCCAAGAACATGTGGTCTCTTTGAGCTGATTCAGATGAGAAGCTGTAGCAGTTAAGAACAGAGCAGCTGCGATCTCTGCAGCCACTCTGCATCTGCAGCGTGGAAAAGTAAAGAAGCTTTTCTGTTCTGTGGCAGCGTCTGTTTGTATTTTGGACCAGGGCTCCAATCGTTGGCTCTGTGCTTTGTGTTCGTTGTTTGGCTTGCAGGGCTTGTTTTCCTGAGCTTCTGCCCGAGTGTCTGTAAATGACTCGTACAGAGCAGCCGTTCTCTCCATCACCAATCATTCCAGGGCTCTCATCCCTTCCTGATGCTCTCCTACTTATTCTCAATGCATAATTGAAGTGCCTTAGACTGAGTGATGAGTCTTGTTGGGATATTAGAGATCCAACAGTAGAATTAGTCAAGGGTGTCTAATAGCCTTCTGCCATTGTCTTAGCTCTGTCTGTCTGTCTTCTGTTGATGGGGTAGAGGTTGTGTGTCAGGTGTGAATGTGTGTAGTTGTGTCAGTGCAGAAAGCTGGGATGACGATGGGAAGGCAGAGAAAGGCTCATCTGTCTTTAATCCTTACTGGCACGATTGATTTGGAGTCACTTTGCAGTGAATTGGCCTTTTAGTTTATCACAGAAGAGAGAGACTGAAGGGAAGAAAACCAAGTCAAACCCTGCATCGTTGACAGGTGCCTCTTTAAAGGAAACAGGATCGTCTGTGTTTCGTAGCCAAAGCTTCTACCCTGAGCCACTACAGCAGCGCAGAATGTCAATCATGTGATCGTAAAACATAGGGCAGAACTGGTCATCCCTGTAACAGCAGAACTTGTGTGTTGGCTGGGCTAACCCAGGGTAACACGTACCACCTGCATGGAATACTAAGGTTTCCAAGTACCACCATAAAAAAAACACATTTTAAAACAATAATGAAGCAGGACATGGACGTTTTAACCTGTGTTGTTTCAATGAGACAAAATACAAAAAGAGGAAGTACAGCAACAATCTATTGTTTGATTAAAGGATGTAGATAAATTATACATTTAGTTTTGATTCAGGCGTTTCCAAGTTTCCAAGATTGAAGTTGGAAAAAAGACGGAAAATCTTGTGAAGTCAAAATTCCAACTGGGAAAGTTGTGGATTGGCCAGCAACCCATACCTGCTGGGTTTAAAAATAACCAGGTTATTTACACTTTAACAGACTTTATCTCATTGTTACATTATTACTCACATATCCTTCCATCATTTAGTCTTAGGGAACCTCGTTTAGAGATAATGTTCCTTCTGTGTTTGGATGCCTAAAACACAAAGAAATTCACCGCATAGCTCATCACTGAGAACAACAATTAGCATATCCCAACGGATTAAGATTGGTTTAATGACATTCGCAGATTCATGTTCTAGTTTAGAAGGAGCTACCAGAACTTGTTCTTGGTCCGGTGCTGATTGCTTAGTTTGTATCAGTAGTTTCAGAGTCTGTGAACAATTCATCGTCTAGCAGTTAATTAGCTTTATATTTAGCTTATGCAACAAAAGTACCACCATTGGTAATAACAGATCCCGGTATGAAAACGTGTTTTTTCTCTATGTTATGAAAATCATCCCTCTATAAAGCAGCCAGCTGTGGGATAACTAAATTGGATTTTGGGATTTTTTTCATGGTTTTTGTGAATCCTCTGGGATTCCAATCTGCAAATAAAACTTTAAGCAGATGGATAAAACCTTTTAATCTTACATTCCACATCTTTTTAATCCTTTAAATTCCTGCTAGTGCTTTTTTTGGGAGCCTGAAAGTGCCTTAACTGCCATCACAGCTCTGTGAATAATTTACTTGTTGTATAAAGCACACTGGCTGTAAAGTATTCACAGGCTAATAACCGGGAATCTCATAGGAATCCCAAGAGGACAAAAAGTGGGAAGTTGTACTGAGCAATGCTTTATGTACAGAAGCCAACAGTTTAGTTTTAGTCTTTTATGATGGGGCGAAATATTAAAATGATGTTGTGAAATATAATGCCACCATCATAGTAAAGCAGGAACAGTATTTTATACTTTGAACATCTTTCTGTTGTTCACCCGCAGAAAAGATAGATTTCAATTAGACTCATTAGGAACTTATTGTTTCTACTATAAAGAAATAAGTACAGCGCCTTGTGAAAGTATTCGGCCCCCTTGAACTTTTCAACCTCTTGCCACATTTCAGGCTTCAAACATAAAGATATAAAATAAAAAATTTTTGTGAAGAATCAACAACAAGTGGGACACAATCGTGAAGTGGAATGAAATTTATTGGATGTGTCAAACTTTTTTAACAAATAAAAAACTGAAAAGTGGGGCGTGCAATATTATTCAGCCCCCTTGCGTTAATACTTTGTAGCGCCACCCTTTGCTGCAATTACAGCTGCAAGTCTCTTGGGGTTTGTCTCTATCAGTTTTGCACATCGAGAGACTGAAATTCTTGCCCATTCTTCCTTGCAAAACAGCTGGAGCTCAGTGAGGTTGGATGGAGAGTGTTAGTGAACAGCAGTCTTCAGCCCTTTCCACAGATTCTCGATTGGATTCAGGTCTGGACTTTGACTTGGCCATTCCAACACCTGGATACGTTTATTTGTGAACCATTCCATTGTAGATTTGGCTTTATATTTTGGATCATTGTCTTGTTGGAAGATAAATCTCCGTCCCACAGAGCAGGTGCATTTATACGGAGACTTGATTACACACAGGTGGATTCTATTTATCATCATCAGTCATTTGGGACAACATTAGATCATTCAGAGATCCTCACTGAACTTCTGGAGTGAGTTTGCTGCACTGAAAGTAAAGGAGCCGAATAATATTGCACGCCCCACTTTTCAGTTTTTTATTTGTTAAACAAGTTTGACACATCCAATAAATTTAATTCCACTTCACGATTGTGTCCCACTTGTTGTTGATTCTTCACAAAAAATTTGAATTTTATATCTTTATGTTTGAAGCCTGAAATGTGGCAAGAGGTTGACCAGTTAAAGGGGGCCGAGTACTTTCGCAAGGCATTGTAGCTTGTAGATTGTTTGTTAGAAGTCTTTGTACTTGCTTGGATCAAAGCATTTTCACTGGCAGTGACATAATAGGTCGTAATTTTCTGACCCACAAGCAGAAACCAGTTTTTAATAAACTTTGTTTTCTGACAGGAGCAAAAGTCAGGCATACTGAGAAGGACAGGTGAGGTCTGTAGGGAATGTTTGATGAATAATGAGTGGGTAGCTTACTGTGCTGGACTGGGAATGACGCTCGGAGGGATAGCGGTGATGTGGGAGGCGTGCGCCGGAGGAGGGTTAGGATCCAGCTGTCTGAGTCAGTTGTCTGAGGAACCGTTGGAGAGCAGGCGGGCAGGTGGAAGCGGTTGGACACTTCGGAGAACAGTCAAGGAATTGTTTGTCTGGTTCGGTTATTGTCTTCAAAGGGAGGCTGGACGGGTTCTGGAAATCTAGCAGCTTACTGGACCTGGAGGTTGCAGCATGGATCAGGCTTAGACAGGCTTAGGCAGACAAGAATCACGTTCTCGATAAACAGAGTTTCTCAGAGCCTTGAGTTACCACTATGTGGTACCATCAGGCAAAGAATGCTTGTTCTGTTGCTCCTTATAAACACTCCAGCCGTGATTATTCTCAGGTGTGTGGCATTAAGCCACGCTAAACGCCCATCAGTGGCTCTCCTCAGGGAAGGCAGACTCAGAAAGACATACACAAAAACCCACATCGTGACAGGCAGTTTTCAAAAGTCCAAATACAGCACTTATTTTGTATAATTGCTTTTAATGCACCACATTTAGTGTACGGTAATTCATCTCTTTAGCAGCTGTGTAGTGCAAGATTTAAAGCTCAAAATAACTTATCTTGAATGATGAAGGATATGAAAAGAGCAAAAAGATGAGCAAGATGACTTTAGATTATTTAAAAAATGACCTTTCATCCACTAAGGCTTATATTTTCTTTGTTCATGTCTGGCAACCATGGAGAATGAACAGACCAGAAGCATTTATTTGTCTGGGGGAAAGCTTAATGAACAAAAACTTCTCTGACCGATGCACACAAAGGTGGAGACTGAGCTCCTAAAGGACTCATTTTTCTTTCTCAGCATGCTTCAAAATTGACCATTTTCCTTTGTTGAGCAGAAAACACAAATTTTCCATCTTTCCTTTGGGGCATTTTTGGCCTTTTTGATGTTTACGCTTGCTTTGTTTTTTTTCCTTGTTTTTACATTATTCTGGTTGCCTTTTTGCAGCTTGAATAGGAGTTACATTGTAACATGAATCTCTGAGTTGTAAAATCACAAAGAAAAATTTAAAAATCATGCCTTTAGAATATCCACTGTCTTCCCTCAGTGCAAAATCAGTTGTGGCAAAGAACAGATTTTACGTGCTTCAAGAAGGCGAGATTTGCAGCAAAAGGCAAAGGAGACCATTAAATGAGTGTCTCTGAGGTCAGCTTTGCGGTTTTGTTTTTATTGTTTTTTACAAATCTTACTGTTTATTGTGCTGTTGTGACTCGGTTTGTGTTTATGTGGCTTGAGTTAAATGGGGAACAGCACATGTGTACTTACAGATCAGCTGTATTACAAATTTCTCCTCCCTAATGTCATTGATCCCTCTTGAACTGGATTAGCGGCTTATTACCCATCAGGGCATGAACGCTGGACTTGTTAGGATCTTCTGTTTTGTCAGGGGCCAGGATGCTGGCAGCAGATCTTTTTGCAGGGCTTATAGCCTGGGACTACAGTGAATCAGGCTTAGTCTATCAAAGTGGGATCTGGGGAGTTTGAAGGCTGGTTGCTGGGTTTTTTATACAGCTTAAGGAGAAAATTCAGAACAGCTTTATATTCTGACCAGGAAAGCCCACTGCTAGTAAAAAATGTTGTCACATTTGGAGGCGAAGCTTTGTCTGTAGCAACATGTAGGTGGACCTCAGTGTGTTATTGTACCACTCACATTAACTGTAAGTTTATCCTGGTGAAATGTTGCATTATTGTAAAGTCATGAAACATCAACAGGATGTTATTGTTCACACCACATGCTGAATGTTTTTGTCTTGCTTGGACTATTTTCTGTAAACCTGAGAGATGACTGTGGGTTAAAATCCCCATAGATCAGACCAGCCCATCTGGCACTAACAACCATGTTCAGGGGTCACTTACATGCCCTTCTTACCCATTCTGATGCTCAGTTTATACAGGTCCTTCTCAAAATATTAGCATATTGTGATAAAGTTCATTATTTTCCATAATGTCATGATGAAAATTTAACATTCATATATTTTAGATTCATTGCACACTAACTGAAATATTTTAGGTCTTTTATTGTCTTAATACGGATGATTTTGGCATACAGCTCATGAAAACCCAAAATTCCTATCTCACAAAATTAGCATATTTCATCCGACCAACAAAAGAAAAGTGTTTTTAATACAAACAGTGTCAACCTTCAAATAATCATGTACAGTTATGCACTCAATACTCGGTCGGGAATCCTTTTGCAGAAATTACTGCTTCAATGCGGCGTGGCATGGAGGCAATCAGCCTGTGGCACTGCTGAGGTCTTATGGAGGCCCAGGATGCTTCGATAGCGGCCTTTAGCTCATCCAGAGTGTTGGGTCTTGAGTCTCTCAATGTTCTCTTCACAATATCCCACAGATTCTCTATGGGGTTCAGGTCAGGAGAGTTGGCAGGCCAATTGAGCACAGTGATACCATGGTCAGTAAACCATTTACCAGTGGTTTTGGCACTGTGAGCAGGTGCCAGATCGTGCTGAAAAATGAAATCTTCATCTCCTTAAAGCTTTTCAGCAGATGGAAGCATGAAGTGCTCCAAAATCTCCTGATAGCTAGCTGCATTGACCTTGCCCTTGATAAAACACAGTGGACCAACACCAGCAGCTGACACGGCACCCCAGACCATCACTGACTGTGGGTACTTGACACTGGACTTCTGGCATTTTGGCATTTCCTACTCCCCAGTCTTCCTCCAGACTCTGGCACCTTGATTTCCGAATGACATGCAGAATTTGCTTTCATCCGAAAAAAGTACTTTGGACCACTGAGCAACAGTCCAGTGCTGCTTCTCTGTAGCCCAGGTCAGGCGCTTCTGCCGCTGTTTCTGGTTCAAAAGTGGCTTGACCTGGGGAATGTGGCACCTGTAGCCCATTTCCTGCACACGCCTGTGCACGGTGGCTCTGGATGTTTCTACTCCAGACTCAGTCCACTGCTTCCGCAGGTCCCCCAAGGTCTGGAATCGGCCCTTCTCAACAATCTTCCTCAGGCTCCGGTCACCTCTTCTCGTTGTGCAGCGTTTTCTGCCACACTTTTTCCTTCCCACAGACTTCCCACTGAGGTGCCTTGATACAGCACTCTGGGAACAGCCTATTTGTTCAGAAATGTCTTTCTGTGTCTTACCCTCTTGCTTGAGGGTGTCAATAGTGGCCTTCTGGACAGCAGTCCGGTCGGCAGTCTTACCCATGATTGGGGTTTTGAGTGATGAACCAGGCTGGGAGTTTTAAAGGCCTCAGGAATCTTTTGCAGGTGTTTAGAGTTAACTCGTTGATTCAGATGATTAGGTTCATAGCTCGTTTAGAGACCCTTTTAATGATATGCTAATTTTGTGAGATAGGAATTTTGGGTTTTCATGAGCTGTATGCCAAAATCATCCGTATTAAGACAATAAAAGACCTGAAATATTTCAGTTAGTGTGCAATGAATCTAAAATATATGAATGTTAAATTTTCATCATGACATTATGGAAAATAATGAACTTTATCACAATATGCTAATATTTTGAGAAGGACCTGTATACACAATTGACTTTGCAATGGAATATAACATGAGATTGGTCCCAGTATGCATGGTGTTGTTCTGGAACTCTTACTGTAGCACCACCTTTAAGGTAAAAGCCTAAACAGTTCGTGTGCAGGGTGTGTGGGGTCTGCAGATATTTTAGCAGCTCTTTTTCTGACCCTAGACCTGTATAAGTCCTGGATGGAGGGAAGGTCAGCCCTGATGATTCTCTCTGCAGTCCTGATTGGTCGTTGCAGTCTGGACCTGTCCTGTTTTGTGGATGAGCCAAACCACACTGAGATGGACGAAAACAGGACAGACTGAATGATGGCAGTGTAGAAGATGACCAGCAGCTCCTTTCGAAGGTTGAACTTCTTGAGTTGCCTCAGGAAGTACAGTCTCTGCTGGGCCTTCTTCTGAACATTGTATATGTGTGAGGACCAGCTAAGGTTTTGAGAAATGGTGGTTCCTAGGAACCGGAAGTGGTCCACAGCAGACACAGTATTGTTGAGGATGGTGACGGGGGTGTGTGGGGGTTGGTGTTCTCCAAAGGTCCACCATCATCTCCACAGTCTTGAGTGGGTTAAGTTCCAGGTGGTTCTGACCACAACATTGAACCAGCCGATCCACCTCCTGTCTGTATGCAGACTCATCACTGTCCTGGATCAGTCCAATAATAGTGGTGTCATCTGCAAACTTAAGGAGTTTCACAGACGGGTCCGCTGAGGTGCAGTCATTTTGTAGAGGGAGAAGAGGAGTGGGGAGAGAACACACCCCTGGGGGGTGCCGGTGCTGATGGTTCTTGTGCGGGAGAAGATGCTCCCCAGCCTCACCTCCTGCTGCCGGTCCGTCAGGAAGCTGATGATTCACTCACAGGTTGGGGCTGGGTCTTGGTCTGGGACTGGGCCAATTGGTCTCTCAGGCAGGATGGGGAGACATTATCAGGTTCTGAGTCCCTCTTTGTTTTCAGGTCCTGAAAGATCCTATTTACATCTTCCTCTGAGATCCTAAGTACAGGCAGGGAGTCTGAAGTTAAGGGGGGAGGGTGGTTGGTGTATGGCAAGAATTTGTGTCTGAATCGGTTGTGGAGGAGTTGGGTTGAGGTGTGAACTGCTGCTTTTCATATCTGCAGTAGAAGCCATTCAACTGGTTTGCCAGGCGAGGCTTCTGCTCAGGGTTGGGGGAAGGTCTCCTGTAGGCAGTCAGATTTTTTAAACCATTCCAAACAGCAGAAGCATCTCCATGTGAGAAGCTTTTCTTTAGCTTCTCTCTGTAGCTTCTCTTTGCTGCTTTGATCTCATTGACAGGTGCAGCTGCCTCAGATGAGAAGTGAAACAAGGTTTATTGTTATTGTATGTGCAGAAGGTCTTGATCTGCACAGACATGTCCTCACAGAAACGCAATAACTCAGTAAGTTGCTTTAAGTCAGTGGCTGAAGTTTTAAAAACAGTTCATTTTTTCCAGTCAAAGCAGGCCTGTAACATCTGCTTTGACTCATCAGTCCACTTCTTAACAGTCTGAACCACAGGTTTGGAAGCTTTTCATTTCTGCCTGTAGGTTGGGATGAAATGGACCAGAGAGTGGTCAGAAAGTCCCAAAGCCGCCCTGCTGACAGCATAATATGCATCCATTAAAGTTGTGTAGCAATGGTCTATAGTGTTTTTATCCCTGGTAGGACACTTATTGTGCTGTCTGTATTTGAGAAGTTCATAGAATAGGTTTGCACTATTTAACTCCCCAAGAACAATGATGAGGAAGTCTGGATGTTTTTTTTCTCCATCTCTGTTATCAGCTCAGCCAATTGTTTTTCAGCTTCTGACGTGGAGCCTTTAAGTGGTATGTAAACGCCAACCAGTACAAACGGGCAGAACTCCCTCGGTGAATAAAACGGTTTGCAGTTTATGAGAAATGACTCCAGGCCAGGACTACATGTCTTCTTCAACACTTTGATGTATGTGCACCAGAGGTCATCTTGTTGGCCAGGGAACGTACATTTGCCCGGTGGATTGAAGGCACCACAAAAACATGCGCAAAATGAGAGACCAAAGTTCCGAGGCACCCATCATTGGCGCCACCTTGGATCTATATATAATTGGCTGATTTTACAATTTATTTTAGCAAGCAAATAAACAGGTGTAAGGAATAAAGTAGTACTGAGTACAGAAACAAAGCTTTTCTTTTATTTACAGCAAAATCTTAAATAAACTGAATTAAGTGACTTTAACATACATAGTTTCAGAACCTCAATCGTTCTGTCACTCAAACATCATAACTGGGTCACTGAGCAGCACCAGGAGACAGCCTGATTTGACAGAAGCAGCCATTTTCCACCACAGGTCATCACCTCACTGAGTGATCAGTGTGTAAAATGTCCTCCAATGTTCCACCTTAACACTCTGACCCCTGGTTAATATGGAGAAGATTGAAGAGGTTTGTGAAAGCGGCTGGCTCCATGTCACTGAGCCAGTTACTGCAGCAACTGATAATCTTCTGAGTCAACCACTCGGAAGAAGGGTCACAACCTATTTTCTTCTTCATCTTTTTTCTCTGAGCTCATTCTTTCTTTTACACACACCTCTCCAGTGTTTTCCATTCTCTCTGGATTTGAATA
Source organism: Girardinichthys multiradiatus (assembly GCF_021462225.1). Taxonomy (NCBI): domain Eukaryota; kingdom Metazoa; phylum Chordata; class Actinopteri; order Cyprinodontiformes; family Goodeidae; genus Girardinichthys; species Girardinichthys multiradiatus. The sequence continues at coordinate 48,496,203 of NC_061795.1, read as the reverse complement.
TTCTGGTCTCCTCAGGGTTCACACACCTCACAGCTGACCTCTTTTTTTAGAAAGTTACCTCACTGTCGCTTCCTACTGTACTCCTGCAATTATTTCCCCGCTGAGCTTATTATAAGGTTCCCAGCAGCAAGACCTCTCTCATTCACAGAGACAGTCACATCTCATATCATCCTGTTTCCTCCACTTAAAAACTAATGTTGCTCTCCTCTCTGCTCAACTTTTTTGTCACTTTTCTTCTAGTGCTATTAGACAATGAACTTCATTCTGTCTTTGTCCACAAAGTGCTCTAAAAATGTTGCCCACCACATGCAAAGGTCACACATTGTCTCAGTGTTATTCTCCCATTAGCTTGCAAAGAAAAGATTAAACATTAAGAATAATTAAATGGGCTTGTGTTGTCAGGTTTCTATTCCCACAGCAAAGATTTTTTTTGTTCATTATAGCAGCAGTACGAATTTGTGTCTGAAATGTGAAAGCGACCTTGAGAGTGATGTGTGAGGTGTTGGAAAGCATCTCTGTGCTGCATGTATGCATGGGAGCACGGTAAAACAGAGCATCAAGGCAAAGCAACTGATAGGTTTTGACACTGTTTGCCAGTTCCTAACCAAGGGAGACATTTGAAAAACTAGGTTGTAAAGATACATCCATCTATAAAGCATATTAAATTTGAAAGAGTTAAGGACCTGGAAAGCTGTTATATGTCAGACTTAGTTTCTTAATGATGAAATGAATGTGGGAGTGGTGGCCTAGTGGTTAGAACAGGAGCTTTGTGTTCTGCAGGTGACACAAGGGGCCAGGTTCGTATCCCACAGATTGCCACTCTGGCTCCCTAATCAAGACTCGTATCCCCATAATGCTCCCCGGGCGCTGCACAATAGCAGCCCACTGCTCCCTATAAGGGATGGGTTAAATGCAGAGGAGAAATTGTGTTGTAATGTACATGTGCAATGACAAGATAAAGATGATTATTATAAAATCAAGTACAATAAAGCTTAAATGAGCCAAAGGCATCTGTTTTGTATCTGCACAAATATTTATCTAGAACCACATGTTAAATGATGTGTTGGATGTCATGTAAATAAACCAAACAGGAACTCATCTGATACAGCCAGTGGTTTGCAAAGTGGTACAGTGGGACTTATTATGGACCTAATGGAGCAAAAGAGAAAAGGATCTACAAAATAGGTACATCTCAATATATAAAAATGTCTACAATGTTTTCCTGTTATTTAACTCAAAAAGTAAAACCCTTTTAATTTATAGATTTATTTCACACAGGGTGACATATTTCAAGGATTTATTTCTGTTAATTTTCTGTTAATTTTGATGGTTATGGTTTTCAGCAGAAAATTTAAATCTTTTATGTATTTTTAAAACAGGAATATTATGTTATGGCTATGTAAGGGGGTAGACAGTAAATGGGAAGTCTGTGGACTTGACTGTGATCCAGCAGTCACTGACACCTTCTACCAGGTGTAAAAAGCTACAAAGGGTAATTGCTGGAGAAACCAGCTGTTCACAGAGGGCTGCATCCAAGCATAGAAATTGAAAGTTGAGTGGAAGGAAAAAGTGTGGTAGAAAAAGGTGCAAAAGGACCAAGGGTAACCGCAGATGTGAAAGGATTGCAAAAAACATTCAAGATTTTAGGGGATTCACAGATTCATGGACAGCTTCAGTGAATCAAAAGCTACCACACAAAAATAAATGCAGGATATCAATCAATCAATCAATCAAGAATAAGATATCAAATGAAACATAGCATTGAGCAATTGCAATTATAAGTGAGATATATAAACAATAAAAACACATGAAACTTGGAATTAGCTTTAACACAAAAAGTGATGTGTCACATAAAGCATAAATCACTTTGTATGTAATGAATCTATGTTTTTCAGTTTTTAATTGAATTCAATTCAATTCAGTTTTATTTATATAGCGCCAATTCACAACACATGTTGTCTCAAGGCTCTTCACAACAGTCAGGTTCATACATTCCAATTAATCCTAACAATTGTACAGTGCAGTCGGAGTTAGCTTTTTATTCAAATTGGTTAAAACGTTTTTCTATCTAAGGAAACCCAGCAGATTGCATCCAGTCAGTGACTTGCAGCATTCCCTCCTCCCGGATGAGCATGTAGAGACAGTGGACAGTCACTGGCGTTGACTTTGCAGCAATCCCTCATACTGAGCATGCATGTAGCGACAGTGGACTCGCTTTTAACAGGAAGAAACCTCCAGCAGAACCAGGCTCAGTGTGAGCGGCCATCTGCCACGACCGACTGGGGGTTTGAGAGAACAGAGCAGAGACATAAAGAGAACAAAGAAGCACTGGTCCAGGAGTACTTTCTATGGGAAGGAAAAGTAAATGTTAATGGATGTAGCTCCTTTAGTCGTTTCACCTAGAAAGAAAGAACAGATAAACTCTGAGCCAGTTTTCAAGGTTAGAGTCTGAAAGAGAGCACATATAATTAGTTACAGTAAAAGCTCAGTCAATTTCCATGTCTAGGAGAGAGAAAGGGTTAAACACTAAAAGACAGGGCTATGTGGATCATCAGTAGAGGGTGAGCATTAAGTTGTTGCCAGCAGAGGCTCGGGTGATTCCACTCTCCAGAAAGGTGTCACAGGTAGACACAGAGCCAGGCCAGGTGTAGCTTCTAGAAAGAGAATAGAGAGAACAAGGTTAAAAGCTGAAATAACAGCAAATAATGCAAAATTGGAGAGTAGTGTGAGAATGTAGCAAAGAGGGTGAAAGTGGTTGTTATGTCCTCCAGCAGCCTAAGCCTATAGCAGCATAACTACACAGATAGCTTCAGTTGAGATTATTTAGTTAAACGGCGCTTATTTACAACAATGTCGTCTCAAGGCACCCCACAAACTGTCCCAATGATGGTCATTGTTATACTAAAAACCACAACGATTGGGATACCTCTCTCTTTCAGATTGACCATAACCATTGGAAAAGAGAAGGGGTCATACAGGTAGCAGAAATGGAGGGTGTGTTTGCACCTCAACCATAACTGAGCCGGTTTAGGCTAAACCTGACTCCCCCTTACTCGATCCAACAGGGAGGGAAGAAGACGGAGGTAAAAAATAAGGAAGATAGCTCAGGATAAACTAAGCCACTCTAACTATAAGCTTTATCAAAAAGGTTCCACAGGAGAGGAGCCTGAGAACTAAAGGATCTGCCTCCCATTCTACTTCTAGAGACTCTAGGAACCACCAGTAAACCTGCAGTCTGAGAACAAAGTGCTCTGTTAGGAATATATGGACCAATCAGATCTCTGATGTATGATGGAGCTAGATTATTAAGGGCTTTATACGTGAGGAGGAGAATTTTAAATTCTATTCTGAATTTAACAGGGAGCCAATGAAGGGAAGCTAAAATAGGAGAAATATGATCTCTCTTTTTAATTTTCATCAGAACTCTTGCTGCAGCATTTTGAATCAGCTGAAGGCTTTTAACTGCATTTTGTGGACATCCTGATAGTAGAGAATTACAATAGTCCAGCCTTGAAGTAACAAATGCATGGACTAGTGTTTCAGCGTCACTCCTAGATAGGATATTTCTAATTTTGGCAATGTTCTGGAGATGAAAGAAGGAAATCCTAGAAACCCGTTTAATATGGGATTTAAATGACATGTCCTGGTCAAAAATAAAACCAAGGTTTTTTACTTTATTACCGGAGGTCAATTTAATGCCATCCAGGTTAAGTGATTTACCAAGCAGTTTCTTTTTTAAAGACTCCGGTCCAAAGACGACAACTTCAGTCTTGTTTGAATTTAGAAGCAAAAAATTTAACGTCATCCAAGTTTTTATATCTTCAAGACATGCTTGTAGTCTATCTAACTGGTTGGGCTCATCAGGATTTATGGATAAGTAAAGCTGAGTATCATCAGTGTAACAGTGAAAATTTATCCTATGCTGCCTGATAATTTGACCTACTGGAAGCATATATATAGTAAAGAGAATTGGCCCAAGTACTGAGCCCTGTGGTACTCCACAATTAACCCTGGAGTTTAAAGATGATTTATCATTTACATGAACAAACTGGAATCTGTCAGACAGATAATATTTAAACCAGCCTAGCGCTGTTCCGCTGATCCCTACAGCATATTCCAGCCTTTCTAAGAGAATTTTATGGTCGACTGTATCAAATGCAGCACTGAGATCTAACAGAACCAGAACAGACACAAGTCCATTATCTGAGGCCATAAGAATATCATTAGTGACTTTCAGCAGAGCTGTTTCAGTGCTATGATGAGCTCTGAAACCTGACTGAAACTCTTCAAACAGGTCATTGCTGTGTAAATGCTCACACATTTGATTAGCAACAATTTTCTCAAGAATTTTAGATAAGAATGGAAGATTGGATATAGGTCTGTAATTTTTCAAGTCATCTCGATCAAGCGAAGGTTTCTTAAGTAAAGGTTTAATTACAGCTAACTTAAAAGCCTGTGGTTCTGATCCATTTACTAAGGATAGATTAATCATATCTAAAATGGGGCTGGTAATCAGAGGGAACACTTCCCTAAATAATTTGGTTGGGATTGGGTCTAACATACAAGTTGAAGGTTTAGATTAAGCTAATATTTCTGATAACTCAGGAAGCTCCACAGGATCAAAACAGTCCAAACACAAATCAGGTTCTGCAGTTATTTCCAATGTTGTCTCACTTGCTGAGGATGAAGTAATCATCTTCGGGAGTATGTCAAAGATTTTCTTTTTAATAGAATCAATTTTATTTAAGAAGAATCCCATAAAGTCATGACTGCTAAGAGCTAAGGGAATGGATGGCTCAACAGAGCTATGACTCTGTGTAAGTTTAGCAACTGTACTAAAGAGAAACCTAGGATTATTCTTGTTCTCTGCTTTTAATGATGAGAAATAAGCTGTTCTAGCTTGGCGAAGTGTCTTTTTACACAACTGTAGGCTATTTTTCCAGATTAAGTAGGAATCCTCTAGGTGTGTAGAGCGCCATTTTCTCTCCAATTTTCTAACATTGTGCTTTAAAGTACGCAGCTCTGAATTAAACCAAGGAGCTAGCCTCCTATGAATGATTACCTTCTTTTTCAAGGGGGCTGCATTGTCTAATACATCACGCAATGATGAAGAAACACTATGAACAAAAGAGTCAATTCGTGAAAGGGCAGAAACAGAATTATTGCCCTCCACTGTGTTTTTCAGTGATAATGAGGAAATTGAAAGTGGAACAAATTCTTTAAAGGTTGTTACAGCATCGCCTGATAATGATTTACTATAATGAAATTTTCTTTCAGGTGTGGAGTACTCGGTTAAATTAAACTCAAAGGTTATTAAGAAATGGTCAGACAGGACAGGGTTATGAGAGAATATTGTTACGTCTTTACACTCAATGCCATATGTCAGCACAAGGTCCAGAGAATGAAGACAAAGGTGGGTAGGTTTGTTAATGTGTTGATCAAAGCCAATTGAGTCTAAGATAGCATTAAACGCTATATATAGGCTATCACTTTCAGTGTCTACATGAATGTTAAAATCCCCCACTATAATAACTTTATCTGTATTTAACACTAAATCAGATAAAAGGTCTGAAAACTGATCTAAAAATTGAGAGTAAGGGCCTGGTGGACGGTACAAAACAACAAACAGAAGAGGTTTTAGTGCTTTGCAATTTGGATGAGGAAAACTAAGGATTACTCAAGTAAATTTATTTTTTGATGATATTAGGATTTATTGAGATACACATCAATGAGTTTTGGACAGAAAGACAATTATAACATTTATGTTTAAAGCAAAGTGTCTGTGTAGAGATGAGAGTTTTTACAGTAAGATCTCTCTGTCGCTCCTCTCAAGCCTCAGCGGTATTTGGAGATTCCTTGATCTTTTCCTGCGGATGGGTTCACGAGACACAGCCACAGCTCATTTATGATCAGATAAAGAGCTCAAACTCAGTCTCACACCTAAGGTCAGATAAGAGACAGGATCAGTGTATATAGGCTGTATTTTATGTGGCACAGAGACACACCTTTATGACAGTGTGGTATTTAATTGCAGTAGTAGTAGTAGAACCAGAGCAGGGATTAGGTGGGCTCAGATCTAACAGATTGAATGTGATGGGGGGTTTCACAATCACTTCAGTGACTGACACACTCAGATAAGATCAGTTCACTGGGCCTTAAATACAATTAAGAGAAGGTACTGTATTCCTCTCCACCAGGACTCTTAAGCCTCGCTAGCTGTAAATCCACTTTATCTATGTGGCCTCCTAAACTTTCTATTAGTCCTCTGCCTTCTTGAATCCCTTTTCACACACTATATATTACCTGGTCTTCTAAATGGTGTTAGCTTTGAATTTTGAATCTGTATGTTTAATGCTCAGCAACAAGGATGACCTTTCCCACTGTTTTCAAGGGACATTGGGATTCCTCTTGTTCTTAAACAGTTAGACATAAAAAGGCAGATGGGTGCCTCCGGATGAATTCTGCATCATTTGAATTATTCAGAATTTAAGGATAAAAGTACTGGTTTGCATGCGAAATGTCCTGTTTTCTGTTCATTGAGGTGTGATCTTATTTAGACATCTTACAATGTACCACATATTTTATTGTATTTTCTTGGGATTTTTTTTTATGATAGACCAACACAAATTACTGCATAAATGCAAAGAGGAAAGGTAAAGTAAACGCGCTTTTAATTGTTTTTTACAAATAAAAAATTTTAAACTGTGGTGAGCCTTTTTATTATTAATTTGTTATAAATTGTACGTTTAGGGTTGTGTCATGCTGGTGATTTAACCTCTGGCCTAGTAGTTTCTGCAGCCTTTAACAGGCTTGTCTGGTATTTGTCTTCAATCCATCTGACCTGCTTCCCTGTCCTTGCATTCCCACATCATTATACTGCCACCATAATTTTTCATGCCATTCTCTGAGGCCTTTACAAAACAGCTGCAAATATAATATGATTAATTCTCACGTGGTTGGACTCTAATAATTAGGTCAGGTCTGTAGGTAACTTTTTAGACTGGATTTTAGTTAGGGTCATTAAGGTTAAAGAGGCGGCATATAAATCCATGCCACACTTCAGATTTTTATTCCAATTTGCTCTGCTTTGTGTTCAGGCGGTATAAAACCTCTGTATTCTTGCCTTGAGGGAAGTTAAGTGTGGCTCGCCTGTCATCTGTTTATGAGTGTTTATAAGTGGTCATAAATCAGTTTTGATAATCAAGGTTTTTTTGCAGACCACATTCCCTTTAACCTTGACAGAAGATGTTCAGAACACAGACTTTTTGCAAAATGACAGTCTGCTGGTTAATTTTAGCATTCTCAAACAGAGCTCTTATCAGTCTTGACGCATTACTCTGTGCTTCCCACCTCTTCTTTTTAATTCAGTTATTGCCTATTCTCTGCAAGAGCAAGCATCATCTTCCTGGGTGTACTGCTCTCCATGCACCAGATTTTTGTGATCACATCAATCTGTGTGAAGTCAAACTGGCACAGCTCAAAGGTCAAAGATCAGCGGCTGTGGGACTGGGCTCATCTGACATTTGAGATGGGAATGCATGTCTTATTAATATATCCTGATGGACTCATTAGACCTGAGGCATTTCTCACCATTTTATGGTGCTCTCAGTTAAAACCCCATTTACTTTACACATCATCGGCTAACGCTAAGGAGAGCTACGTTGGAGCTACATGTTCTTCCTGAGTCACTTTAATCACTTTGTTCGCCTGAGGTGTGAAATATCTGCTGCACTTACTCTAAGTCTAATCAAACCTACATTTGATGTTTTAAATAGGTGTAAACTAGTTTCATCATCCATTGTCATATCTGACAGTTAAACTTCATCAGTTTCAGTGTATATTATGGATTCCTTATTTTATTGCAGTAAAATAAGATATTAATTTCTCCATGATTCCCAGCTAATGATGGCTGTGTTTGAATCTGTGCTTTCTGTACATATTGCTGACGAGGAATATGCCATTATGGGACAGCAGTGCATGGATTAGAAATGAAAATGGCAGTAGAGCAAAAAGGAGGCTGTACCTTTTAGGAATGGTTGATATGGACCATTTTATTGTGATATTTTATGGCAATTATTGCAAAAATGATAAAAACTATTCACCAGCGTTCTCCAGCATTTTTGGCAATATAGCAATCACTGCATGCAATAAGAGCTTCTCAAACGCAAATACTGCTTTAAAACTATTTTATCATTATCAAAAGTTATACTTCACTGCACCAGTTACATTATTTTTTGCAATTATCTGCTAAACAGCATGCAATAACTTTCAAGTTAAAGTTGATATTTACTGAGGCTGTCATAGAACCAGGAGTACAGAAATTGTTCAAATAGAAAAGTTAATGATACAAACCCTGCATGTTTGTGAACATTCTCAATTAGAGCTTATTGTCATCACAATAAATCATAATATCTATTAGTGATTTTCAAGGATACACAGTATAACAGTTGCCCATTCCTAATACAGTTACCATGCTTTACATCATTTCTTTGATTGTTTTTCATGACAATATTTGCTTGATTTTTTTATTTATTTTGGAAGTCACCTAGTAAACGCCCCCACTTCACCCATTGCCTATATTATTATCTCTGAAAAAATAGAGCAACACTTCAGCAAATCAAAGCCTTCCATAAACATTTATTTTGCACCAAGTCTCAGTCTGCAGATGTCACACACATCAACAGGAATCTGCTGGGGTGAGATTAGGGAACTGCTTCCTGTAGGTAAAGATCAAATCCACTGCAGGTGGTTTCAGAAAGCCTGAGAGATGTCCTCTTTGGATCTAGGACTAATTACATAGCTGTTTGTTCTGGATTTATTATAATCTGCTCACATAATCAAAAACTGTGCAACTCAAGTCCAATATTTTTCCCTAATCTCTCACAGAGCTGTTATTGGCTTATCATTGCTTTAATTAACATAATCCTAGTAGTTTTTTTTAGCTGTGTCTAGTAACTGTGTGGGTCACTGGCAAACGAAATAAAGCTGAATGTTTTACTGTGTTTTTTGTTTCAATTCAAATGTCACCTCGGGCTGCATGGTTGCACAGTGGTTAGCACCGTTGTCTTGCAGCAAGAATGTCTTGGGGTCAAACTCCCGGCCAGGGGTCATGTGGCACGGGGTTTGCATGGAGTTTGCATGTTCCGGGTACTCCGGCTTCCTCCAACAGTCCACAAACATGACTGTTAGGTCAATTGGTCTCAGTAGACTGCCCTTGGGTGTGAATGGGTTTGTGCATGGTTGTTTGTCCTGTGTGTCTCTGTTTTGCCCTGGGATGAGCTGGTGACCTGTCCGGGGTGTGGCCCGCCTGTAGACTGCTCGAGATGGGCACCAGCTCCCCTGCGACCCTGTAAGGGTATAAAAATGTATGGATGGGTGGATGTAACCCCACTTGCCTGTGGAGGTCTGCATTCAGAGGAGAGCTAGAAATGGTTTTAGATGTGAAGAATGTTTCTAGTTGACCATGAAATGACCCCAACTTATTTGTTTTCTCACCTTGACATCTGTTGTCTTTTCCTTTGCAGTTATGTGGCTGTGGGCTGCTTGGCGTGGGTATCTGGCTCTCTGTGTCACAGGGCAGTTTTGCCACGTTCTCACCTTCATTCCCTTCACTGTCAGCTGCCAACATGGTCATTGCCATCGGCTCAATCGTCATGGTAACGGGCTTTCTTGGTTGTCTGGGTGCCATCAAGGAGAACAAGTGCCTGCTTCTAAGTGTAAGTTAAATCTATACATATCCAAACATTGTCTTAGTATGAATGCACAAGCTGTAACTCTTCTCTAAGTCCTTGTAGATTTAGCTTCCTAAATAAACTGTTTGGAAACCACCAGGGAAGTTACCATTTATTCATGCTTTCAGTGGCTATAAATAGTCATAATCCTGCATCAGAGAGACATTTTGAATATTGTGTTACAAAAACAGTGATTATCAGGGTTCCTATAGAGTCATGTAAAGCCTGGATTCGTTTGGAAAAAGTTGCCAGATTTTACTTATTCTTTCATTTAAAGAGAAAAATCTGAATTTATGAAAATTAAAGAGCTTATTTGTTTATTTGCAGATGATGTCTTTTATATTTATCTTTTCATTTGCAAAATCCCAAACGAAGTTTTGGTTGAACTCATTTTTGTTTTCTTGACAGAGAAGTCACAGATAAATACCCTCTCATTCTACATTTGAAAAAAAAAGAGAAATTTCACAGTTTTTTGGCCTTCGGACGCTAATAGATCAGTGTTTTAAACTGGACCTAAGGTCCTTTAACTGGGACTGGTTAAAATGCCAAACAAATCACCGATACCCCTTTTGAATATATATGAAGAAATTGAATCTATCAAAGATCGCAAATTGTGCTTCAATGAATCCATATTGTGGCTCTGCAAACCTGTTATGAGGACGACAAGGAAGTGGAGCAGTGAGGCTGTGGAGAATCTCCAGGCGTGTTTAGGCTGTACAGACTGGGATGTGTTCAGGACTACTACCAACAGTCTGGACGAGTACACAGAGGCTGTGACTTCCTACATCAGCTTCTGTGAGGACAGCTGTGTACCATCATGCACCAGGGTGAGTTACAACAACGACAAACCCTGTTTCACAGCTAAACTCAGAAGGTTAAGACTGGATAAGGAAGAGGCCTTCAGGAGTGGGGACAAAGACATATACAGAGAGGCAAAGTACAAGTTTGGCAAGGCAGTGAAAGAGGCCAAACGACTGTACTCTGAGAAGCTCCAAATCCAGTTCTCAGCCAACGACTCTGCGTCTGTCTGGAAAGGGCTCAAGCAAATCACCAACTACAAGCTGAAAGCCCCCCACTCCATCAACGACGCCTCGCCAACGACCTGAACGAGTTCTACTGCCGCTTTGAAAGACAAAGGGACAGTCCAGCAACCATCCCCCACGACGCCCCCCAACAGCTGCAGCCACAATCCACCACCCCCACCTCCCCAACCTCAAGAGGGGCCTTGGCACCTCTAACCCCCACCCTGAAGTTCCCCCCCACCAGCCCCCTACCCACGCCGAGGACGGCTCTTTCCATCCAGGAGAGGGACGTCAACAAACTCTTCAGGAGACAGAACCCCCGGAAAGCTGCTGGTCCGGATTCTGTCTCACCAGCCAGCCTGAAGCATTGCGCTGATCAGCTGTCTCCAGTCTTCACAGACATTTTTAACACCTCACTGGAGACATGTCATGTGCCAGCCTGCTTCAAGTCCTCCACCATCGTCCCTGTTCCCAAGAAGCCAAGGACCACAGGGCTTAATGACTTCAGACCCGTCGCCCTGACCTCTGTGGTGATGAAGTCCTTTGAGCGCCTTGTGCTCTCACACCTAAAAGACATCACCGACCCCCTCCTGGACCCCCTGCAGTTTGCCTACAGAGCCAACAGGTCTGTAGATGATGCAGTCAACCTAGCCCTTCACTTCATCCTCCGGCACCTGGACTCCACAAGAACCTATGCCAGGATCCTGTTTGTGGATTTCAGCTCTGCCTTCAACACCATCGTCCCAGTTCTGCTACAGGAGAAGCTCTCCCAGCTGAGTGTGCCCGACTCCACCTGTAGGTGGATAACTGACTTCCTGTCTGACAGGAAGCAGCGCGTGAGGCTGGGGAAGCACGTCTCTGACTCCCTGACCATCAGCACCGGTTCCACCCAAGGCTGTGTTCTCTCTCCTCTGCTCTTCTCCCTGTACACCAACAGCTGCACCTCCAGTCACCAGTCTGTCAAGCTTCTGAAGTTTGCGGACAACACCACCCTGATCGGACTCATCTCTGATGGTGACGAGTCTGCGTACTGATGGGAGGTGGACCATCTGTTGGACTGGTGCAGCCAGAACAACCTTGAGCTCAACGCTCTAAAGACAGTGGAGATGGTTGTGGACTTCAGGCAGAACCCAGCCCCACCTGCCCCCATCATCCTCTGTGACTCCACAATTGACACTGTGGAATCTTTCCGCTTCCTGGGAACCATCATCTCCCAGGATCTCAAGTGGGAGCCAAACATCAGCTCCCTCATCAAGAAAGCCCAGCAGAGGATGTTCTTCCTGCGGCAGCTGAAGAAATTCAACCTGCCAAAGACTATGATGGTGCACTTCTACACAGCCATCATTGAGTCCATCTTCACCTCCTCCATCACCATCTGGTACGCCGCTGCTACAGCCAAGGATAAGGGCAGGCTGCAGCGTGTCATTCGGTCTGCTGAGAAGGTGATTGGCTGCAGTCTACTGTCGCTCCAGGAACTGTACACCTCCAGGACCCTGAAGCGGGCAGGGAAGATTCTGGCTGATCCCTCCCACCCCGGTCACAGACTCTTTGAAACTCTCCCCTCTGGCAGGAGGCTGCGGTCCATCCGGACCAAAACCTCACGCCACAAGAACAGTTTTTTCCCATCTGCCACCAGCCTTGTTAACAAAGCCCGGAAACCACCCTGACACTCTCCCTTCTGATTCTGATTTAGTGTAGGATAATCCACTTTAGATTTGACAAGACAAGAGTTCCTTAAATTGACTGGTTGTCCTTTGCCATGCCACACTCAGTGCTGTTAGGCTCACAGCGTCGTGATGTTTATTCATACATATTCTTCATTTAACGAGTTCTCATTTTTAAGAAAGATCGGTTTAAGCCACCATACTGTATAAAACACAATATATGCTAAATATTCATTTAGCAATTCAATTCAATTCAATTCAATTCAAAGGGAAATTAAATGTTGTTGTAGCTCATTATGAAGGTTTCTTCAAAGAGTCGTAGATGCTGATGGCTGTGGGCAGGAAGGATCTCCTGTAGTGCTCCGTCTTACAGCAGATCTGAAGAAGCCTCTGACTGAAGACACTCTGGTGTTGTACAACAGTCTCATGAAGAGGATGCTCAGGGTTCTCCATAATGTTCTTCATTTTATGAAGAATTCTTCTTGGCACAATGATCTCCAGAGGTTCCAGAGGAGCAAGTCTTGATTATTAGCTTGTTGAGCTTGTTCAAGTCCTTGGTTTGATGCTGTTACACCAGCAGATGATGGCAGAAGAGATCACACTCTCCACAACAGACTTATAAAAGATATCCAGGATTTTGCTGCAAACACTGAAGGTCCTAGGCCTTTTCAAGAAGTACCATCTGCTCTGTCCCTTCTTGTAGTTTTACAGTTTCATCTCCACTCCAGTCTGTTGTCCAGGTGAACACTAAGGTATTTATACTCCTTCACCACCTACACTTTTTCTCCCATGATGGAAATAGTCTTTGACCTATTCCTGTTTCTTTTAAAATCTACAATGATCTCCTTTGTTTTATTCACGTTCAAGATGAGATGATTGTTTCCACACCATGCCACAAAGCGGTCCACCACCTTCCTGTACTCAGCTTCTTGTCCATCTCTGATCCACCCCACGACTGCAGAATCATCTGAGTGTTTCTGCTGATGACAGGAGTCTGTCTTGTACTGGAAGTCTGAGGTGTACAGAGTTGAAGATGCCATCATACACCTTCTTCAACAAACCTACTCATACAAGTTCAACTTGACTTGGAATCTGAAAATTTAATTGTAAAGTTGAATTTAATTGACTTGTAAAGTGCCTTTAGACAACATATGTTGTGAATTGGCGTTATATAAATAAACTGAATTTAACTGAACTGAAGTTTAATCAGTTTAATGCATTGATGTACACATATCAGACAAAACATTAAGACCATTCACAGGTGAAGTGAAAAATACTTTACATTGTACATGTTAGTGGCTGGGATGTAGACAGCAACTGAACATTTTGTCTTCAAAGCTGATGAAGGAGAAGCAGCAGAATTTGGAAGGAATAAGGATTTACATTAGTCTTACAAAGGATAAATTGGATTGCCTAGACAACTGGTTTCAGTATCTCCAAAATTGCAGCTCCTGTGGTGTGATCCCAGTCTGCAGTGATTAGTATCCATCAAAACTGGTCCAGGGAAGGAAAAGTGGTGAACCTGTGATGGACTCATTGTGGCACATGGAGAGCAAAGGGTTGCCCACGTGGGACAATCCAACAGATAAGCTACTGTCTGAGGACAATAATGAGCAAAGTTCTGCTGGAAAACCTTGGGTCCTGTCATCCATGTGGATGTTACTTTGACCTGAACAACCTACCAAAGTATTGTTGCAGACCATGTACCCCATTCATGGAAACGATATTCCCTGATAGCTGTGGCCCATTTCAGCAGGATAATGCTCCCTGCCACAGAGCAAAACTGGTTCAGGAATGGTTGAGGAGCCCATAAGTGTTGGCTTCACCACCAAATTCCCCAGATCTCATTACAATTGAATTTCTGTGGGATGTACTGGACAAAGTGCGATCCATGGAGTACCCGACATCTTGTTACCCAACATCTTAGCAGTAAAAAGGAGACTTAAGACATTATTAGGCAGGTGGTCATAATGTTATGCCAGATGTTTTTCATAATCCTTTTTATGTAAAAAAAAAATGGATGTGTTGAAGTCATTGATGTTTTTGTCATTAAAACAAGACAAGAACGGGACCAGAAGAGACTCTGAAAAACTCCATTTTTATGTTTTCCAAAATATGTTTAACAAATCCAAGCTGTTTCAAACAACCTGAAATCAGCATGAAATCATTTACTCCAGGTTTGACCTGCATATGCATTGTAGTTGGCTTGCTCGCCTCATTTCAAAGATGCCAAAATAGCAATAAAAATACTTTTATTGTGTGTTTTCACAACAACAATTAGGTTTCATGAATCTCAGATTGAACTTTGAAGAAACTCTGTTAAATTATTCAGTTCAGACTTGATCAGTCTAAGCATTTTAGCTTTTATGCTACAGCACAGCATATACTCAAGCACAAAATTACTCATACCCCTGGCAGATTTAGCTTTAAAGTAATATTATAATATGACCAACATGTTTCTTATATTAATGTTTTGGAGTGACGCAGCCTGGGTCCCGGCCTGAATATGTTAGAGAATCAGTGGAGGGATCTAAAGATTAGGATGATGGCAAGGAGGCCTTCCAACCATGTCATGTCAGTCCAGAGAGACTTTTCCTCTGGAAGATATTTTGTAAAATATCTCAACAAAATATTGTACCAAATGGACATAGCACTCTGAAAGGCACTTATTATTAATGAGCTAAATTATTAAAATGTTCTATTATTCATTACAAAGCCTAGTTTGGCTTTGCACTGTTTGGCTATGATTTTACAAGTTTTGTATCTGAACAAAAGTTAATTATGAAAGTTTTTTCAGTCGTAAGATGTTTGTGTGGATTTGCGAAGAAAAAGAAAACTTTCATTTATAGAACGTTTAAATGAGAGGTAAAGTTAGGCCTCTGACCTCTTAACATCACAAACGACTCAAGCCCTTCCAAATCCTCAGCGCTAGACATGGCTTCCTTCACCTGGCTGACAACTGTAAAGCAGAGAAAAGCAAAGTGTAGGCAGGGAGAAGGCAGTTGGAGGCTGTGAATAATAAAACGGTTTAATGTAAAATATTAAATTTAAAAGTACCGATGTTTCTTATTAGGCGAGATGTCAGGTGGGGAACATCATCTGCCAGATCATTGGAGCGTTTTTATGGACGTGCTGTTTGAGAGTCGGGGATGTTCCTTTTTGTGCACCCAGGGGATGGGGGAGTTGTTTTTGGGCCAGATGGTGTCATGTCGTTCATAGATCAGTACAGGTTTGGATCTCAGGGGGCAGACAGAACCGAGCGTTTACCTTGACAACATCTCGCTTTGGATTACAGAGCATTCAAAGCTCTGGCATCCTCTGTAGTATTTTCCTACTCTCTTCTAATTTTACTGCCAAGAACTGTTTACTAAGAAAAAATATATACATGAGAACAAGAAGATACTTGCATGAGACGTAAAATGTAGAAAGCAGTCAGTTATAGTCAGTAGTCGACTGTGAAAGAGCAACAGTGGTACAACAAACAGTGCAGCCTAGATGCTAACACAACAAAAGGCTGTTGAAACTGTTTTATGTGGGACATGGAATAAGTAATGGTTTACCCCCTCCCTTTCCAAATGAGCATTGGATTAATTAGGGCTTTTTAAGAATCTAGGTTTGCTTGCTTCATCCCATGCTGAGCAGAAGAGGCTGTAAATATTGAGCTGAGGCAGCATCAAGGAGGGTACATGATAGCAACTGAGATGCAAGACTTCAGAATAATTTATTCTTAAAGGTTCTTTACCCCCCCCCCCCCCCCCCCCCCCACCCCTTAAAAAAATGAAAGTGTAACTGCTTTCCTACCTCCATGTGAATCCACATCTTCCTTTGTCTCTATGTTCTCCTCATCTTCAATAAGAAACATTTCTGCTATTTCTGTTTCCAAGAAGTAATTACAGTTGACACAAAGAATCAAGCATCTTTCATTCTGGACTTAAGCAAACTCTAGGAATGTTCTGCACAAAGTGGAGATTGATTGGTCCAGACTTTCTACCCAGTTGTTCTCCATCATGTTCTTCCCACTGGGAGAGTTTTCTGGTGTTGTACTCTCACAGCGAGAGCTACAATGGAGGGGGGCTGTCCTCATCATTAGACTCCTGGACTGTTTTTGTGGTACTGATCCAAAGGAAATCTGAACCGGTCCACAACATTAACAGCAGAAGCAGGTTTATTTAAATAGCACCATTCATACATAAGGCAGTCCAAAGTCCTTTACAGAGCAGCAAAGGAAAAACAGAAAGAAAATAAAGTCTAAAAGCATTGCATGAAAGACAAAGATGCAGATGTTAAAGAAAAAAATGTTTAAAACTGGTCAGCTGCAACTGGGTCAGATTGTTTGATCAAAAGCTGCAGTAAACGGTTTTCAGCCCTGATTTAACGGAACCATCAGTTTCTGCACATTTCAGGTTTTCAGTGATTTTATTTCAGAGCTGAGGAGCATCGAAACAAAATTCTGCCTCATCTTGTTTAATTCTGGTTCTGAGAACAATGAGTAAGCGGGTCTCTGAAGACCTGAGGGTTCTGCATGGTTCATACCTGACCTGCAACGTAGATGTGTAATGCGGGCCAAGACCTATTAGTGCTTCTATTAGCAGTATTTTCAATTCTATTCTTAGTCAAAGCCAAGAGCATTTTGTGGTTGGTCTCCTGTGCTGATCTTCCAGAAGGTTCACCAGGGGGTTGGATGGGAATGGTCTCCTTCTTGCAGCAAGACAACAAAAGCAAAAGTACAGAATCTCAGGATATCAATGTTGGACCACTTGTTGCTGAGTATTGGACTATCTGCACGTTGTTGGACGTCACTGTGCCTCTCCAATGGCATCGGCCATTTTGTATCCAGGACAGCCTGCTCCTACATATCCCATCGAGCATTGCGACTGATATGACTGGGCGTCCCAAGTCTGACGTCACAGGACGCTATATAGGAAGGCGCCCATTTTGAACACATGCCTTCAGCTGGAGATCGGGACCCGATCACCAACATCTGAAGCATCACCTGGAGAAGAGTCCCAAGTGGATTTCATTTATTCTCTCTCGTTGGCCAACAAACAATTCATAACTGAGGTTTCTGGACTAGGAAGGCCAGAAATTTCACTTTGCCGATCGAAGACGTGAGTTTAACACGTAACTAAAAACACGGAGTTCAAGGAAACGAACCGCCATCGTGTTTCATCCCTAGTTGACTGCTGATGGTCAGATCCTATTTTTCCTTTTCGTCAAGAAGGCCAAAGGACGGGGACTGACCGCTTTCTTGGAGTTTAACTGTGGACGCGCAGCAACGCTTCAAACCCCCCCTCTTTCCCTCTCACTCGCTGCCCCAGAAGGAAACTTCACCAAGTAAAACCCATCCTTTATTTTTATTTCTTTATTAGAAAACCTGGGCAGGGTCAGAGGGTGTAGTGCAATGATAATCGCTAGTTAGAATCTCATGTGTTCTGAATGATATGTGCATGTAACTTTGTTATTGAAACTTTGATGTGTTATTTTGATATCTGGAGCCGCTGCGTTCCTAGCTCTGTGCGTGTTTTACCACCTGAGAGTCAACGCAGGTGCGTTGTAAGACTGGACTGTTAAAATAACCTCATGGTAAAATTCTCCATTTTCCTTTGTCTCCAATATCACTGCTCGCTAGCTTGGCGCCAAAAGCTTTACAACCCTTTGTCTGCTCAGGAGTTGGGGGAAGTTTTATGGTCAGAATAACTGAGTTACAGTTGGAGTTGCGCCCCCCACTCTCCACTCACCACCACACCTCTTCGTCATATTCTCAATTTTGCCATAACTGTTGGTTGATTCAACACCCACTGCTGTTTTCTTTATTTTTGCTTAGTTAGATGTGTTACCTTTGTTATGTAGAATTTTGCATGTTGAGTAGGTGAAGATTAATAAATATCCACATAGATAAAGAGAGAGTGTTTTGTGTTCATTGTGTGCAAAAAGTGAGTTGTCAGTCAAGATAAGGTTAAAGTTCCACACGTTTCGGCAGAAACGGTCGATTAAACAGTGACATCTCCGGCAATAGTTATTAATTATTACGGAGTATTTAACGGTTGTAATTGTCAAAGGCGTTGAGCCACAATTACACCACCAGAAACATCTCTGGTCTCGATTCATAAATGAGGATTTTGGTTAAGAAATTGATTTAGTCAAATTATGATTTTAATTATAATTATTGATCAAGATTAATCAATCAAAAATCATAACCCCCAACATCAAGATAAATACATCATCACAGGTTTGATAGTAAAAACAGAAAAAAATAATACATTTTCAAGATGCATTTTAAAAAACTGAACACAACAGTAAAAACAAAATAGTTCCACATCAGACAGAAGTTAAGAGTCCTTCTCCACAAATGTATACTTATTGATGTCCCTGCTATAAATATTTTACATTCTTCTAATTTATTACCAACAGTTTTGTGTAGATTTTCTGCTCAGACTAAAGCGGTGGTCAACAGGCCTTGCTGGAGGCTTTTTCTGCAGAAACTGTTCTTTGAGGTCATGATCTCTCTCTCCATTGAATATTTGCTGGTAATAAAGGATGTTTTGTTTCACACATAATCAGTAAAGTCCTGAAACATTATTGGGTTTCATTTGATAGAAAGGTTCATTTGGTGAAGCTGTATATAATTAGCTTTGCTCTGAGTTATTATGGCTCATTTTTAAGAAATAAAACTCAATTGGATTTGGTTTTTTATGTGTCTATATGTGTTTATATTCTGTTTTCCATTCAAGCTATATGAAAATGGTTAATATGTGTTTATGAATCCTGTGTTAAAAAATCTTTCAGACAACATATTATCATGATTAAGTTACTTCCATGATTTACTGTCTATATGTACTCTAATAAATTAGATTTCAGACAGTTGTGTCTATTATTATTTAACTACCGTACTATAAGATGCACCGGATTATAAGGCGCATAGAATAGAAGCTACTGCACTCAAACGTTTGCATCCACTAGATGGAGCTGTGCTAAAGAGAATGTCAACAAAACAGTCAGATAAGTCAGTCAGTCAAACTTTATTAATACACTACAAACCAGCATACGTATAAAACGTAGTTAGTGCATTCACAATAACTCAATGTTGTTCAAACGTTAATGTGCATATTCACGATATCTCCCAGCCTTGTTCAGTTGTAAACACGTAAAAGAAACACAGTCTGATACCGCTAAATCAAACGTTAGTGCATAACTCAACATTGTTCAGTTACGGTATGTATATAATACGTAAAGCTCACTTTTTCAGTTGTTTCCTCGTCCACAAATCCCTTGAATTCTTCTTCTTCAGTGTCCGAATTGAACAGTTGGGCGATTGCGACATCCAACATGCCCGGCTCCCTCTCGTCATTATCAGAGTCAGTGTCGCTGCTGTTGCCTGGCGGTTCAGTGATTATTCCTGCCTTCTTGAAAGCTCGGACCACAGTTGAGACTGATATATCAGCCCAGGCATCCACGATCCACTGGCAGATAGTGGCGTAAGTCGCCCGGCGCTGTCTCCCTGTCTTGGTGAATGTGTGTTTGCCTTCTGTCATCTACTGCTCCCACGCAGCTCGCAGTCTAGCTTTGAACGGCCTGTTGCAGCTGGAGTTCTTTAGTTAATCCACCCGGAATGACTGCAAGCTCCGAATTAGTTTTCTTCACTTGTTTTTTGACACCATCGGTGATATGGACGTGCATGGAGTCGTCAATAGGGACGGAGCTGTGTGAAAAAAGCCACCCGGTGTCTTGACGTAAATTTCTCTCAGCCATTCACTCATCATGTTCTCATCCATCCATCCCTTTGAGTTAGCTTTGATGATGACGCCGGCTGGAAAGATTTGTTTTGGCAAGGTCTTCCTCTTAAAAATAACCATGGGTGGAAGTTTCTGGCCATTAGCCTGGCAGGCGAGAACTACAGTGAAGGATGACTTCTCATTCCCTGTGGTGCGTATAGACACCGTACTGGTCCCTGTTTTCTCCACAGTGCGGTTCATGGGAATATCAAAGGTGAGTGGAACCTCGTCCATGTTGGTGATGTGCTCTGGCCGGATCTTCTTTTCAGTGATCTTGTTTTTGCAGTATGCGCGGAACGTGGCCAGCTTTTCTTGGTAATCTTTTGGCAGTTGCTGCGAGACGGTAGTTCGTGTGCGGATGGAGAGATTACGTCTTTTCATAAAACGAAAACACCAAGAAGGACCGCCTTGAAATTCATTGATGTTTATGTCCTGTGCTAGCGCTTTTGCCTTCATACGAATAGTGACTGTAGAGACGCTTCTACTTGCTGCTCTCTGTTCAACAACCCACTGTTCGAGTTTGTCTTCTAACTGTGGCCATCTCGCTTTATTCCCCCGGAAACTCTTTTTAGTCTTGTTTACTTGGCACAGGTCATCTTCTTGCTTCCTCCACTTCCGTACCATTGATTCATTAATGTTGAGTTCTCTCGCTGCTGCTCTATTCCCATGTTCGACTGCATAGCTGACAGCCTTGAGTTTGAACTCAGCATTGTAAGCGTGTCTCTTGAAAGGTGCCATTTTGGGGTCGTTATACACACACAAGTGGTGTTGGACTAGGAGTAAGCACAATACAGGTGTTTGCCGCTATTACTTCGGCGACGCCCCTGACTACGGTAGCCGTAATGCTGCAAGCGGTGCGGCTTTGTAGTTTACCAGTTGTACTGAAACATTTTGACAGAGCGCCGTGTACAACCAGTATGAATTAACCAATTGATCCATATATAAAGCGCTCCGGATTACAAGGTGCACTGTCATTTTTTGAGAAAATTAAAGGTTTTTAAGTGCGCCTTATAGTGCGGAAAATACGGTATATATTTAATCTCAAACTGTAGGACATCATCTGTTTTCATCTTCTGTTTGACCATGTCTTTGCAACATGTTGGACCATAACTTTAATCAATGATTTTTCCAGAGCAGCTTCTAAAAAAGACTTTATCTGTTTCTCCAACAGTTCTTCATTGTACTGCTGATAATTCTTCTGGCAGAGCTTATACTGCTCATCCTCTTCTTTGTGTACTCTGATAAGGTAAGCTTTTTTTGTTTAATTGTGAGGTCCTCTGTATTCTGCTGTTGTTGTCCTCTATCATTTTTTACTACTCTATATTTTTTTTTACCACAACAGCTACAGTACTGTAAGACTGTAATGTGAAAGCTAATCCTTAATAAGAACTAGTTCTGGTGCAGTTCACACCTGTTAAAACTGAATGAATTCATGCTCATATTTCACCACCTAAACATTCTGAACATAACTGGCCATGATGTCATTCATTTGTTCTTGCGTACCATTTGCTGCCTTGATTTGCCAGTTTATTCATGCTTCCTTAATCCTCTCCTGTTCTGTTTTTTACCCAAGCTAAAGTCTCATTAAAGCAGCTTTCATTTACAAACGTTCCTGCTTTAGTTGCCAGAGCACCAAATTAATCTGTGGACATGAAAGGTGGTTAATCAGGAGCTTTTAGTAGTGGCCACCATTAAAGCACAAAGTGGTTGGTGTTCCTTTTCTAAAAAAAATCCTGATTCTGGATAAACACGTCATAAAAATCATCAGTCATGTAAATTAAAAGCAATGTCTGTGGTATTACTTTAGTTGCTTTCCTCAAGTTAGAAGTGAAAGAAAGCATTAAGCTGCAGCTTCATTCCTCAGTTCATTCTGCAAACCCACAGTTGGACTCACTCCCTGCCAGCAGCAGGATGAACCAGAGTGCAGAAACAAATCATCTGTAATCGGTTAATTCGTTAGGGTATGAGCCTGCATATTTAATTTAAATTAAGGGGAAGGACATACATTGTCAATAACGGGTCTTCTATGACATAATATTCACCTATATGTATTCTTTAGCTAAATTCTAAGCTTGCAAAGAGGATACAAAACATCCAAATGATCTCATTTTAAAAAGCATCATTCAGCTGGTGCTGATGCCTCAGGGAGGCTGTCAAGAGCCTGACGGCAACACAGAAGGACCTGCAGGAGTCTCCAACAAGTTCTGGTTGTGTTCTACATATGCCAGTAGTCTTCTGTATATACCAAATCTCCTCTGGACTGAGGAGAAGGATGAAAATGGCAGGTATTGTCTGCTAAAGGAACCATCCAGGCCTGGCTAATGGAGTTTAAACAAAAATTCAACATGGAAGACTCACCACCCCGCCACGTCCAATCACTCCTCACTGGCTGCTGCAATCAACAGCAGGTCCACACTCCTCCTCAGCCAATCATTTCCCAGGGCATCACTTAAAGACCCTCTGCATGGAAAACACCGCTCTTCTGCTGTGCTTCGACCCTCCTCCACCCCTTCTCCACAATGGGCTCCCAACTCCTTCCATACCAAGGCCTACATCACCACCAGGATCAGATCCTAATCATAATGCTAAGATGTTTATTCAAACCTACTTCATCCTCAGTGTTTATGTCTCCCTCAGGGGTCCGAGCGCCAAATAAATAATCTTTAATTAATAAATTATTTAACCGTCTTCTCGATGTTTCTCCTTTATGTGAGTCTTTCCAGGTTGAAATATATTTACAAGCTTGTATGTTATGGTCTGTTGAAACCAAACTTAAATATTTGGGCCCTAATTTCAAATGGTTTTATGTTTTGTTCAGTAACAATTCTGAACATCACCAAAAGACCAACACACCCACCGTGAAGCATGGTCCATCATGCTCTTGGGTTCCTTTTCTTCCAAATGAGTATTTATTTATGCATTTATTTAACCTCTATTAAAACCAGGTGAGATGATTGAAAACTAGTTCTCATTTACAATGCCGATCTGAGAGCTGAGGTTTTTTGATGGCAGATAAAGTTCTGAATACCTGACCGAGGAATTCTCTCACCTACCAAAGTAAACTTAATGTTAAAACTGAATCAAATTTTATTTCAACTTAATATTAAAGGGAGGAAACACTTACAGTCTCTCTTGCAGCGTGAGGCTATTGCACCATTTTATTATTTTCCTTCAGACTTATTACATTTGTCTATTGTTCAGTTTAGTGAAACATGATAAATTAAAAGTTGATTAAGCTTTGAAATGATTAATCATGGTCTCTTTTTTATTATAAAAAAAGTTATTTCAACAGGAGTGTCTACAAATTTGAGAGCCACTGTAGGCTATATAAATAATGAAAATACTTTGCAGCCTAATATATCATGTGTCGCTTATTGCAAATAATTCCACAGCTTTTAATGAACAAGCTACAGGGTCTCAGGTGTTCTATGATATCTTCAGATCTGGAATGTCAGTGTCTTCAAGGAATAAATGGCATGAGTGTGACAAGCGTATACATTTTTCCAGTTGTCCTTCAGGGGTCAGAGCTTAATCATTTTCTTGTATATTTAGCATTTTCTGCAGCAGGAGCTTGAAGGTCTTCATGCTACTGCTTTACAGGTGTCAAAGGTTAGGCCACAAAATGCAGCCCAATTCGCACCAGTTGCTTCCATGTAATTAGCCATTGCATTTCCCATGACCTCTGTGAGATGAAGTCAGGTGAATGTCTGTGGGGTGACATCAGATGAAGATGTTTAAAGCTGCAGGTGCTTTAATAGGCTATATTCCCCTCTGTGGTTAATTTAACCACTGCGATGACAACTTGTCTTTTGCAGGACAAGCAACAACAACCTTTGTTTGTTTCCAAGGACAGTTTGCTGATAGATGTGTTTTTTCATAGTTTCTGTGTCACACAGCCCTGGGGACATCAGCTAATTTACTGTCTTTGTTCAAAGGTTATTTTTCAAACTTAAACTCTCAAGCAAATAAGGGAATTCATTTAGCAGCCCATCAGTTCTCAGATTTAGATCAGGTCTCACAGGCATACCATGCTAGGAGTAAATAAGCTTGATGCCTTATCGCCAAAATATTTGTGGCTTAACTTTTAAAGAAGAAGACAAAAAGAAGAAGAAATCCTGATCCCTCCAGGGGAATTTAAATGGAGAGACTCTTTGCACTCCTATCACCTGTGAAGTCAGAAAAAGATAGCAAAGCAGGGCTGAGGATTTTTCCAAATGAGAAATGAAATGAGTCTGTATTAATAAAGGATTGGATGTTGCTCTGGGAGAACTCTCTGGTTCACACATGTTCCAGTAAATCCTCCATCTCGCTTTATGTTCGTCCCATCTTGCAAAATTACAGTGTGTTTAGACCTAATGGGAAGGGAAACCATGATAATGTGGATCGGGAGCAAATCTGTTTCCCTTATTGGTCTTCAAATGTCATTGGGAAGCAAAGCCATTAAAACTAATTATGGGGTTTTTGTTAAATTTTCAGCCAGCTTCTAAATGACACTGCCTGCAAAGTTAAGGCAGATTGTTTAGGGCTTTTGCTCAAATAAGATTATAAGTTAAAATTGACAGGGTTGTCAGAAAGTCAGGATTAGATGAAGGACAAACACTACACATCACTTAAGGCGAAGAGAATTGCTTTTTTGTCTTTTACGCTACTTAATTTCCTCATCTTAAGTGAGATTATGTATGCTGTGGGAGGCTCTCGGCATCCACTGCTGCAGGCTGTGATCAGAGGAATCACTAATTCACTTCTCCTATTTGATCCTCTAATCACACGGCATTTATTAACAGGTCTGGAAGACATACAGTTGTTAGCAGCTGTAAAACATGTAGCAGCACGCCTGCAAGGCACCAAATGTATCCTTTAAATAAGTCAGACGTAAGTCATGACTTGACGCCTTATGTGAACTTTGATCCTTCTGTGGGACAAGCTGTCCAACACATGTGGAGAACACATCAACAAAAAGTGCCTAGATTGGCACAGAAGGGCAACAAAATCTTGAAAGAGAACATGCTCTTTTCTCCTATGTTTCCACATTTTTATCTGTTTATTTCTGCTTAAGAGGCACGGCTCCTTCCTCCTAATGAAGAAATTCTAGTTCATCTTCATCAGCCCAGCAGTCTTGCCTCCAGGTATGCGTAGGTCTTACATTTCTCCCTCCACAGCCCAGTGATGTTAAGCTTCCTGATTAAATGTCGTATAGAGGCATGTAGTATAATAAAGGCCGGCCCAGCAGTTAGCAACCAGCTGACTGCAGCAGATGGCTGGGCTACAAACCAGATTACAGCTATCCGTCTTGAACGCCGTGACCTCATTGCGCCTCCGTCAACCCAACATGCCCAACGAAACAAGGTTAATTAGCTTAGAATGAGAAAGAAGAACCAGGTCGGGGGGTGCGAATGACAGTGATAGAATGAGTGAAATGAATCGTCAAAACAAGGGATGGAAAAGTTGGATTAAAGGACTGTATGATATACTTTAAAATTAGTATTTCTCTGCATGTGGCTCAACCAAAAAAAAAAAATTATTAAATAAACCAAATATCAGAAGTAATCAAAAAATAAAATCATAAGTACTTTTACCCCCTGAATTTGTTTTATCACATTACAATCACAAACTAAACTTTTATTAAGATTTTAGTTCCATTTCGGAAAATACTGGAAGAAAACATTTTAGAGGCAGCCAAAGACTGTGGTAGAGGTTCACCATCCAGTAGAGCAACCACCCTAAACATTCAGCCACAGCTGATGATTTAGATCAAAGCATATCCATGGGTTTGAGTGGTCCAGTCAAAGGCCAGATTTAAATTCACATTAGAATTTGTGATATTTACAGACACTCTCCATCCAATGTGAGTTTGAGTTGTTTTTTAAGAATGATGGGAAAAGTCTTCAAAAATCTCTAGATTAGAGGTCTCCAACTCTTAGATACATACCTGTTCCTGCTCACCTGAAATAAATTAAAAGCTCATTGCCAGGTCCTCCAGAACATGGTGACATGATGAGGAGGTAATTCAGCCAATCGATTCAGGTGTGTTGGAGCAGTTATGCAACTAAAAGTTGCAGGATAGTGGTTCTCGAGGACTTGGGCTGGAAACTTGGGCTCTAGATGTAGAGATGTTGTTGGAGTGGAGACATTCCTCCACAAGACTGAATGGAAAAGCACAACACAGTTTTTAGATTTTTATTCTTTTGAAATTGAGATCGCTATGCATTACTTTTTCATCATAACTTGGCTACATGTAAAAATATTCAATGGGTAAGAGTATTTTTCCAAGGCAACGTCAGATTTACCTCTTTAAAACCTCACAAAGTTTTCCTCCTTATGCACTCACCGGCCACTTTATTAGGTACACCTGTCCAACTACTCGTTAATGCAGATTTCTAATCAGCCAATCACATGGCAGCAACTCAATACATTTAGGCACGTAGACATGGTCAAGACGATCTGCTGCAGTTCAAACCGAGCATCAGAATGGTGAAGAAAGGTGATTTAAGTGACTTTGAACGTGGCATGGTTGTTGGTGCCAGACGGGCTGGTCTGAGTATTTCAGAAACTGTTGATCTACTGGGATTTTCACGCACTACTATCTCTAGGATTTACAGAGAATAGTCAGAAAATGAGAAAATATCCAGTGAGCGGCAGTTCTGTGGGCGCAAATGCCTTGTTGATGCCAGAGGTCAGAGGAGAATGGCCAGACTGGTTTGAGCTGATAGAAAGGCAGCAGTAACTCAAATAACCGCTCGTTATAGCCAAGGCATGCAGAAGAGCATCTCTGAACGCGCAACACATTGAACCTTGAGGCAGATGGACTACAGCAGCAGATGACCACACCGGGGGCCACTCCTGTCAGCTAAGAACAGGAAACTGAGGCTAAAATTCACACAGGCTCACCAAAACTGGACAGTTTGGAAAAACATTACCTGGTCTGATGAGTCTTGATTTCTGCTGCGACATTCGGATGGTAGGGTCAGAATTTGGCATCAACAACATGAAAGCATGGATCCATCCTGCTTTGTATCAACGGTTCAGGCTGGTGGCGGTGGTGTAATGGTGTGGGGGATGTTTTCTTGGCACACTTTAGGCCCCTTAGTGCCAATTGGGCATCGTTTAAATGCCACAGCCTACCTGAGCATTGTTTCTGACCATGTCCATCCCTTTATGACCACAGTGTACCCATCTTCTCATGGTTACTTCCAGCAGGATAACGTGCCATGTCATAAAGCACGAATCATCTCAGACTGGTTTCTTGAACATGACAATGAGTTCACTGGATTCAAATGGTCTCCAGTCACCAGATCTCAATCCAATAGAGCACCTTTGGGATGGTGGTGGAACGGGAGACTTGCATCATGGATGCAGCCGACAAATCTGCAGCATCTGTGTGATGCTATCATGTCAATATGGACCAAACTCTGAGGAATGTTTCCAGTACCTTGTTGAATCTATGCCACGAAAGATTAAGGCAGTTCTGAAGGTAAAAGGGGGTTCAACCCGGTACTAGCAAGGTGTACCTAATAAAGTGGCCGGTGAGTGTATGCTACCTTTTTTAAAGGCAGAGTACTGTTCATTCATTGCCCAGACAATAAGCAGAGGTCTTTCCATTTACCCATCGGTGCCTTGGCCTTAGGATGGACAATGCAGGTTTCCAGAGCTACTGAAGGAAATAAGTGTTACGTTTAATGATGTGCTGCTGGCAACCTCTGACTCTGAAGCTGTTTGTCTCCAAATCATTTATTACACTTTCCGGGTTTTAAAGCATTTGTCCTGTTCTGTGCAGTGAGACCAGGAAGGAGACGTAGTTAATGTCTTTGTTTCCAAAGAGTCAATAGAAATGGTGGTTCAATCCAGCATGCACTGTGATCCAGTAATGATCATTAAAGGGATGGTAAGAATATGGGCTATGAAAAGTCAAGTTTTATTTTTGTTTGCATGATTTTTTCCTACAAATGTGTTTAGCAGATGTATGATAATAAATTGGCTGTTAGGAGATAATATTCTGCTATTCCTGCTGAAAATAAGCCAACAATTCTTCTGTGATTTAACTATGCAAGGTATAAGGTGTTTTACTTTCATTAAAAAAAAGCAGCGAAATGTGGGACAAGTTCATTTGCGTTTGCTGCTTTGACTACAACCAATTTCATTTAAGCAGTTTTAATAGGGTGATCAAAACAATCCTCCCTTTTATAGCAAAAAATAAGCATCAACATCATGTTTTACTCCATGGGTTAATTTTTGGAGCCTTGTTTTGTGGAAAACAGCAAACAGTTGTAATGAGAAGTCTTGCACTTTTAATTTATTCTATAAGGATACAGAGTACAGGCCTCATTACAGGTTTGCTCAAGCATGACCAAATATCTTTCCAATGTAACTACATTTGTTTGAGTCAAAGCAATACAGATAACCAATTCTCTGTTACAGAAAATAAAAATCTAATTGCACACAAATTATCTGGGCTGTTATTAGCATCCGAGGAAAATGGGAATAATGTTGTTGGCATGAGTTGGTATGAAATTGTCACAGCAGGATACCTTAAGTAAAAATACCACAGTTACATGGTGTTACTGTGTTTACACAAAATAAAAAACATAAGATCATTTGATTGTTTTTATTAAAAAGCAAGAGAAGGAATTATTATTACTGCTGCTGCAAAAGTAATAAAATGTAGGCTTGTGTTTGGTTGATGCTTCCTGCAATACGTCTCATACCGTTATAAAGCTTTTTTATATGCGCCCCATGGCTCAGTGGCAACCAGGCGCACCATATGCAAAGACTACAGTGCTTAACGCAGTTGTCCCCAGTTCGAGTCCTGGCCCTTGACCATTTGCTGCATGTCTTCCCCTTCTGTCTCTGCCCTTCTTCCTGTCCAGCTATTGCTTAGTGAAGGCAACTAGTCCCACAAAAACCTTAACAAACAAAAGAAAGCCTGTTTTCACTCTAAATGGTGCCACATGTAAGGAAAATGCATTAGTGGGTTTAGTAGCGGAGTTCAGTATGTGGGCTGCAATGAAAAATTGCCAAAACCTCTCTGCTAATGCCAACCACCTTACAGCATCTCTTCCACATGCTGGTCGCCAGCTTGGTCACACACTGCTGTGGAATGACTTCCAGGCAGGCCATTCCATTCCCTCCACTCCCAAACTCTGGAGATAGGTTCTTATGAGCCCTGCTCTCTGAGGGGAGCGCTGACATCTTGGAGGATAGAGTTGGGTTCCTAAGAGATATAGGATTCCATCTGCAGAATCTCATCTCTGTATCTTTTTTTCTAACAATGGCAAACCTTGTTTTTACCAGTGAGGGAGATGCTACCCTGCACCATCACATGATTGGCCATTTTTTAATGGGCTCAACCTGCAAATGCACGTTTACTTACAAACGTGGCACGTTTGTAGGGGAAATAATATTAATAAATATTAAAGACAAATTTCCTTACTTTCTTTGTCAATATTGATTATCAAATTAGTCATATCATTAGTCCCATTATTAACTGTTATTTTGATTATGAGATATAGAGATAAGCTATAAGATAGTGTTTAAACACACTAAATTTAGCGATTATGTGCAGATTATATTCCCATTGTGGCATTCTGCTCTGAATAGAGTAAGAGTGGAAGAATAACAGGCTCATATTATTTGCTGTGAGTGTGTTGGGCAGATTAAGTCAATCGTTACTTCGTTGGTGTTAATTTATAATTTTTGTTGTGTTGGTTTCTGAGTCCCGACCCCAGGCCTGGCTCCAGGGTGGCACCCCGGCTCTGCCGTCCTGGGCGACGTCACATGCCTCGATTTCGTAGTTGTTATGAGGGATTCTTGAACCGCTCTTTGTCTGACCCGTCACCTAGAGCCTGTTTGCCATGGGAGACCCTACCAGGGGCATTTAAGCCCCAGACAACATAGCCTCTAGGATCATTCGAGCACTCAAACCCCTACACCCCGTTAAGGTGGCGGTTCAAGGAGGGGACTTCTTAGGCTGTAGAATAAAAATATCTTTAAACTGTAGGAGCTGTTTGATGCAGAATTTTAGCAGTTTTGAAAACCTTTTAATGTAATTTTCTTTTACCTCTGGTCATTTCTTTTAATGCAAAGCACATTCAAATGCTTTAGGTACATTATGAACAATGCTTTCCCTCATTGTTAATGTAAATTCCTGCAGGTGGATTGTTTTTAAGGAGCGCACATTTAGCTTTACAATTTATGGTTCTTGGTCCATTTTCTAGCATATAATTTTCAACTGCCAGAAGCATATGAAGTTACTACCAACTCTGAATAAATCCCAGAAAGGTTTCTCTCTTGCAGGGGGGCATATGACTGTGAATGGTAACACTGCTCTTTGACAGCTGAACGTGTAAAATGTCACTTATCACTAGTTCCTAAGTGCTAAGCCAGCCCATAGCTGCAAAACTAATCAAAATAGAAATATTTCCGTTATTTGTTTTGTAAAAAATAAAAAGCCAAGTTCATCTTCTAGCTTTACTTATCAAAGTCACATGTAGACCCAAAATTTGTTCTCCAGTCAGTGGACACAGAACAGGCCCAGCTAGCAAACCTCCAGATTTTGTACTTAGTTGTAATTATACACACTTCCTGTACTGTAGGCCATCTGCAAACCAGTGTTTCACAGATGGGCTGTGCTTTTTATTTCATGGAGCTGTGTTCAGAATGATAATGTCTTTACCAAACAACCTGTAGAGTAGGTTGATCATTCTCTAGGTTGCTTTGAATGTGACTCTGTGATACTTTTAACAGCTTTATGTTTCCTATGATAAGAAGTTGCTCCAGTAGCAGGTCCTTTGCCACCAAATGCGAAACACTCAGAAAAGCAGCCGTCTAAAGGGCGAAGGCAAGCTTTGATGTCTGTCTGGTTAAACGTTGATTTGTGGTGTTTTATTTTCGGGAACGCAAAACATATCAGATCTTTCCCAGAGTGCATCAGGGAGCCATTCTGGTAATGAGTATTGGGTGTAGCTCCACATCAGCACTGTGACAGGTCCCAGTGCAACTGCTCTCTCCGGTGTTACCTTTTCACCAAATCTGGAGCCCAGTTTAGAGAGAAAAGGGTTCCCACACTGAAATACTTTATTCATCTGCAGTGGGATGCATTGGGATCGGATGTGCTTAGTAAATTGAGAAAGCTGAGAAAAAGAACTCAAACACCATCTGGTAACTTTAGCACGTCTTCTATTGCTGTTTTCTTTGAGGACAGGTGGTGGATGCCATCTTCTCCTTTCTGTTTATGTGAGCAGTGACATAAAACCCACTGCTTTAATGCTGTCTCCACACACACTCACCTGCCACTTTTTTAGGTACACATTATTGTTTTTGGCAGGGAGTCAGCAAGGTATCTTAAACATTCTGGTCCATGTTGACATGACAGCATCAAACAGTTGCTGCAGCTTTGTTGGCTGAACATCCATGACATAAAAGGCTGCTTCTCCTCATCCCAGAAGGGCTCTATGGGATTGAGATTTGGTGACTGTGGAGGTCTTTAAAGAACCAGTTTGAGGTGATTTTAGCTTTGTGGTTATGATGCATTATCCTGCTGGAAGAAGCCATCAGGGTATGAGTCCACCGTGGTCCTAAAGAGACGGACAATACTCAGGTAGGTCACGGGGTTTAAATTATGCTCTTTGTACTAAGGGACACAAAGTGAGCCAAGAAATTATTCCTCACACCATTATACCACCAATAGCAGCCCGAATCATGTTGTTTCTGCCCTAACGATCTGAATGTTGCAGCTGAATTTGAGACTGATTAGACAAGACAATGTTTTTCCAATCTTTTATTGTCCAGTTTTGGTGAACCTGTGTGAATCTTAGCCTTAGTTTCCTGTTCTTAGGGGGCAGAAGTGGCACTCGATGTGGTCATCTGCTGTTATAGCTCATTTGGTAGAAAGGTATTTTGCATGGAGAGATGGTATTTCACATACTTTGGATGTAGCCAGTGCTTGTCTGTACAGTCTGTCATTCTCCTCTGAACATTAATATGCTGCCATGTGATTGGCTATTTGTGTTAACAAGCAGTTGAACAGGTGTACCTAATAAAGTGACCAATGATTGTATATCCACTGGTCATCCCTCTTTTTTTTCTGTTTCTCCATGCTGTGAGGATTTCAGGCTGGTCCGTGATGACTGTGGTGTCCTGTGCTGCTGTGCGCAGACATGGTCAGTCTGGAGGAAAGCACAGCTTATCTTTTTAATGAGAACGGTGAGCTGTGTCTCTGACTTTGTCAACACATGCCACACATGAAATATTGCACTGATGCCCTTTGGCAAAAACCTGGATGTTACCTCTTTGTAATGTTGGTAAAGACTTTCCAGTGTCAGCAACACAAGCTTTAGTCAAGAAGTTAGTTTTCCTCATGAGGTAATGCAACATAAATGTGTTATCTCTGTCTTTTGCTGGAATAGGTCAGTGTTGCATAATCGCATCAGTTTTTGTTCTACACTCATTTGTCTGACTCTCGTTAGCAGAAATCTGGATCATTAGGTTTTATTTCAGACTTTTAACAAAGACTCTCATGCAGGAAATGGAAGATGTGCCGGGTCCAATTGAAAACTTACGCTTTTTTCTTTTTACTTTAAAGAGGTTAAGGGGGTTGCTCCCTTGTGAGTGTGTTGGTGCGAGAAGTCAGTAATGAGTGAGCACCATCACATATAGCTGAGCATCGGGAGCAGATGATAACAGATGGAACCAAAGCACAAGGCAGAGATTGATGATGCAGCTCGTCATCTCATTTTACTGCAGAGGGACAGATATGGTAAGACCAGCAGCTTGAGGTGCAAATGCATAGATCTTCCTCTTCATCACCAAAGCCACACAGTGAGAGGAAGCAGTGCAACATTTTAAAATGTAATTTGAATTTCAAAGGATTTTACATGATGTTATAAATGGCTTTTACATGATTTGTAGTCATGAATTTGTGGATTAAGACATTAGTTTACCATGTAAAAATTCTCCTTAACTTTCATGTCAGTTCTTACAGATGTTGATGCCTTGCATCTTTTAAAACAAGTGTTTAAAGTTTTCTGTTGTTTTCTGTCTGATCTAAAGAAAATTGTATCTGTTTCATTCAGTGCCTTAAACGAAGTGTTCCTTCCCCCTATATCATTTCCATATTTTATCGCTCTACAACCATAAACATCAATGTATTTTTGGGACTATTATGCACAAAGTAGTGCATAATTGTAAAAGGAAATCTGTATGTGGTTTTGAACTTATTTTTCACAAATAAAAATATGAAAAAGAGCTATGTGAATATCAGATTTAGATTTGGACTATGACTAGCCCATTCTAACACATGCATATGCTATGATCTAAGCCCCTCAATTGTACCTCTGGCTATATGTTTAGAGTGGTTGTCCTACTGGAAGGTGAAAATCCACCCCAGCCTCAAGTCTTCTGCAGCCTCTAACAGGTTTAGCTCCATTCATCTTCTCATCAACTCTGACCAGCTTCCATGTTCCTGCCTTGGAAAAGCATCTCCACACCATGATGCTACCACCATAATTTTACATAGCATATACAGGTCCTTCTCAAAATATTAGCATATTGTGATAAAGTTCATTATTTTCCATAATGTCATGATGAAAATTTAACATTCATATATTTTAGATTCATTGCACACTAACTGAAATATTTCAGGTCATTTATTGTCTTAATACGGATGATTGTGGCATACAGCTCATGAAAACCCAAAATTCCTATCTCACAAAATTAGCATATCATTAAAAAGGGTCTCTAAACGAGCTATGAACCTAATCATCTGAATCAACGAGTTAACTCTAAACACCTGCAAAAGATTCCTGAGGCCTTTAAAACTCCCAGCCTGGTTCATCACTCAAAACCCCAATCATGGGTAAGACTGCAGACCTGACTGCTGTCCAGAAGGCCACTATTGACACCCTCAAGCAAGAGGGTAAGACACAGAACGAAATTTCTGAACGAATAGGCTGTTCCCAGAGTGCTGTATCAAGGCACTTCAGTGGGAAGTCTGTGGGAAGGAAAAAGTGTGGCAGAAAACGCTGCACAACGAGAAGAGGTGACCGGACCCTGAGGAAGATTGTGGAGAAGGGCCGATTCCAGACCTTGGGGGACCTGCGGAAGCAGTGGACTGAGTCTGGAGTAGAAACATCCAGAGCCACCGTGTACAGGCGTGTGCAGGAAATGGGCTACAGGTGCCACATTCCCCAGGTCAAGCCACTTTTGAACCAGAAACAGCGGAAGAAGCGCCTGACCTGGGCTACAGAGAAGCAGCACTGGACTGTTGCTCAGTGGTCCAAAGTACTTTTTTTGGATGAAAGCAAATTCTGCATGTCATTCGGAAATCAAGGTGCCAGAGTCTGGAGGAAGACTGGGGAGAAGGAAATGCCAAAATGCCAGAAGTCCAGTGTCGAGTACCCACAGTCAGTGATGGTCTGGGGTGCCGTGTCAGCTGCTGGTGTTGGTCCACTGTGTTTTATCAAGGGCAGGGTCAATGCAGCTAGCTATCAGGAGATTTTGGAGCACTTCATGCTTCCATCTGCTGAAAAGCTTTATGGAGATAAAGATTTCATTTTTCAGCACGACCTGGCACCTGCTCACAGTGCCAAAACCACTGGTAAATGGTTTACTGACCATGGTATCACTGTGCTCAATTGGCCTGCCAACTCTCCTGACCTGAACCCCATAGAGAATCTGTGGGATATTGTGAAGAGAACGTTGAGAGACTCAAGACCCAACACTCTGGATGAGCTAAAGGCCGCTATTGAAGCATCCTGGGCCTCCATAAGACCTCAGCAGTGCCACAGGCTGATTGCCTCCATGCCACGCCGCATTGAAGCAGTCATTTCTGCCAAATGATTCCCGACCAAGTATTGAGTGTATAACTGTACATGATTATTTGAAGGTTGACCTTTTTTGTATTAAAAACACTTTTCTTTTATTGGTCGGATGAAATATGCTAATTTTGTGAGATAGGAATTTTGGGTTTTCATGAGCTGTATGCCAAAATCATCCGTATTAAGACAATAAAAGACCTGAAATATTTCAGTTAGAGTGCAATGAATCAAAAATATATGAATGTTAAATTTTCATCATGACATTATGGAAAATAATGAACTTTATCACAATATGCTAATATTTTGAGAAGGACCTGTACAGGGTGGATTTTTGTCTCATGTGTTGTAAATATGAATCTGAGAATATTATTTAATATTAATATTTTAATATTTTATCAAATAATATTTCGGTCTGTTAAGGATTGTCCTGTGAATACCAGCCCAGTAAGGCGATGGTATTAGGACAGAATAAAAAGGTGTGAGACGAGCTCTGACATTACTGAACAGCATAAACTCTGCACATATATGGAATGAATTCACACAATGTCTTAAAATACAAGAATCTATTAACAAAAATAAGTCAACTGAAAGTCAAACATATTTTAATCAACAAACTCTTTACTTTGCTAAAACAATCCAACTAAACTACCAATCAGAATTAAAGAATAATGAAGACTAATGGACTATGTACAATATAAACAAGTTGATTAAAGATTATTGGAAATTATAACCAAAAGAGGGATGCAACATTACCATGCAATGTTCATGTTTGAGAATCAAGGATTATCTTGAATCTGGAAGTGAAGTTAAGTTAGTCTTGGAACTAACTTAGGCAATAATCAGCAACATTTAGACAACCATTCACAATGCAAGATCAGATAAAATATTACCTTAATAAAATAACGTTTTAAATAATGATCTGCCGAATAAAACTAACCTGACATCATTTTTGACACTGATCTGACCCACATGCAGAAAGAACACAAGTAGAGAGCATCAAACGGTGAAAAGAAGTTTATTATTTCTAAATTCTACACAAGGATGACAGGGATCTGGTCTCTCCAACTGTGCGAGAAAAAATAACTGATAAGAAAACAGGACGGCAATGTATATATAAATATATAAATATAAATATCATGGATATAAATAAATGCTCTTACTAGAGAGTGAACGGAATCCGGAATTCGCTCACAGCGAAACGTGCTTTCTGTGGAAAGCGAGTGGAAGGTGAAGCAGGAGTTACGTAGGAGGGTGGACAGGTCTACAGGAGAAGTACGCTTGTCGTAATGTAGCACAGATCCAGTAAAAGGTGAAGATTGCTCAGTCCAGGAGTGTACGTAGAATTCCAGACAGGTAATCCAAAATGCTCCAAGCGCTCGGGGAATAGTTAAGGGATCGATGGACATCAAGGTTACTGATACCACATAGGCTCAACACTCAGGCAACGAGTAGCAGGCAGCCACGGCTTAAGTAGCGTACACGGCGATCAGAAGATGGGAAACACCTGTCCACATTCCTCCTGTAGCTCGACACCCTCTGCTGGACGAATAAGGTTAGCAGCAAGCAGAAAACAGACAGGCTCCCAGAACCCGACACAACCTCCTGGATGACTAATTATCAACGGTGTCTAATTAACTGCCTTTATTTATTGAAATAATATTTGAAGAAATATTATTGAGTATTTTGGAAAAGAGTCAAATCTTTCTGGAGAAATGGGGCTTAAGGGTGTTTACTTAGTTATCAACTCTAGTAAATGATGTTCAGGGACTATTATTCACTAGCTTGAAAACCAAAAACCTTTCTGTTGACTAGCCTTAATGCTAGCACACACGTGTTCTTACCGGCTGGCCGTTGGGCTAACAAAGAAGCTAATAGCTTAGCACCAGAATCAACACATACCTTTAAAATACCAGGTTAATAAAAGGGTTAAAATGCATAAGCGCGGACAGCGCCTTATGAGCAATGTTCTGGTTAAAACCACCCTTTAAATAAAGTTTATCTTAACTTTAAAACATACAAAGAACACGAACCGGCCTGTGTGCTACAGGTAGCTTGCTAGCACAAAGATAGCTGAGTTCCACAAAACAAACTTCATAACATGAAAACGTTTAGATCATTTCATCCTAAACCTATCTGTTAATCTGCCCAAACCTAACCTCTGACCATGTTGAGGGAATGTTGTCCAAGGGCGATGAAGTTCGACGAAACGTCCACAGTCAAACAAGCGGAACTTCTGCGTTCATTCTGTGAACAAAAGGTTAGCTTCCCACTAACCTCCAGCTGTGGATGAAGAACGAACGTTGTCCGCTGCGGTCTCTGCCGTCTTCCTTCAGGCCGGGGCTTCTCTCGAACACCGTTTGAGTCTACGGGGCCTCGGAGAGACAGTCAGCAATGCTTGTACCTTAATTATCCGCGTTCATGAATGAAAATACCGGATACACAGACAGTATTTCATTCTACTTAACTTTGCATATGATTGATGATCGTATGGCTTCCTTGGATCCGATGAATGTATGTCTTTTTGCCAGCAAAATACACGCTGGGCCTCTCCTGAACCGCCCTCCTCGGAGGCGTGTGGAAAGAGAAAGACTTGTGGAAAGGTGGGGGCTTATATGCGGCAGTGTCATTGCAGGAAGTCCGCAGTTACCCCTTTCCTGGCTGTGCTGGAAGAAGGTTAATGCACTTTATTTTGAAAAGTTCCAAGAAAGTATGTACCGGAGTTTTAGTGTTGAAATCCATGGCTGTATGGTCCCAACACATGAGACCAAAACACCTTATTTTTATAACATATTTGCTGTGGTGAAATGTATATGGACCTCTCTGCAGCTCCTCCGGAGTTACCGTTGACCTCTTCTTCAAGATTAATGTGACCAAGTGACTAAGTTCGAATAGCATTTACAGCATAAAGATTGACCTATAAAACATATTGGACTAGTGACATTAAACATGCAAAGTATTTCTTACATAGAAATCAGGCCGACAGGACAAACTGCTTCATTTGCTAACTGCGGTTCTTTATCTATTTATTTTTCATCTGAAGTATTTGTGCATCAGGCTCTAACTGTCTAACTGAATTACAGTCATTTTTCTATGAGCACAAAAATCAGAATGGCTGAAAGTACCTTGCTTTGTTGAAAAGTGGCACACAGGATGAGCCTCCTTTCTTGTCCTTGCATTTTAAAAATACGTATACCTCTTCTCTCTCGCATGAACGACACATTCATAAAGAAAGTGTTATGATTTGGGGTTGTTTGGTTTTTCGTTGTGGGTTTTTCCTCTTAGGTTTCTCACAGTTAAGGTTTTGAATCATGCTTCTGTTTATTATTTTCCTGGTCATGCTTTTGTTTTTGTCTTCTAGTTCATGTTTTGTCAAGTTAGGTTTTTGGATCACTATCTCTATTCATGTACTGCCCTTCGCTCATGCCAAGCCTGTCTTGCCAGCCTGTCCATGCGTGTTTTTTGCCACCGTCTTCTTCAGTAAGTTTCTGTTCATTCAATCATTTCACTTGCCATCATGCTGCCTGCTCCTCTGCATTCCGGGGTCCTCCGCTACACAAACCTTGACAGAAAGTGTGATCCTTCTGTCTTGATTTTTTACTTGTGATGCCTGTGAAAACAACATGCTGCACTGTGTCACTTTTCTTTCTCAGCCATAATTACCCCTTATCTGAAGAGCCTCTCATTCTTTCTAGTTAGTAAATTGTCACAGACATGGCAAACAGCAGGAGAGCTCTGAATCTGTATTTCATTAACACATCTAATAAGATATTAATCTCCACGAGACATGACACGACCCTAAACATGTTGTTGGGGTTCAGTCAAGAGGAAAATGATTCGCTTGCATTGTGAAAGGGCAAGCTTGAGCGAAACAAAGTGTAAGAACCACAGACATAATATAAAAGTCTAAATTATTTTTAAAATGAATAAGAGTAATGTGTTGTCTTTTACTGTGAATCATTTTAAGGAAGCAGTTGATGATTGTATCTACACAGAGTCTAGAGAAAAGATCCTGGTAAATGTTTAAAAAAAAAAAAGAAAATAATCTAGATCTCTAACTTAAACAGGATTTTTATGCTGATTATTGAAAAAAGGTTTTTAAAAATCAAAATTACAACAAAACCTAAAAGAATTCAGCTTCTCAAACCTTTCTATGGTGTTCACCTGCTAGCGACATACTAAACTGCTGCTTAGCACTGTGACAATGTCCATAATTAGTTCCAAGTATATTCAAGTAGCTGCGTTCCTATTCTGTAATATAACTAAAGAATAGCAATTAACAAAAGAAGCAGAGCTTAAAGTGCCAGTGAGATTGATGTTTTTATTCCAAATCCAATTACATTTATGGAAGGGAAACATTGCTAAAATTCATGGCGCTGAAATGAACAGTTGTTGAGAAATATGGTCATACATTTCACTAAAAATGCACCTCCAGACCACTCCTTTGCGATTTTGTTGCTGACTTTTATGATGTGAAGCAAGAACCCGTAACAAGTAAACTGACCGCAGCTGCTATGGCCAACAACACATACACTAGCAAAGAAAGATATATTTCAGTGACAATTAGAGAGAAACGAAGCAGAGTCAGAAGAACAGAGTCAGAAGAAGAAAGTCAGCTTTCATCAGATGTTTTGGGAGCAGCTCCTTATATGTTGGAGACGCTAAAAGAGCCAACAGGGCCACCTTGCAGTGAATCATCCGGAGGCAAAGCTGAGCAGCAACAGACACAACGGATGTTTCAAGGCTAAAAGACACTACCTGGTGATATTTCTTTTTATTATAATCTTTAGTGAAACATTTATTTAAAGTATGTGTGTCTATTTTTCTTATTATTCTTATTGTTATTAATAATAATAATTTAGTTTTTTTTATTATTAACAATAACTACAGATATCTAAATGTACGACCAGGAAATGTTTTTACCTGCTGAGCCTTGATCCATTTAGCAACAGGAAGCAACAACCTTTTCTTTGGCAAATTCAAGTGTGAATTCAGAGGTTTCTTGTTAGAAACAGTTTGTTGAAAAGTCCTCTGATCACACCTGGCTGTGCTTGGTGGGACCAGTCCATCTGTCCCTCCTCAGTTTTCCAGCTCTGATCCAGGCAGCTCTGATCCTCTTTGCTTCAGGAAAGTAGTGCAGACTAATGGCTGCTGTCATAGTATTGCTGCCACCACCAGCAATGCACCGTTTCACCATATTAACGCTGTTTTACACAACTTGGCTTCTACCTGATCAATTTATCATTGCTCACACACTCACACAATGAATGACTGGAAACTTCTCCACAATTGTCTTTTATCATGTTTTTAATCCTAATATAATGTCAATTGCTGCCCATTTTCTTCAATATTGAGCTGTTTTCTTAAAATGTTTGCATTAGTGGAAAGAAATTTAAAAAGGAAAGCATAATCAAGAGACTGGATTATTAATGCATTGTTCTGCCATGCTATAGTACATTTTAGATTCTTTTAAACCTTTGTTTCATCTGCAGAACATCATGAGATAATTCACAGACAAAGGTTTGCAAATAACCTTTCGAATCACAGAATGATTCATTCTGAAATTAAAGTGAAATTAAAGTGGTGAGCAGAGCAATGCTCTGGAAAAAAACCAGAATCCTCTCCATCTGTAATGCATGAAAGGTGTATGGATGATCTTCTGTTGCAGCAATTGGCAAGAGAAATATTTCACCTGGATAGAAAAGAATGGATTAAGTTAAATGCCAGGAGAATTTGGAAGCAGACATCACACCTGAAGCTAAAAAGAAAAGAGAATGCCTTCAGCAACTGAATAATGCACCTTAGCACAGCTATAAAATCACAAAAGACTTTCTGACAAAGGTACTAAACTGAAGATTTAAACACAGTCTTCAGTCAGGGTTTTTTCACTGAAGTTGTGTCAGTGGTTATTAAGAGCTGGTGTTGGAGTCATTCATTAACTGGTTCTGGTGTGGTTTTTGCATAGAAGCAGCTTGGAGCTGCATCCTAGCATCATTAAAAATGTCACTTATATTACATTTATGATCCTCCTTCATCCTGATCATGTGCCTGAATTAACCCCCTCCTTACAATGCAGAGTAGGAGTGACCCAGGTGGTAGAACTCTGGACTCAATCTCTACAACTCCAGCTAACCTAAAAAAAGAAGCTCATTTCAGCCAATTTCCAGGATCTTTCTTCGAGTTGTAATCCAAACTCATCATGATCCAACTCGGTGTTGAACAACAGAATCAGAGTTTTGAACATGACACTAAAAGCACTTTTTACTGGTTCAGGTCCTTAAGTAAGTAGTAATTTCCTCTAGCCTGGCTAAGAGTTGGTGCAAAGCACTTGTTTCTTAGTTTCAGGGTGTTCCATGGCCAAAATAGGGTGGGACATGTGTTACCCAATGTAAAAAAATAACGTTGAAGGTGGGTCTACAGAGCTAGAAGTGTTTTGCAGAAAGGAAATGAACAACAATCCCCCCAAAGGAGTTCTAGAGTTCAACCTTTACAGCATCTTAATGTTTGTCATGAGTGTTTGAACACTTCACTTTTAATACTGAGATGAGGGTATAAATTGTTTTAATATTGTAAAGTCTTAAATTCATCCATCTATACCTGCTTGTTCTGTTTGCACGCATTGTTATGTGCATGCAAACTGCAATATGTGCACACACACACATATACACACTCATCCCCACAGGGAGTTTAGAGAGACCAGATAACCTATCTGTCATGTTTTTGGTCTGTGAGAGGAAGCCAGAGTACCCAGAGAGAACCTATGCATGCACAGGAAGAGCATGCAAACTCCATGCAGAAAGACCCCAGGCTGGGACATCTTCAAGTTCTGCATGTCAGATGCAGTGGTGTGAAACGCAAGAGCAGTAGAGACATGTTCTCTGGAGGAACGAATCATTCCTCTCTGTCTGGCAATCTAATAGATGAGTCTGGGTTTGGCATTTGGACACAGGAGGAAACAGGCGTTGTTACATGTTATCTCCTGGGATCACACTGCCTCGTGTCAACATGTTTCTTTAGCACTGCTTCCTTCTGTTCCTCCGTTTCTGACACTAAGTTTGCAATAGTTTTAAATGCAACAACATATTCATGTTACGATAGATTTGGCTGACATATTTTTGCACAACCTCAGGCAATAATGGTATGTTTAACTCTTTATTAAAACCCCAAAAGAGGTTCCTTTCAAACGCAGCAGTGCATTGCTAAATCGAAGGGAGCAAGGTGAATCGTCATCAAGGCATGGTTACAGTTTTACTTCTGAAATAAACTCAGCCCAGCCACCCTTCTTACATCGCACTGCTGAGAAAGCAGAATGACTAGAGCTAACATGAAAGAAACACAAAATCAAATGTAACTCATTTAAACAGATTTTTACATGGATCATTTCAGATTTGCAGCAGTTGTAATGATGGCTAAAGTAATACTGTTGTTATTTTAAGATGGCAAAACATCTTGCTTAAAATATTTTAAAAAAATGTTTAACTTTAAAAAAATGTAAGTCCTTCTTGGCTGCTCCCTTATTCAGCGGTCGCCACAGCAAGACATTACATCTTGCATGCAGTGTTTTTATGCTGGATTTCCTCCTTGACGTAACCGAGATGTTAAAATGTTTGAAACTGTATAAGTCTTGGAGATCTGGTCACTTGATATTTGCCTATTTAGTCATAATAAGAATGCTTATCAATATTCTTGTAAATATGATGCTGTGTTACAGTTCTTTACATTTTTCTTTTTGCATCTCTACATTATGGTGGCTTTGTAGTTTTTAAATAAACACTTATGATGTGTCACTCAACATAAAAGCACTCTCTGCACAGCATTGGTAATGGTGAGATTGTTAACATGTATATGAAAAAGATTTTGACTTGAAAGGGTGAAACATGTTAATACACAGCTGCAAATATTCAAGCCAACACTGCCTTTTTCAATCTTAACATTTAAAGGCTCAGAAGAAAGCTCGTCCTTAAATGACTGCCCTTGTTGACCCAACAACTTCAAGGTAAGGTCTCTAACGAATGGCTAATGTTTCCCTTTTATCTGTAGGTGAGTGAGAACGCTAAGCAGGACCTGAAGGATGGGCTTGCTCTTTACAACTCAGAAAACAACATAGGCCTTCGAAATGCATGGAACATCATACAGGCAGAGGTGGGTAGGCCTCACACTGCACATTACAAAAGTGTTAGAAACATTAGCATCAATGTTTAATCACCTAAATGAAAAGTTATTCTAAAATGTTCAGCCTAATGCATTTCCAAGCTTGTAGCTGTAGCATTAATGTGACTTGAAAACACATTTAAAGTGGCTGGTGGAGTAGGCTGATCACAAGGGTTAACTAAGTTGTTTCGAATTTGCTTGTGTCGACAGTGGAAGTGCTGTGGTGTAATAGCATATACAGACTGGCATGAGACCCTGAAGGAGAAAGTAGTTCCTGATCGCTGCTGTCAGGAGCATTACCAAAACTGTGGCCGTAACTCTACCAACATGTTCTGGAACAGGGTGAGTTGACTACACTGTAAAGGAAAATGTTTCACGTATGCATTTACAGGTGTCACAGAAAAAAGCTACAATATTATCAAAGAGTTCATTAATTGCAGTAATTCAGAGCAAAAGTTAATTTAAGGGTTTATTACATAGATTAATTACATGTCATTAAATGTCAAAGGCATGTCTGTTCATTTTGATTATTGTGGCTCACAGCTAATGAAACTATGTGTAATGTAGGAGCAGGATTTGCACTTGTAAGGATTATGTTTATTGATTATAAATGTTTATCAAAAATTATAATTATAAATCATAATTTAAAAGAAAAAAATTCTAACCAAAAATCATTTCTTACGAATAAAGATCAGAAATACACTCCGGTGGTGTGATTATTGGTCTGACAGCATTTAACAATTACAATTAGTTAATATCATTAATAATTAATCATTTGAAATCAAAACCACGGCAAACATCATTGTCTTATCAACCGTTTCACAGAATGGTGGGATTCTACCCTTATCTTGACAGATAATCAGGCTTACACAAAATAAACACAAATGCTGTCTCTTTATCTATGTGAAAATGTATTAAACCAATAGTCCCTCTTGCAATCAAGCTTTTCTGTTCCAACATGGTTCACCTAACTAAGCATGCACTATTCTACAAAAAGGGGTACACTAATTATCAAAAAAAGGATATGTGCAGAGGGTAGATGGAGATCAAACCAGCAGTTTATGGACAAATGAGAATAAGAATTAAATTTGGATTAACTTGGAAAGTGGAACAGATCCACTATACGGTGAAGCCTTTCTCCGTGGATGTGTCTCGACAGCGAATATCAGCAGGTAGAACAGTAGGGTCACGCCCCGAATGCAGAGCATCCAGCAGCCGGCCCCTTAGCCACTAGCAGCTGATAGCCCCAAATCTCGAACGAAGGGTTGTAAAACTCTGAGGCGAGAACTCAGTGGAAAAACCCCAAGGGTAATAAAATGATGGAACAAACAATGGAGTGGCCGGCCACAAGACTTTTGAATGAATACTTCCAAAGTTCAGCTTTAACTTCCGGACAAATGCATCCAAACTTGAGCGCAACCCAGTAGTCAGACAGTAACTCATAACAGTTCAGCATAAACACGTTCAATCAATATTGTATGCAACAAGTTAATACCTTGGATTAACTAATGGAAATCCTAATTCATCTTAACTATGCCTCACCCTGCCCAGACCTTTAAATACACCTATCTGATTTAATACGAAAAGAACAAAATTACTTTGACGTCGATGTCTTCTCTTCACCAGCTAGAGGATGGGTCATAGGTCTGAAGAAAAACAGGGG
Source organism: Girardinichthys multiradiatus (assembly GCF_021462225.1). Classification (NCBI taxonomy): domain Eukaryota; kingdom Metazoa; phylum Chordata; class Actinopteri; order Cyprinodontiformes; family Goodeidae; genus Girardinichthys; species Girardinichthys multiradiatus. The sequence goes on along the minus strand of NC_061795.1, from coordinate 48,451,393 downwards.
GGGAAACCAGAGTGTCACACGTACCTGATCAACTCAAAAACGGTAAACTTCTCCTCTGTCCAAAATGGAGTAAATATGAGGAACCGTTGCAGTCGACTGAAAAACAATGAGGGAAGCTTGTCTCCTTGGAAACAAACTCTCTGTGGGTTTCACCTGCGCCTGGGTCGTGTCTGACGATGTTCAGTCTGGATTTGGATCTTCTGATCTTCTTGTATTAGACGGATTTCCAGATTTCAAGCTCTTTTGGCAAGTACTAGTGTGGAGGAAAAGTAAACCCACCCTTCTATTTCTCCAGAGATTTGCCTCTGAACGTATTCTCATAAGCTACAACTGGAAATGGCAGATAAAAGTTTGTTTCCTCCGCTTCTTATAAGTTCTGATGACGTCAGAGCTTTAATGCACAGTCGTTTTCCTGACCGAAAATGGACGGTTCAACACACTCAATACCTGGACTGGGCTCCTTTTGCCTGAATTACTGCATCATTGCAGTGTGGCATGGAGGGGATCAGTCTGTGGTTCTGCTAAGGAGTTCCTTTGCAAGTGACCTTTATGTCATCGACCTCATTGGTTCCAGTGTCTCTCATCTTCCTCCTCACAACAGCCCATAGGTATTGGTACTTTTGGCGATGTGGGCCTGTACCATGTCCTGGTGGAAAATAAAATCAGCATCTCCATAAAGCAGAAGGAAGCATGAAGTACCCTAAAATGACCTGGGAGACAGCTGCCCTGACTTAGGATCTGATAAAACCCAGTGGACCAGAACCAGCCAATGACGTGGCTCCGCAAATCATCACTGACCGTGGAAACTCCACACTGGACCTCAGCAGCTTGGATTCTGTCCCTCTCCACTCTTCCTCTACGCTCTTTGATCTTGATTTTACGGACAGGAAGATTTAAAGTGGTAACTTCTCGTCACATTTGGACCACTGAGCAGTATTTCTGTTTTTCAGCCCTGATGAGACGTTTCTAAATAGTTATAGTCGTCTGTGTTCGGTGGGTCTTGAAGCTCTGACTGATTTGCTTTGTTCCATTACACTCTCAGGACTGTGCTTGTTACTGATACTTACGGACCTTTGTTACACCACTTTTCTCCCTCCACTGAACTTACCGTTATTAATATGCTTGGATCCAGACCTCGGTGAACAGTCAGCAATGTCCCTTTGTGGCTCATTCTCCTTGTGAAGGGTGTCAGTGGCTGCTCTCAAGTCAACAGTCATCCCCATTATTGTGGAGACCATAACAGAACATAATTTCTTTGGTCTTAAATAACATTTAAATTTTCTTAGAAACTGCGTTTTGGGATTTCACAAAATTAGGGGCACACAAATACTTAATACATCACTCTGTGTCTAATCATTCTGCACAATTTATGAGTTTCACCTTTTCAGTTAAATTACTAAAATAGATTAACATTCTGATGATATTTAAATTTATGAGATGTACGCCAGTAAGAGCATTTCTTGTCACATTGTTCTCAAGAGAACAAAGATGCACACAGGAGACACAAACAGATGCAAAAGGAGGAAACATCTTACTGACAGAAAACTGCAAAATAGTGTAAATACATAAAAATAACTGCATCTAGACAGAAAATGACCACAGAAGGATGGGAAACTATTGCAGAGAGCAACCGCCAAACAAATTTGGAAAGCATTTGAGGTGTTTTGATGTGGCACATTGAGCTTACTAAGCTCTTTATCTCATTTTAAATCATTGTCATGCAACCTGATACACATGCAACATAAAATCCAACATCTATTGCACATTTGGCCCACCAGCTAACTGGTTGCATTGCAGATTGTGTTCCTTCAAACCTGTTGTAACATTTTACTTTTACTGCAGAATTCTGATCATTATAGACCTTTCCTGTTTTGCAACTGCTGTTGCAACACATTGTCCTCAACCCATTACAACTCTAATTTCCTATTTGGTCTGGCATGTGGTTTGTTAGCAGGTCCAGAGTAAAGGATTAAAAGCTGTAATGTAATTGCCAAAATGAGAATCGGCAGTCCTGTGGGAAAGCTCATCCCTAAAAGCTTGTGTGTAATCCTGCCCAGAGGAACCAACTTCCTGATACTTCCTTATGTGATGCTTCACAATCCCCACTTAAGAAGGAGCACCTCTTTACCACTGAAACCAATGTTAAATCCCTCACCTCACCAGTGAGGGACTTCTGAATGAGGCTACAATAGGATGAAATGTCTTATGTGCCTTATGTCTGCTCTGATGTATCCCACAGTCCTACAGCGCCTTGCGAAAGTACTCGGCCCCCTTGAACTTTTCAACCTTTTGCCACATTTCAGGCTTCAAACATAAAGATATAAAATTAAAATTTTTTGTGAAGAATCAACAACAAGTGGGACACAATCGTGAAGTGGATTGAAATTTATTGGATGTGTCAAACTTTTTTAACAAATAAAAAACTGAAAAGTGGGGTGTGTAATATTATTCGGCCCTTTTACTTTCAGTGCAGCAAACTCACTCCAGAAGTTCAGTGAGGATCTCTGAATGATCCAATGTTGTCCCAAATGACTGATGATGATAAATAGAATCCACCTGTGTGTAATCAAGTCTCCGTATAAATGCACCTGCTCTGTGATAGTCTCAGGGTTCTGTTCAAAGCGCAGAGAGCATCATGAAGACCAAGCAACACACCAGGCAGGTCCGAGATACTGTTGTGGAGAAGTTTAAAGCCGGATTTGGATACAAAAAGATTTCCCAAGCTTTAAACATCCCAAGGAGCACTGTGCAAGCAATCATATTGAAATGGAAGGAGTATCAGACCACTGCAAATCTACCAAGACCCGGCCGTCCCTCTAAACCTTCATCTCGAACAAGGAGAAGACTGATCAGAGATGCAGGAAAGAGGTCCATGATCACTCTGGATGAACTGCAGAGATCTACAGCTGAGGTGGGAGAGTCTGTCCATTAGACAACAATCAGTCGTACACTGCACAAATCTGGCCTTTATGGAAGAGTGGCAAGAAGAAAGCCATTTCTCAAAGATATCCATAAAAAGTATCATTTAAAGTTTGCCACAAGCCACCTGGGAGACACATCAAACATGTGGAAGAAGGTGCTCTGGTCAGATGAAACCAAAATCGAAGTGTTTGGCCACAATGCAAAACGATATGTTTGGCATAAAAGCAACACAGTTTATCACCCTGAACACACCATCCCCACTGTCAAACATGGTGGTGGCAGCATCATGGTTTGGGCCTGCTTTTCATCACCAGGGACAGAGAAGATGGTCAAAATTGATGTGAAGATGGATGGGGCCAAATACAGGACCATTCTGGAAGAAAACCTGTTGGAGTCTGCAAGAGACCTGAGACTGACGGAGATTTATCTTCCAACAAGACAATGATCCAAAACATAAAGCCAAATCTACAATGGAATGGTTCACAAATAAATGTATCCAGGTGTTGGAATGGCCAAGTCAAAGTCCAGACCTGAATCCAATCGAGAATCTGTGGAAAGAACTGAAGACTGCTGTTCACGAACGCTCTCCATCCAACCTCACTGAGCTCCAGCTGTTTTGCAAGGAAGAATGGGCAAGAATTTCAGTCTCTCGATGTGAAAACTGATAGAGACAAACCCCAAGAGACTGGCAGCTGTAAGTTTGACACATCCAATGAATTTCATTCCACTTCACGATTGTGTCCCACTTGTTGATTCTTTACAAAAAATTTGAATTTTATATCTTTATGTTTGAAGCCTGAAATGTGGCAATAGGTTGACCAGTTCAAGGGGGGATGAGTACTTTCGCAAGGCACTGTACCTATATAAACTTGAAGTTATGGGTAAACTTACTTGTTTTGACACCTCATCTAAAATTTTTCCATCGGAAAGAATGAAATGCCCTTTTTATTCAATTGGATGGTTGACTTTTTTCAGGTGACTGAGCAGCTGATGCCTAAAAACCGCTGACGTGATTCAACTCCCACAGTGAAAATGCAAATTTTTACCTATTTGTCTTTTGCGTTGCAGGGCTGCTTTGAGAAAGTGGAGGAATGGCTGGATGAAAACAAGCATCTGCTGGGAACCATAGGCATGGTCATCCTGGTAGTCCAGGTGGGAGTAACAAAACATTATTTCATTCTCCCTCCTAGGTTTCTTTTATCTTTTTGCATCTGTCTGGCAACTTGTTAAAAAAAGAGAAAAGAGAGTGTACATTCAGTGGCCTCTGTGCCACCTTGTTCGATTGAGAAAGCTATGAAGCTTTGGCTCGGTGGGCGTTCTGGGCTCCCACACATCTTGAAATATTGCAGCTCTGTTCTCTATTCCTTTCTGGAAGATTCAAAACCACGTGGCTTTGAGCCAAGGAGGCTGCAGTCAGGTAAGAAAGAGCTATTAGACAACTGAAGAGCCAAGATACTGAATACAGAGAAGTAGAGTCACAGATTAAAGCGTCAGTAGGGAGACTGATAGATATTCCTCAGATGGTAGCATTTCTCTTCTAGTCATAAGAACTGCCCTATATCCATCCCATTTTCACACTCTAAAATAGAATTTCCATGGCCTTTAGCTTGTTTTCTAGCATGATGATGAACAGTGGCTGCAGAGAGCTGCAAACATTTATCTGGGAACTGTCTTTGTGGAGATTAAATGTGTCTAAATCAGAGTAGGATGAGCACTGGAGTGTTTTAGAAAGATTGTTGTAAAATAAAACCAAATATGTATCAAGAAATGAAAAGGCCCACAACAGCCCCTCCTATCTTTCTTTTCCTTGTGTTAATCTGCCAAAAGAAAAATTTTATTCATTACAAAAGCTTGAGTCTTGCAATCTTTGTAGTTACCATGTTAATTCTGCCTTATTGGCCCAGTTTCCAACCCTTCGTAATTAGAGCGCCTCATTGCCACCATGATGTAGTCTTTCCACATCCTGGAAATCATCCACCATGAGCCTCTGACGTTGAAATATTCAGCACTAGCTTATTTTATGGGACAATTTCCATGCAATTTCCTGTCCTTTTTACAGATCGTTTTAAATATGCTGATGTTCAAATACCTCTAACCAAACCAAATGTAGGCACCTTGTTTCTGAATAATTGACAAGATATATTTTAGAAGAACCTATGAGAAATGGGTTAATATATGGGTAATAAGAGTGATGTCAGTAGTTTAAGCTGCTTCCAGTTTCTTATAGAGCGCTTCAGATTAACGATAAAGCATCTGCAAAGGTGGCTAATAACGTCCTGCAGTCTGCAGAATGAAGAGATTCCTCAGCTCCTAGTCTAATATGCTCATAGATCTCCAAATTCATTTTTCCAGTCCCTCTGAACTCATTAAGAGCTCAAACAGTATTTACTATGTTGATGTGTCATAACATTAAAAATCTTCCAGTTTTGATGCTAATTTCATTTTTAATGCTCCTCATCATGCTTCATATAATATCAAAGCTTGTCATTTAGTTACTGATATATATACTGTATAAAACGTTTAGCTGCTGCTTCACTTATTACTGCGACGAAGACATGATCCCATCACGCTATCGCTTGTCTCCCTTCGCCAGCCCCGTTAGTTTTTGTATCGATTTTAAAATCCTACAGCTCTCCTTTAAATCTTTAAATGGCCTTGCCCTTAAACTTAAACACTTATTGAGCTTCTTCTTCTCCTCCTGACGTGTTGAGATCTACAAGTAATACCAAGATGCTTACACACAGATACCACTTTAAATCACAGAACAACAGCTCCCTCCCCCCTTCTGTATTTGTTTTAAATAAGAAGGGCTTTATAAACATCATGCTGGGCATCACCTCTAAAAATCTGCGGGTGACTCAGTAATTGAGTCTCCTCTAAGCGAAGACAACTCTAATCAGGATTTAGTCTTGCATGACTCTATCGACTTGTGCAAATCAACTCTTCTGATGATTGATGTGCCCGATACACGAGAGACAGCAAGATGTTTCAGGAAAACTCTTCCACTCCTGTCTCCAGATGTCTCCAGGCGTTGATGGATACAAGCTTGTTGAGGCTCTGGACATTTATGAGCATCCTGGTGTCATGGTTACAAAAGTCATTGGTTTATTACTGATGGGACAAAATTTCAATGCATGACTTATGTCAGCATCAATGCTACTTGGCATTGTTTGTTTAACAGTGGTTTGCACAATAATGCTTTTATTATTATACCAAAAACATTTATTTATTAATTTATTTATAGCAGAAAATTTCTACTCAAACAAAAATGAAATACCAATAAAATTACAAGGAGATTGAACAAAGTTTAACCAGACAGTTTCTGCCCTTGATTTTATTTCCTGCAATTTAGAGCAAAGAAACAAAAAGTTGTACATGAACGAAGAAATGAATAAAATTACCTTGGACTAACTATCCAAGCTCTTCTGTTAAACACAAATAGCAGTAACTATTCCTCAATAACCCACTATCCTATTCTTCTGCTTTAGTGATGTGAGAAAGACCAATAAAATGGCAACTTAATGAGTTCAGTAGTTAATATAAGTGAGTTAATGGCCCCGTTTATGGACCAATTAAACCAAAAAGTTATTTAGTGCGTTAACATGATCTCATTTCCATGACTGCATGCGGTTTGACCCCCAGTAATTACTTGTTGACAAAACTGACTTTTGCTACAATTTTGCTTGTGATTCATTATTTTTCCTCTGGGTTCAGTGGGCAACACACAGTGATATAAAAAGGTATTTTTATACTTTTTTAAATAAACTATAAAAACATACCTTTTCATGTTTGTATAGTTTATTTTATTTTTTTGGTGCTTTTTTGCATCTTTTATATCTATCACATAATCAAGCAAATTGTAACATTGTAAAAAGGATAAACTTAGTAAATAAAAAAACATGTTTTTAAATGATGATTTCATTTATTAAGGGAAAAACGCTATTCAAATCAACCTGACTCTATGCAAAAATGTGAAAAATGAATTGCCCCCAAACCTTTTAACTGGTTGTTCCTCCCTGGACAGTAGTAACTGCTATCAATGGTTGCAATAACTGGCAAGGAGTTTTTGACGTCAAGTGGAGGAATTTTGATCCACTCTTCTTTGCAGAATTGGTCATTCTTTGCAACTAGGTCACCCTAAACCCCTCACTTTAGTTCTTGAGCCTGTTTAAAAAGTAAACACATCCTCAGAGTGGTGGAAACTAACATACTAACATGCTAGTCAGATGCCTGCTGATCATTAATCCACCAGCTAATAGCTATCAGACCAGGACAACATCTTTGATACCGCTGCACAACTGACAATCTGATGCAAAACTCAATTGTTTACTCTCAGATCAGACTGATGGATTTATACAGCCGGCATGCTAAACCAACATACAGTAACTTCAAATAGTAACACAGATGTTGTTTCGCTTAACAATCAGCACCCAATGTTACAATGGTCTGTTGTGAATTGCAGGGATTCGTTGTAAAAGTAACCCCAGACCGTTTAACTACCACCATGTTTGACCTGATGGTCTTTTTTTTATACAAGATGTAACGGGAAGGACGGCTTCCAAAAAGGCCCATATTGTCTCGTCAGTCCACAGAAGTCTTGAGGATCATCAAGATATTTTTTGGTAAATGTGAGACGGGCCTTTGTGTTCTATTGGGTCAGCAGTGGTTCAGGCCTTGGAACGCTCCTATGGAGGCATCTTTGCCCAGTCTGTCTTTATTATTGCTGTATCGTGAACTCTGACCGTAACTGAGACAGTGAGGCCTGGAGAGCTTTAGATATTGTTATGAGTTGTTTTGTGACCTCCTGGATGAGTCGTCGATGAGCTCTTGGAGTAATTTTGGTAGCTGGCTAAGGTTCTCGACTCTTCCATGTTTTCTCCATATGTGGATGATGGTTCTCACTCTGGTTCTCTGGAGTCCCAGAGTGCTAGAAATGTTTTTTGCTAACCATTTCTAGACTGATAGATGTCAATGATTTTGTTTCTCATGTTCAATTTCTTTAGATCAGGGCATGATCTGCAGCTTCTTGAGATATTTTAGCCTACTTCATGTTGTGAGACAGGTTCTACAGGTTGAGCAATAATCAGGCCTGGTTGAGGCTAGTGAAATTTAGTAAAGCTTTCCAATAAATGTGGTTTATCACAGTTAATTAATGACAATTGTAACAAGGGTAACAATTATATTTTCACTTAGCACCAGATTGGTTTTGCAAAGCTTTTTCCCCTAATAAATTAAATCATGATCTGAAAACTGCTTATTGTTTTTACTCAGGCTATATTTGTCTCATATTAACATTTGTTTTATTATATGATACATTTAAGTGTGACTTAAAGCAGCAACAGAAGAAATCTGTCTGAAGTCAAATTCTTCACAGCACTGTATGACAATCTGTATTATTCATATATTTCTCTTTCTTCTGTCCTTCCCCTGAGAAGCAGACGATGATGACTAACATGTTTGTGATTCCCAAATTATCAGTTTTCTGGCGTTTTCAGCTTTGAATATATTTTTGTCCGTTGCTGAATGATAAATTATTTAGACTTCTTACATAGTCTTGTGAATGTTGAGGCTGTAATGTGACACATTTAAGGCAGAAATTGAAAATAAATTGGTAGCATAATTACAGTTTTGCCTAACAATTTAAATTAAAAGGATACATTTGGTCTGACTGCTTCATTGTCATGGAAGATATTGGCCGGGATTTGCCTATAAATGGTAGTCTGTCAATACATTCCAGCACCTTGACAGAAAGGTAACTTTCATGGTCTCTTTGTTTTGCACCTTCTTGAACGAAAGTGTTCACACTGCATGCATTTTGTAAATTCACATCTCTGTCCATGTGAGGTCTATTCTGAGAAAGCTTCGACAACAGTATCTGTCTGTGCAGCACCTTTTCTGTGAAATCCATTTAATCTCTGCCACCTGCTCTAACAGTAACTCACCTTTCTTTTCATTATTACAGCCTTCAAGGCATATGCTGTAGAATAGCCTCATTGCAGCCTGCTGTGCTTTCTACGTTTAGTTCTATTTGCATTCTTATCTCTCTTAATACTACTGCATCCTTCCCCTGTTTTGCACCTTGTTTTCAATGGCTCTTTTGCTTTATCTCCTCTTCTCTTCCTAATATGTCTCTTACTGTGCTCAAGGAAAGTCTCCTAATCCTTGAATCCATGGTTCATTTAGAGCAAGGCTCTCTTGCCATGAAAGCTTTTTGTTGACTTATTTAAGATTATTCACATAGTTAATGTCCTTAGGGGATGAGTGTGCTTGAACTTTAAGGTTGAGATTAAGGTTTATACCTTGTGGGCTAATTTCTAACATAGCCCGCAGAAGACAATCTTAAAAAACTGACACAAAAACTCTACGATTATAAAAAAAGAGTTCATGTTGTTGAAACTCTGCAAGCTGAAGTGAATTGTTAAAGGTAGGAATCCTTAAACCTTTGTTCTGATAAAATGTACCCGGTATAGGAAAATTGCACACACACACACACACACACACACACCTCCAATCAAATTGAGTAACATTCCTACAGTTAAGTTTAGATTCACCAATTAAACCAGCGGAGAAACTCCACTCTGAGACCTCAAAAAACATGAAAAGTCGACCCAGAAAGGTCCCACGCATTGCACTATACCCACTTAATTTTTGCAGGGTTTGGGGCAAGAATGGGCTGGTGCTTATCTTCAATGGTCAATGGGAACATTGCACCCAAGACTGGAGGCCAGGACATCATAGAGCTACACAGAGGGAACCAACTGTGCATGCAGACACTTACACCTACATGCACCTAAGGTAGATGTTTTTAGACTATGGGAGAAAGCAGTAGTACCTTGAGAGAACCCACACATGCATGCACAGGGAATCACGCAAACTTCAAATCCAGGATCTTCCTACTCAAAAGGCAACAGTGCTAACAACTGCCAGAAAAAATTATAAAATATAGCACTGTCTGGCCTGCATGTGTGGGCATCAGGCCTGTATAGACATATTTAAAATAAATTACCTTTGATGCTATTTAAAAAACAAGATCTGCTTTTTATGGCAACTGGTAATATGTTTTCTATCACGTACTGTGTGATCAGTAAACGCAGCCAATTACATTGGCCCACTGACTTTACAGCAATCTTTCCTTTTGAACATGCGTGTGGTGACAGTGGAAAGAAAAACTCCCTTTTAACAGGACGAAACCTGGGCATCCCAGGCTCAGTTTCTGTTGCAACCTACTGGGGTTTTGCGAAGACAGAGAAGACACACAGAAAACACAGAAAGTACTTCATTGCTTTGTCAAGAAGAGAAACAGGGTTAAATGCAGAAAGGAATAGTATGTTCATCATCAGAAAAGGTCAAAGGTTATTGTATAGGTAAAATGATGGTATTAAGAATGACGAGGCACATTTTTGGTCTCCTCTATAAGACATTTCAACTCAGCAGTATTTGGATTTTATTCTTCTTTACCTATTTGGCTACAAGGACAAAACAGCCTGTCTGCCTTTTCTGAAATTAAGTTTGCATTCAGATTTCCCTATAAACCTGCATTGGAAAGGATCTGCTACACCGTTCATCTGCCTGGAAAAATTTGTATTAGTCCTATTTGTTTACACGAATACTCTGCCTATGACAAGTTTGTAATTTAGAGCCAGTGCTAAGAGGATCTCTTTGAAGGTTTGTAAGCATTTTTAACTAATTTGATTGATGCCACCCATTAGGTAAGGCACTTCTATTGTGATCCCACACAATCTGTGGTGTATTTTAGCGATTAGTGTGTGTTGTATTGTCAGCAATAACCTTCAGTTGGTGTATCCAGTGCACATGTGCTTGGACAGTTTTTGATATTTGCTTATAATACAAATATTTGCTGAATTTGGCTTGACTAATTTACTGGTCATAGAGAAAGTGATGAAGCTTAAAAGTCTGAGTGTGCAGTCTTGCCTTGACTACAAATAAAATCCGTTTGATCTTTCAGGACCATTAAATGACTATTTCATCTCTAAAAAATTATGTTTTGCTCCAACCTCTTTGAAACAGCAAGTCTCTTAAGGTATCATTGACAACAGATTTAACATGAAGTCACACAAAACCGAAAAACAAAGTAGTGGGGTTGAGAGGTTTGTCGATAGCTTTTTTTAAATAAACTCTGTCCTTCTCCAGGAACAAAGGAACTTCTTCTTGAGCACCATTTCAGTTAATCCAATATGAATTCAGACAGGTGTTTTGCATTTGCTTTTAATGTGTATAAGTTGAATAGAAGAGACTCTACGCTGCCAAGGCTAAACGATGCATTCTAATGCATTCAGCCTGTCCATTTACTCCCAGGACAAACAGCATGAATGCATCAGTGCTGACAAATCAAAGCCATTTTGTTGAAGGTTGAAGCCTTAGTTTGAACCCTCTTGCTAAACATAAACCCACTTTATTCTCTGGTTCAATGTAGGTAGGAATGTAGGAAGCAGATATAACTCACAGATTAACTTATTACAAAGCAACGTGGACAAAATGACAAAGAGAATCATAAAAAAACTGAATGCTCCAAGGGTTGGTAGCATGACATGGTCAGAGGCACTTGGATGTCGTTTGAGAATGATTTATACTAGACGAGACTCAGTTTGACTGAAACCTGTATGTTTCTCTTCATCCAAAAATAATATAAAAATCTTTAGTTTTCACTTCCCCACTGTAGGTGTTTGATTCATTTCTGAAGAAGCTTGTAGGAGCAGCACTAAAGTCTTACTGAGGCTATAAGCATAAACAACATGCTCCCAAGCAGTTTTTATTGGTTCTTTTTGCCGTTTTGCCAAGTCATACCATTTCGACCATACATCCTCCCATTTTGTTCCCATTCAGTTAACCGCAATGCATGGGTTTATGTTTTATTCGTAAAGTATGTGTTGAAGTACGGAGGTAATCAAGTTTATATTCCACATTTCATTTAATTTAATTATACATTAGCATCTGAAGATTTTCTGTTTTTACACCCCATTAGCATCGACTGGCATTCTGAAAACTTTTGGGACTAGTTGGCTCTCAGGAAATAATAACCTTTTCAGACCTGATACTACCATCCTTTCTGACTGATTTAGATGCAAGTAGATACGTTTAGCAGTGACCACTTACATCTAGTATCTCTAGTATTAAACTGGGTAATAGGCAGGGTACACTTCACGGGTTGCAACGACCAGTCTATCACAAGAAAACGCTGACACACGCAGGACAAACCAAGCATGCAGGCCTAAGGGGGGCATGCTGAAGCATGCATTGAGAATCCATGCAAGCATGGAGAGAACAAGTAAACTCCATGCAGAAAGAACCCTGCCCTGGAACCCAGGGTGTTCTTGCTGCAAGGCAGTGCTAGCTACTGTGTCACCATGCAGAAATAAAAACAAGTATTTGATCAAAGACTTCCTGAAACTTAAACTGTGATTTTATAAAAACAATTAAACATATTAGAGATGAATTATTTGGTAATAAACAAATGTGTTAAAACCTGTTTAAAATTTAAATGATGTTTCTAGCTAAACGTAAGCAGCTATAAATAGCCTCCAAAGAGCTCAGTGTTTATGAATGATTTGAAAGGATTCTCAATTTCTGTCAGAAGAAATGTTAAAAATGTAAATCTTTTAAGAACCATAAAAATTATAAATGGTAGAAGTTTTAGTGGACATTCCCTGAAAGAGGTGATTGTGTTGATGTTGGAATGGCTGAAATAGCACAGAGATTATGAAAGGAAGATGTGGGGAAAGGGATCATAAAAGTGTAAAATTCTTGTTATTTGGAAGCTTCTTTTTTCATTGACATTAAGATACATGGAAAATTCCCATTTTTACTCTATTCCAGATAGCTATATACAGTTTTTTTTTTTTTTTTTTTTTTTTGAACCTTGAGCTGCCCTGATGGTAAATCTGCTCAGTGACTGTTCTGCAGTGTCTCACGTTAGATGTCAAGTGTGGACAAGGTCTAAGATTATTACTTTATTTCTACAAATTGACCCATGTTCAATATGAAATGCTCCGAAGCTTCTTTTTGTACTTAAAGAAGTCAGATAAGAAATCACCTAATCTGCAAAACTACAAACTAGAAGCAAAATGACTGGCACCTTCTAGATCTTTACATTATTTGGTGCCTTCTGTTTTATTTCCTCATCAGTTTTTAAGTTAGAATTTGAGGTAAACTAAAGAAAATTCAGTCACTGTCTCAGGCTACCATACGAAGAAAAAGAAATCTATCCAACAAATTAGGGTTTCCCTGTCGTCCAAACTTTTCAAGATAATGGTTTTAGGTTCGGCCTTGTGATTCTGTTTGATGTAGAAGTATCAGGGGCAATGGAAACTTCAAACAAATGGCTGCAGACTTCTATTCAGTGGCATCTCAATTTGATTTATTGGCTTGACACTTTTGCACGCTGTATATTTTGTTTTCCATCACAAAAAAATCCAGAACTCACATTTGAAGGCAGTATGGAAGGGGGAACAGAATCCCTTTACCATGGATCACAAGGACATCTAAACCCACAGAATACAAATTTAACAGATCACACACAGAGAAGACTTCAAGTGCAGCTCAGTAGCGTCAAACAGTTTATTTCAGAAATTCCACCTTAAAGAAACTTATTTGTTTTTATTTACCTCAGAGTGATATATCTGAATAGAATATTTCAGTTTATTTAATTATTCTGGCTTACAGCTGATATAAACCCAAACTTAAGTTTCACATTAATTTTGAAAATCACATTCAGACCAAGTTAAAAAAAAAAATTTCCCAGAAATGTGGGTCCACTGAACAGTATGCCCATGTGTCAGTATGTACAGTATCTGCACTCAGTAGCTGGCCTGGCTCCTTCTGCATGAATTACTGCATCAATGCAGCGTAGAATGGAGGAGATCAGCCTGTGGCTCTGCTGGGGTGTTCAGGAAGCCCAGGTTGCTTTATTACCAGAGCTTCAGCTTATCTGCATCGTTGGTTCTGGTGTCGCTCATCTTCCTCCTGACAACAGCCCATAGATTCTCTATGTGATTCAGGTCAGGCCAGTTTGCTGTTGTTACCAAGGTGATTAAAGTATTGGTACTTTTAGCAGTGTGGGCCGGTACCAAGCCCTGCTGTAAAATGAAATCAGCATCTCCATAACGTTCGCCAGCAGAGGGAAGCATGAAGACTTTGAACCAGACAGAACAGAGTGGACCAGCACCAGCAGGTGGCATGGCTCTGCAAATCATCACCAACTGTTGAAACTTCACACTGGTCTTCAACCAGCGTGGATTTTCTTCAATCTTCTTCCAGAACCCCGGAACTTGAAACTTACAAGGCCATGACATCACCCTTTGGACTTTCCAAAATAGTTTAAAGGCATATTATTCTTAAGAGAAGAAACTGATTAAAAAAGTATCTTAAAACATTTTTCCCTTTAATTTTTCTGGCAGTTTTGTCTAATATAAAGTCAGACAGTAAGAAAAAGGTTGTCTTTTTTCAGTGTACGTAAATAGCTGGTTCCAACTATAACTTATGAACTCTACATAAAGTCACTTATCTACAGTTTCCTTCTTGTTTTTTCTGCAGCTCCTGGGTATGGCGTTTTCCATGACGCTGTTCCATCACATCCACAGAACAGGAAAGAAGTACGACGCCTAACTTCGGGTAGAGAAGCCCCACTGCCTGATGGGATGAGACTCTGATTAAAACATCCACGCTCTTCTTCCCACTTTACATCTTCTGTAAAGCATCCTCCGACCCCTTTTCTATGCCTGTACAGATTCCAGATGTGTCCCTGCACCTTTCCTGCTCTCTCCTTCCATCATTCCTTTTGCCAAAGAGTAACACAACTGGAACTGAAGGAACTGAAGGGACACCTACTTTACAAGGAAGAGAAAAACATTGTTTATGAATAAAATATACTTTGTTAATTTTTCTCATCTTTTTTTTTTTGCTTGGACTAACAATTTGCTCGGAAGGAAAGTTAGATTTTGACACCATGAAGCCCATAGAGCATCTCCAAGGCAAAGAAAACCCATGAAACTGAAACTACTCTCCTCAATTCTGGAGGTTTTTTTTCCACGCAAAGCCCCAGTTTTCCCTTGTAAATGGACACAAACCCAATACAGCATGCTAGTTTTTTACTTCACTGGCTCACCTGCCTCTGAAATTCAGTTTTCAACTTAGATCTTTATGAAATGTATCTGCGCTCCTGTAGAATGTAAGTATTGAGTAGTTCAGCACAGTGATCTGGTAGATGCGTGTGTGTCTGGTTGGATTGTAAAGGGGAACAGACATGTCCGAATGGTTTGTGTTGTAATTCATTACTTATTTTTACTGAGCTGTAGAGATTTTGGAAAAGGGAAAGTGTTGGAATGTGAGCAGGAGGAATTATCAGTGGATTTATTTCACATAGAATTCTGCTAAATCCACTGGGTAATAAACTTTAATTCACAAATCTGCCCATGAACATACATTGGCGTGTTCAGATTCCCATTGTAAGGCAACATTCATGGTGTTAAACTGTTGTTTATTAGTGTTCTATGAACCCTGTCGGTCTGAAGGGATCCGGGTGATAAAGTTCTGGACTGTGTTTGTGTGTTTAGCTCTGTGTCTTTGTTTCATCAATCAGTCCAAATTCAGAGGAGGTAAAAAAAATGTGCCCAGAGCGAGGAAAGGCTAACAGCAGACATGTTTTCTCACTGCTGCAGCCATCAATTGTGCTGGCAGGAAGACACTAGAGGCTTTCTCTCTAAGCTCTCATCCATTCAGTCGGCCTGAACTCAGCCCTGCCTCCATTTTTCTGTTTACATCATGATTCTCTTCCTATATGTCAGGAAGCCATGGATTTGACGTTCCTGCTCATTACTCAGTCACACCTCTGGTTTGCAACTTCACATTTTTCATGTAAGCTTACTTTTCATGCAGCCTAAAGAGGAATGGGGTGTGCAGGGGGCAGATCAAAGCCCGGGCGGATAAATATGGCAACATGCCCGGTAGGACACGTATGTTTATATCTGCTTACGCATTGATGCACCGCAGGAAGCTCAGGCATCAGTCTGCGTCCTGTAGACCAAAAATACTCTTCATCTGCTGGTGACTTGAGGAGAATGCCCCCCAGTTTGTCTGCTCAAAATCTCATAAGGTATAAAGAGGTGTGAAGAACTTCCTTTATTGGAAGGGGATGGTTTTAGCTTCGGCTGTCAGGCTTAGGTTATTCAGTTTTTGTGACATCTCCAAGATAAATTGTTTTGACATCTGAAAAGATGGAAAAGAAACACCAAATGAAGAGACAAGTTGCAAAAACAAGCCCCAGAGCATACCCAGATTTACTGCAAGCATACTCAGTTTATAAAAGGTAGAATGAGGGTGTATTCACACCTGCCATGTTTGGTCCACTTTACACAAATTGTGTTTGGTGAGGACCCTGGTCCAGATTTTCCTGGTGTAAATACACGCTAAGAATTTACATTATAGCGGGTCAACACATCCGCACAAAGTGACATAGGTCAGCGCTAAATTAGATGGTTGGTTTATGTGTGCTGACAGTTTGATTAAGTGGGTGGAGATTAAAACGGGAAATTCAAATTTACCTGAAAATATACACCACCTGGCCAATTTTCATATATATATGTATATATATCTATATATATATATATATATATCTTGCGTAACACAAGCAACGTTATGCAAGAATGAAATACCTTCATACCCTCTGTGCTTTTTCCTTTCCAGCCTCTGCAGCATCGTCTTTATGGTTTTCTGCTGCTGCAGCGCTTTCCTTTTTTTTGCAACACATCATTGTATCTCTTATTATAGTTAGTGGCTAGGTTTTTTAGAAATCTACCCATTTGTATTGTTTGCACTGTAAACACTAGCTACGCAGAATGACCTCGAGACAGCAGTCTTTCTTGATTGGTGGCATTATGTTTCCTTTTAATTCAGAGCAACTATTCAGCTAAAGCCTGAGCATGCAGTGAATGATAGAAACTGGATGCCAGTAGTGCAGCCAGCTGAATAAATAACATTTATAATCCAGTCTAGTTCTCCCTCACAGGCCTGCTATTCACCTGTTCAAAAGGACTTTTTCTGGAAGTAGAGGGTTTGCTGAGGTCCTGGATTCACAGCTTTTACTTCCAAAGCAATCACTAATTATTGCTATTAGAGACACACAATGCTTAAAGTAGCTGTAATCTACATCAAGTACAAAACGTTGCATGAAGTGTTTTTTTTTTTTTTTGGCTTAAATTGAAGCCAAAACGGTGTATATTTTTACAACATGGTTTAACAAAGAAAGAAGCAAAATATTATAGATTATTCAAGTCTGGCAGATTGCTTGCCTCATGTCTTATACAGGGGTCATTCCTGATGCGTTTTAATTAGTTTCATGGCTACTTTATCTGAACGACAGGCTATAGATTGCAGTTGCGGGTGTTGGTTTATTCTGCAGATTCAAATCATTATGTGCAGCCTGAAATATACTGTGTGCCGTTCTTAGCTATGGCTCTTCTTATTGTGTCCATCGGGTTAACATGACAGCTGCCGTTGTACAGTGCATGCACGCGCTGTTGCCCACCCCCCTCCCCTTGGCTGCCTCCACAAATAACACATAACTCTGTTCTCCCTTATTTACAGCCTTGCTCTGCAGATGCCTGGCTCCACATACATGCGCTGCAGAGACAGCTTGGCTCTTTGCAAAGAAGCACCTGTGGTGTATATTCTGCACTCAGGAGGAGTTACTGCCTGCACTGTATTCCTGACAGAAAGCTGAGGAGAAAATCTAGGTGAATATTTCACTGTGCTGCTTTATCTCACTTTAAATAGAAAGGTCTTTAAACAGATGGCATAGAAAACACAAGGAACCAAAACGCTGGAAATAAAAGTCTCCAAATCTGATGTTGCAGTTCAGAGCTCAGCCTGCAGAGTCTGTAACGCTTCGCTGCTGACTCATCTGACTATACAGAGATTCTGTGTGAACTCTGTTTCAACCCTGCCACCATCACTTAGTTTTTATGCTTTTGTCAGCATATGAGTTGCTCAGTGTTTTTCTTTTTTTAAACGCAAAGCCAAATGACATTTCAACAAAATCTGTCCAGTGATGTTATTTTTGTATATTGGTTGTTGTTGTCTTAATGTTTGTTTTCTACTGTTGCTTTTCTTGTGGTGTAGGCAGTTTTTGTTGGCTTTTTGTTTCCAGTTATGACAGATGCTCCACTGACTCTCATTGTACACAGATGACACCATTAAATATTTTTTCACAGGGGATTAGTCTTGGCAGCGCTTCTCTGCAAGGTGCAAAAATGTATTTTTTGTCTTAATACTGCTACAACCACATAGATTCAGAATGAATGAAGGGAAAATTTAGCAAATAAACTATATTGCCAAAAGTATTCACTGGTTTCCCTTCACACAGTTTGGAATCTGAGTGACATATGTGTTTTATGTACATTATCATATGACAGCAATCTATCTTTGAAGCTATAACTGCTCCAGGTCTTCTGAGAAGTGCAATTTGCTGCACTCACAAATTTTCCAAAAGCACATTTGTGAGCAGAACTCCCAAAGGAGTTCTGTTGGACTGGGATCAGGTCTCTGTGCAGGCCAGGCCACTTTCACATTCGCATCTCTAAAGACCTTGCTTCATGCATTGGTCCAGAGTAGATTAGGGATTGGAGGCAGCCATCCCCAAACTGTTCCCACAAAGCTGGGAGCATGAAAGGTGTGGGTTTGTTGAAAAATGAAGACTTTCACTGGAACTAGGGAACCAAACCCGTCTCCTGAAAAACAGGTTCACACTATAATCCTCCCTCCTTCAAACTTTACACTTAACACAGTAATGTCAGGCAGGTGCTGTTCTCCTAACAACAACCAAACCCAGACTCATCCATTGGCTTGCCAGGCAGAGAAACATGATTCGTTACTCCAGAGAAAACATCTCTGGTGTTCAGGAGTCCAGTGGCAGCATGCTTTATATCACTGCATCCAACGCTTTTCATTGCACTTTGTGAGGCTTTGATGCAGCAGCCATAGAAAGTCATTCCATAAGGCTTTCTACTCACTGTTATTGAGCTAATCTGAAGGAAACATGGAGTATAAAGCTCTTCATCTATTGACTCTGTAGAAAGTTAGCGACCTATACACACTCTGCACCTCATCATCAAGTAATCCAGCTTGGTGATTTAACACAGCATAGTACTCTGTGACTGAGTTCCTCTCATTCCCATTTGCTTCCACTTCGCTATAATATTGCTAACAGTTGGCTGTGGAAAATAAATATTTTTCATAAATGTTTGTAGAAGCAGTCATATCCCTAAGTGCTGGATTTTATACACGTGTGGCCATTAGAGTGGTTGGAACACCTGAATTCAATAATTTGAATAGGTGAGCGAAAACTCTTGATAATATAGTGTATCACTGGGTGACACACCACCCGGACCTTTAGGTTCTGGTTTAAATAAATTAGATGTGCAGTTATAATCTGCGGTGTGTCTTTTAACTGTTCATGTCAGGCCCGTTGTGTGTTTCTAGAGCATGTGACACTGTATCACTGAGCTCATGTCACTCTAGTATATCAGCCCAGTGTTGGCCCCATGTGTGTATGTAATTGTATTTGCTTATTTTACAACTGATGCAAGACAGTGTTTGCTTCAACACAAATGGATATATTTACACTGACAGTTCAATTTTTTAACAAATGATGTGCTTTCATGCTTACTTAGACATATCTTCTTGTACTGTGTGTCTGTTTTTCTTGTTTGCTGTTTTTCCTTCACTTGCAGTGTAAATTTTATTTAAATATATGTTTTCATCAGTAAGCTTTTTATGTCTTGTTCGATTGGATTTTGATCTTGTAGTAAGTTTTTTTTTTTTATTTCAGAAGAAGCATAAGATATTCTTTCTCATCCCTGAGTAAGTCACAGAGATGCTAAGGACAAAATGCATCTGGGTTTGCGTGGCTGTGAGGGACTTTGAGCAGTTCCTAGTTATCTGAATCACTCTATTTTATTACTACCTTCTGCATATTATTTGTGTAATGTGCACCGAATCCGTCTCCTGCGTTGAAGCCGAATCTTTGAGAGGTGGAAATGATGCTCTACAGCAGAAACAGCGTGTTTGATGTTGTGCTCTGCTTGGCGGCATTGCCTGATGCCTGCCAGCATCGTCCTGTGACTTCCTGCAACAAATCTACACTATCCGAGGTGGGGCACTTAACTGCTCTTTTTTCTTCAAATCAACTATTTTTTAAATAAAGGAAAGTGTGTCACTAAATCCCAAGGTACCGTCCAATCTTTGCCTTTCATGTGTAATGACTAATTGCTTCTGATTTATTCCCATTTTTGTGTTGCTGTTAATTATATAGGCCACATTTAAACTCTGATTCAGGTTTTATGGAGTGGTTGGGGGGTCTGACAACCTTGGCACGAACAGCAGAGAGAAGTGGTTCCAGTCCAGATTCCACGATGTGTTTAATGAAAGAGAGTGGCATCCCTACCTCAAAGCAGCCTCTTTCTGATAATCCTGGAGTTCTCCTAAAGATGAGCTAATAGCAGTCGGCAGGTTGAGTACAGAGGGTTTTCATAAAGACTAAAGGGAGGTGATGAACGTGCAAATGGTTGGCAATTTGTCTCTTGCATTAACCAAGTGGAATGAGTCACAGAATATTTTTGCATAGATTTTGATCCCCCCCTTTTTAACCTATTTGTCATCGGAAATGTGTGTGTGTGTGTGTGTGTGTACTTGTACTTGTTGCTGAGTGAGAACCAAGTTTCGTATTTTTATCGCAAAGTGAGGACATTTTGACAAAGTGAGGACATTTTCCTGGTCCTCACTTTTCCAAATTCCGTTCTTGGGACAGGGCTTAGGTTTAGGACTAGGGTATGAATTGAGTTATTGTTAGGGTTAGGTATTAACTGGTTAGGGTTAGTGTTAGGGTCAGGATTAGGCACTAAAAATCAAGGAAAATGAATGGAAGTCAGAAGGAAGTAACTGAAAAGTCATCATAAAGATAGTAAAACACGGATGTGTTTGTGTGTGTGTGTGTGTGTGTGTGTGAGACACAGTGAGTTTTTTTTTTTTGTGGCATTCCACCCTGGCTTTTTTTGTTGTTGTTTTACATCATTGTTCTTTCTATGCAAAAACGATGACCTATTATAGCCTTTGTACAGATTATTTTGTATGAGTAACATGTACTGAAATAAAGTGAAAGTAATCTAGTGTGGATATTTTTCCTCGTTGTGATTAGAGCTTTTTCCGTGTTTCCCCCAGCCTCATCTACCAGGAGAATACATTTCATTAACCTGAATTCATGATGCTTTCATTTTGATTAAATATCTTATATCCTGCATAGCTTTACTGAGCTTATTAACCAGCAATCAAAGGAATTTTAAGGTTTGTTTCTGGGTTCTCAGTCTGTAGTATTTCAAACTTCACAGCAGCACAGCTTTTTTCACGTGACTCGCTTGCTGTAAGCAAGTCACGAGTCAAATAATTCATTACTTATGGTGCACTTTAAAACTAATACTAAACAACACAAAAAAGGAATTGTTTGTCAATTACATAGTAACAAAAACAGTCATTTGCATAATCATTTACAGCTTCTAGTTCAGGAAAAGCAGTTAAAATACAATTTATCATAAATCAGTTCTTATTGTAATTCTGGACGAACACAGACACACCTGTTTGTTGCTCCTAGAGTGACCAGGTCCCTCACATTGTGGAGGACTGCAAAACATTTCAGCTATTTCTTTCTGAAATTGGAAATATGTCCAACATTTTCGTTGGATTCAAAAATTAAAGCTGCGTGACAGCTTGGGCTGGACATTGAATATGAATGATTCTGGTTATGATTCCTCGTATTGATTCCAGTTGCCAGTTATTCTCGATTGCAACCATGTAACTGTTACTGTAACGTTAGCTCAGGAAGGCCTAATAAGCAGCTTAGCTCTGTGATGGTTATTGCTTAACTAACCTAAATGTTGGTTATTCCAGATTTGAAAAGGGATGTAACTCTTTCACAATACATTCTGTAACCTCTGTTCCGCTCTTCAATTTGTTGCACTGACATCTTTCCATTGGACGCCATGGTGAACACAGTAGAACATTGCCGTGTCTGGTCCATTGATGGTCTGGTCCGCCTATATATTACCAGATTTGACGTCTCGTGACTACTGCATGGTACCCATGCGCCATTGCCATGCATTGAGTCAGGGCTGCTGCAGAAGCAGCATCAGAAGTAAACAAAACCAGTTCTTCTTAGAGGCCTATAAAGTTCTATGAGTAGAATGACATCCTGCTATGACTTGAATTTAATTGAGATACAACTGACATGAAATGTAATTTGTGGAAAATTCTAGAAAAAATAAGTGAAGTACACAGGTATGCCATAAAAAGTAGTGTTGTGACTATGAATCTGAATATGTTATTTAATATTTAATATTAATACCTTAATATTTTATTAAATAATATTTTGGTCTGTTAAGGGTCGTCCTGTGAATACCAGCCCAGTAAGGCGATGGTATTAGGACAAAATCAAAAAGGGTGACCCAAGCTCTGACATTATTTAACAGCACAACTCTGCACACATGGAATGAATTCACACAATTGCTTAAAATACAAGAAGTTATTAACAAAAATAAGTCATCTCAAAGTCAAACATATTTCAATCAACAAACTCTTTACTATGCTAAAACAATCCAACTAAACTACCAAGCAGAATTAAAGAATAAAGACTAATGGGCTATGTACAATATAAACAAGTTGATTAAAGATGATTGAAAATTATGACCAAAAGAGTGATGCAACATTATCATGCAATGTTATTTATGTTTGAGAACCAAGGATTATCTTGAAGAATCTAGAAATGAAGTGAAGTTAGTCTTGGAACCAACTTAGGGAATAATCAGCAGCATTTAGACAATCAATCACAATGCAAGATCAGATAAAATATTATTTTAATAAAGTAATGTTTTAAATAATGATCTGCTGAATAAAACCAACCTTCTGGATGACCATTTCTCAACAGTGTCTAATTAGCTGCCTTTATTTATTGAAATAATATTTGAAGAAATATTATTGAGACAGTATTTTGGAAACGAGTCAAATCTTTCTGGAGAAATGGGGCTTAATGGTGTTTACCTTAGTTATCAAATCTAGTAACTGATGTTCAGGGACTATTATTCACTAGCTTGAAACTAACAACCTTTCTGTTAAATACTCTTTAGTAGCAAGCACGTGTTCTTACCAGTTAGCATTTGAGCTAACAAAAGAAGTTAGTAGCTTAGCACCAGAATCAACACATACCTTTAAAATACCGTTAATAAAAGAGTTAAAATGCATAGCGCGGACGGCGCGTTATGATCAATCTTCTGTTTAAAAATCACCCTCCAAGTAAATTTGTCTTAACTTTAAAAACACACAAAGATCACAACCTGAACACGTGGGCTGCAGATAGCCTACTAGCACCAAGATAGCTGAGTTCAACACAAACAAAACTTCATAAAATGAAAAACGTTTAGATTGTTTCATTCTAAATCTGTCTCTGCTCAAAACACCTAACCTCATGAACCGTGGTGAGGAAACGTTGTCCAAGGGCGAAGTTTGAAGAAGGTATCCACAGTGAACAAAGGGTTAGCTTCCTGCTAACCTCATCAGCTTCTCACGATCAGAAGTGAACAAAAGGGTTAGCTCCGGAGCTGTAGCTGGGTGGCCAGTCCTGTCTGCTGCGGTCTTCCTTCCAGACTGGGAGACCGCGTCTTTGCAGGGGCTTCTCTCGAACGCCGTTTGCTTCTGCGGGGGCTCGGAGAGAAAGTCAAGCAATGCTTGTACCTTAATTACCCCCATTCATGAATGAAAATACTGGATACAGAGACAGTATTTAATTCGTACTTATCTTTGCATATGATCAATGATCGCATGGCTTCCTTGGATCCAGTTGAAGAGTTTATGTCTGTTTGCCAGCAAAGAGACATCAGCGCGTTTTTCTCCCCTATCCGGTCCCTCTGGAAGGCCGTGTGGAAGAGGGCAGATGTAGCAACAGCTGTTTTTATTCGGGTAGTGGCGTCACAGGAAGTCTGCAGTTATCCCGTTTCCTGGCTGTGCCAGAACAAGGTTAATGCACTTTATTTTGAAAGTTCCAGAAAGGTCCGTACCGGAGTTTAATGTTGAAATCCATGGCTTTGGGTCCCAACAACCAGAAAACTGGTCTAACACTGTGATCATTTAGGGAAAGAAAAACTTTCAAAGTCTATCCAAGTGCAGTTGCAGAAACCACAAGTACCGCCCCAGGAAAGAATAATCAAGGCTCATCATTGATGCAGGGTGTAAGTCCTCTGGATTTTCAGCCTTAGGAATCAGAAGTCTCAGGTCAGAACCAACTCCAGAACTACCCAGAATAACAGATAAATGTGTGTATGTTGTTATTCAGAGATAGGTGTGGTAATAGAAGCATCCAACACGGCTTGTAGTGTTTAGATTCACTCTGAGGATGGGAATACATCCGTCATGATCGATTTAGCTGACTGGTGAGAATTATGTTTTTTTTTTTTAAAGCATTAAAATCCAGGTGTCAAGATGTGGTTTTGGATCGGGCCAAAGTGCAGACAAGAGCTCGGCAGGATCATCTTTGTAATTCAAAGATTTACCAGGTCAGAAACGTAGCAAAATCATTGCAGGCTTCCCAAGGCAAGGTGTGGCAAAAAACAAAGCATAATCATGGACAAGAACGAGGTGTGACAAACACAAGGAACCAGCACTGAACAAAGACACAAAACCAACTTATATACTGTGAGATAACAAAGGGCAGATAATCAACGGAACAGGAAACAGGTGTGACAAGGAGGCAGGGAAGCAGAAAGAACAGGTGAAAACAAATACAAAGGCTGAGGATGGGCAAAGTAACTAATAAACAATAAACAGAAACACAGACCAAGCAAACCTATAGACAAAGATACATAATCAAATGAGGAATAAAAAAACTAGAATAATTATGACTAAAGTAAACAGAAAAACTAGAGGGAACATAGGAACAACAATAATAACCTGAGAACAAACAAAGAACCTATTAATAAAACCTGAATACAAAAGTCAACAAACCTAACCACACTGACTGAATTAACTGGAAAGGAAACAGAAAATAAACTAGTAAACAAGAAGAGTGCAAAGGAACAAATAATAAAACACAATTAACCACAAAGATACTAAAGAGAAATACAACTAGAGAATCCAGGGACCAAGAACTATAATAATTACAATAATAATAATAATAATAAACCATACCAAGTAATAAGAAAACAACAATAAAAGAACTTAAGAAAATAAAACACTAGGAAAACACTAGGAGGCGGAAGAGTGTGAAAAGAAAACATGATACAAAAACCGAAATAGAAACATCTAAACAAAAGGTAAACAAACACAAAGCCACAAACAAAGTCCCGAAATGTCACTCTGTGACACCTGGTGTTTTATTGTAGTTTATAAATCTTAATTTATTTGTATTTTCAAAATGTGAAAACTTTTTTATTATTACTTTTTACTATTATTTTTAAACATAATTGGCTTCATAATGTAACCTCATTTGCACAGGTAGAACAGTTCATAATTTAGTGTTTGTTTTTTTAAGTCTTCCATTACACTTTTCTTCTTAGGCAGTCAGAGCTTCTTGTAATGTTTGACAGTGGACCTGTATGCACTGTGACACAATTTGATCTTAAACATGGCAGAAAGTTGGTAAATTGAGTCCTGACATTTCTCTAAGTGCAGACACAGCACGCTGTCATTTTGCAATGTTTGCGAAAGAACTGGACAGAAAATAAGTTTAAAAAAGCAGCAAAAAACTTATACAAGAAATTCTTCCAATTCCTAGAATTGGGACCCATGTGTCTTTATCTAAAATAGAAGAGCTGGACCTTAGGTGTGTTTCAATTTCTTTGTAGTTTATGTCTTTATTTAAAGCAGATTCATCATGTTTAGTCACAGCTCATGTTTATACATCGTCGTGCTAACTAAAAGGTTAAGCAAATTAAGAAGGGCTGACTTGTCCCAGTTTAGCTCGGTTTCCTTAGATAGAAAAACTTTTTATCCAATTTTAATAAAAGGCTAACTCCGACTGCACTGTTCAATTGTTAGGATTAATTGGAATGTATGAACCTGACTATTGTGAAGTGCCTTGAGACAACATGTGTTGTAAATTGGCACTATATAAATAAACCTGAATTGAATTGAATTAGCATCAGGGAATTAAACACACATGTTGTCTTCAATGAAGGAAACACAGATCAATCTCATTAAGTTTTCATGTTCATGCTTGGCATGAAGGTACCTAAGAGAGCTTTAGTCCCAGCCCTGCTCCACAGGAGAATAACTGGGGAAGAAAATACATGAATATGTTTCCACATCCAGAATTTCTACTTCCAAAGAAAGTTCAGAATAAATAATAGAAAATTCAAGTAGAGCTGAGTGAATCTTCTGCACAGACAATCATATTTCCATACTGTATCTTTTAATTGTTCCTCTGCTCACTCTGGCTAATGATGATGCTATAAATTGATTATCAGCAGTTTTACACAAACATTCAGTAAAGAACAGGTAGATTTTTCTGTTTTCAAAACTAGAATTTGGCTGATTAAGCAATAATCTTAAGTATGGAAACGATGTAGGATGTAAAACTCTGATGTGCCACACAAAGACGGGTTAAAGTGGACTTTGAGGTGAAATGAGTTCTACACTAATGGAAGGTTGATAGAACACCAGAGCTCATAGGGCTTTAAGCTGCTGTCACCCATAGAGATATGTAGTGTAATCTGACCTGTCAGCCTACATAGGCAGTTCTGGGTCCTATCAGCATGGCGGGGCAGCGTCACCCACCCCGCCACCCCCTTAGTTTCTTTTTTTTTTTTTTTTTGGAAGCTTGACACCCCTCCAGCCTGCAAGCAATTCACCACATCACACATTCAAGCAGTGTTTGTGTATGCACTGTGTGGGGCTGCAGCTAATTTCCAGTTAAATGTCAGATTGGACAGAAAAAATCAAAAATGGACAGAGAATTAAATCTGAACCGAGTGGAAACGTTCTCCTTCATCAACCCCTGGATCAGATATTTCCTCTTCTTCTTCAGCTTCTTGTTTTGGGTGAGTACAGCTAAGCTTTCAAAGGGCTTTTCCTGCAGTAGTACACCGGCACAGAAAGACGTCCCAGGACATTTTATACTGTGACTATTTTTAAGCACATAAATCACAAGCTATCAGAGTTGTACCTCTTTTAAAAAACGGATGAATGCTAGAAAGAAAAACCTTATAAATAATGACTGAAGAAATATATTGCAACCATAGTGATCAGTTCCAAGAGTCCAGCTTCTCCATTACGACTTGTTTTAGGATTACTACAGTTATAAATGGACATTTCGATTGCTTAAGTCTCTGAAGAAAATGTGGAGCAGTGCAGTCTCTTCAGATCAGCAGAGCACTGACTCATGCTGAGGCATAAAACACCTGGCAGCTGTGTATGCCTGCTGGTAGACATCTGAAAGCAACCGTTAAATGTGCTGCATCCTTTCACTAGATATTTGCATGGATTTAAGGTCTGTATAATACAGACAAGTGACTTAAATTTGTGGGTAAGCAATACAAACGGGGTGCTGCAACAAATAAGGAGATATGAACTCTCAGGACTAAGGTGTCTTGTGATTAGGATCACTATCACTACATAGTATTTTACATTTCAGAATGAAAATAAGCTGTACTATTTAATATACCAAGAATGCTAAGGTAAAATAAATTAAATTAAAAATATTAGGTGGTTCTGGCCTTGGAACACTCCCATTGAGGCTATTTTTGCCCAGTCTCTCTTTCTTATTGTTGAATCATGAACTCTGGCAGTGACGCCTGCAGAAGTTTAAATGTTGTTCTGGGTTCTTCTAGGACCTCCTGGATGAATTTATGTGCTCTAGGAGTAATTTTGGTAGGTCGATCACTCCTGGGAAGGCTCCACTGCTCTACGTTTTCGCTATTTGTGGACAATGGTTCTCACTGTAGTTCTGTAGAGTCCCATTGCCTTAGAAATGGCTTTGTAACTTTTTCCAGACTGGTAGATGTCAGTGACTTTATTTCTCATCTTATCTCTCATGTTATTAAACAGGTTCTCTCTGATTTCTTGATTCTACAGGTCTGGTAGTAATCCGGCTTTGGTGAAATTAAACTCCGCTTTCCTAAGAAATGTGGTCAATCACAACATTGTTTGATCCAAAAAAATTACAAATAAAACCCAAAGCAGAAAAGGATAAATACTTGTCACAGTATTTTTTTTACTGTACAAAAAAATAAATCAGTCACATAAATACTAAAAAATGTCAAAAGGATGAATTCTTTCACTTGTGACTAAACAGAATTTTTAAAGCAGCAAGAAGAGTTTGTATGTTTTCCAGAACTAAAATTTAATGTTTGCATCATTGGAAAGAATGATCCAGGATTTTACAGAAAAACCACCATCTGTCTCACTGGAAGACTGTTGGTTCTGTTCGGTTTGTTGGATTTCCAGGTGATTCCTCCTTTGTGTTTGGAACTGAGTGATACAAAGGAAAAGGGTAAACCAAAATCAGGAATTTTTCATCAAATTAGATGAAAGTAGCAGAGAAAAAGATGCAAACAAAAACATGTACCTAACCGAATCTCAGAAGTTCAATTGGTTCTGTCTCTTTGTGTGCGCTTGAGAGGTCAATATTCTTTAGACATGGGGAGGGACCAAGAATAGAAATTAACTGTCCTTGTAGATAAAACTATCTTGATGCCTAAGCTGTTTCCGCATTAAAGGTTTCAAACTTGTAATCATTCTACTGCATTACAATGACAGGTTCCCATTCAGCGTTAAAACATTAACCAAGTCATGACTAATAAAGGATTATTTCTTTTTTTTTTTCTGAATGAAGATGAAGATAATTTGTACATGAAGGACTTATAACAATTTAAATTCTATGTACGTTTATATTTTGATAGGGTCAAGATAACCCAGGAAGTCATCGGCAGCAAGTTTAAAAGGTCCGTCAGGGACATTTTGATGGGAATTGGTGAATGTAGTTTTTGTGGGTGAATGGTGAGATCTGTGTGTTTGTGCTTATTACACCATTATGCTTCATTATGATAGGTTACATAAACCCATTTCCACAACAAATGCCAACAGTTCACAGGGAGGTAAACTTGCAAACATTATGTAGGAAGAGCCAATGAAGCATGGATTCCACCAAACCCCTGAAGGTGTGCTCTGGTACCTAGCACCAAGATTTTTGCAGCCCCTCTCCTGATTCTTGTTTGTCCAGACCATCCCACAGATGCTCAGCTGGACTTGTCAAACCATTCCTGAACCATTTTGTTTTGTGGCAGGGCCCATTATCCTGCTAACAGAGCTGTCAGGGAATTTTGTTTTCACTCCAACCGTTCCACAGCTATGCATCCCTATACATGACAAACTACCATGCACTGTATGCTCCTCACATGCGATGTGAGCCATGTCCCTTCGCCAGTACAATTCAATTCAGTTTTATTTATATAGCGCCAATTCACAACACATGTTGTCTCAAGGCACTTCACAACAGTCAGGTTCATACATTACAATCAATCCTAACAACTGAACAATGCAGTCGGAGTTAGCTTTTTATTCAAATTGGATAAAAAGTTTTTCTATCTAAGGAAACCCAGCAGATTGCATCCAGTCAGTGACTTGCAGCATTCACTCCTCCTGGATGAGCATGTAGAGACAGTGGACAGTCACTGGCGTTGACTTTGCAGCAATCCCTCATACTGAGCATGCATGTAGCGACAGTGGAGAGGAAAAACTCCCTTTTAACAGGAAGAAACCTCCAGCAGAACCAGGCTCAGTGTGAGCGGCCATCTGCCACGTCCGACTGGGGGTTTGAGAGAAAGAACAGAGCAGAGACACAAAAAGAACAAAGAAGCACTGATTCAGGAGTACTTTCTATGGGAAGGAAAAGTAAATGTTAATGGATGTAGCTCCTTTAGTCGTTTCATCTAGAAAGAAAGAACAGATAAACTCTGAGCCAGTTTTCAAGGTTAGAGTCAGAAAGAGAGCACATAGAGTTAGTCACAGTAGAAGCTCAGTCAATTGCCATGTCTAGGAGAGAGAAAGGGTTAAACACTAAAAGACAGGGCCATGTAGATCATCGGTAGAAGGTGAGCATTAAGTTGTTGCCAGCAGAAGCTCGGACGATGACCCCCTCTAGGAAGGTGTCACAGGTAGACACAGAGCCAGGCCAGCTGTAGCTTCTAGGAAGAGAAAAGAGAGAACATAAATTGAAAAGCTGAATTAACAGCAAATAATGCAAAATTGGAGAGTAGTGTGAGAATGTAGCGAAGAGAGTGAAAGTGGTCATTATGTCCTCCAGCAGCCTAAGCCTATAGCAGCATAACTACACAGATAGTTTCAGTTCAGATTATGTAGTTAAACGGCGCTTATTTACAACAATGTCGTCTCAAGGAACCCCACAAAGGGTCCACTGATGGTCATGGTTATACTAAGAAGGAAGAACCAGTGGCCCACTTTGATTAGATATTAACCACTGCAGACCACAGCCACCCAGCAAGGGCTGCAGTTTTGGAGATTTTCTGAGCCAGTTGTCTAGTCGTCAGAATTTGGCAATCATCACAGTTACTTATTGCTATGCTGCCTATTTGTCCTGCTTCAATACGTCAGTCAGGAGACAATCTCTACTGTCTGCCTAATCATGGCATCCTTTTAACGGACGAAGATGAAGCAATACCTAGTGTTATTTGCTTTACCTCAGTATTCATAATGTTATGCCAGATCAGTGTAGATCAGTGTGTTTCGATGTGACAAGAGAAAGCAAATAAATTATTATATGCAAATGAGTAAACATAAATAAGCTTTATTAAGCAACAACTTTCCCCATTAGGTTTTGTGTATCAGTTCTACTAAACTTATAAAATTGGACAATAATAAAAAAACACAACAAAGCTTAGTGCCAAATTGCAAACATGCCAGGCTGCCGCCTCATTCACTAACTTGGCAATAAGCAGATAAACGTTTGTGTTTTGAATAATGAAATATAAAATTACCTTTTTTTTAACAAAATAATACACGGTACTTATGAATTAAACTGTACTTAGTGAGAGGTGCAGCCCAATATAGAACATCTGTGTATCTGTCAACGCCTGCAGCTTAACACCTGTGAGTATGGTTGTGGACGCGCTTTTGTATACAAGGTTTCTCCACAAAAATATGCAATGGCGAGTGTGAGGACCCACAAACCTGCCCCATGGTCCCTGGACGGACACTGAGGAGACATCCAAAGGCCCCCCAAAGCACAGGAACTCCAGGAGAACCACCGCCGGGACTAGCGCAACCCGGTTTTCACATGACGTCGCAGTCACGTGACCACACTTTGCGATCACCATCTTGGGTGGCAGCTGCAGCCTGTTTTCGTAGTTTTAGCGTGATCAGTGAAGCAAAACTCCGGACCATTCATTTACTCTGGGGAAAACGTCTTCAGTTGTGGGTTGTGCTGGTCGTGGTGGTCAAGACCAACGTTCATTCTATCGTCTGCCAGCCATGATAGAAAATCAGTGTGAGAAAACAAAAACACTTGAGTACACAGCATCAACTACTGTGGCTGAATCCGATATCCAGGTCGGATTTGAACGGCTTGAACCTCACTCACACCCCAGTGTGCGATGGACATTTTGTGACAGGTAAATAAATAATGTTCACCTACATTTTTTGTAATAATAATACGGAAGGTAGTCTGCCAAGACCATGAGCTGATCAGATGATTCTGAGCTGGGTGGCAGCACTCAGCACTGTAACTTACTTCAGTAAGCTGCACTCTCACGCCTTGACCAGCTACAGTAGATGGAAGCTGCAATTTACCTTTACTGTTATACTGTAAATGTCAGTCAGTCAGTCAGTCATTATCTAGTCCTATAACTATTATGTAACTTTCCAATAAAAGGCAATAATGAACTTATTATGGATTTTTGCCTATGTTGTGGCTATGAAAAAATAGTTGTGCGACCAAACCAACATATGGATGCACCTTGTTGATGAACGCAATTGTCTTGAGGTACATGTCCTAATCAGGAGGCTGTAACGACTCTAAATACTTATCAGTGGTCGAAAAAGGTTGCAATGTTGTGAAATGCGTGAAGCGATACGGAGATACCAGTGACCGGCGACTTCAGTGACATCAATGAAAATCCCCCATTCTATGACAGCATCCTGACAATGTGGAAATTGAAGGTATATAGGCTTCATATTATTACTGTAGGCTGCACTGATGAACAGGTGCTAGCACTGCTGCCTTGCAGCATCAAGGTCATAAATTTTAATCCGGACCAGGACTTTTATGAGTGGGGTTTGCATGTTCTCCACATGTAGGAGTGGATCTCCTTTGGGTACTTCCTCTTACAGTCCAAAAACATGCATGTTAGGTAAACTGTAAAGTTGACATTGGGTATGAGACTGTCCATGTATGTCTGTGCTGACCTGTGCAGCCCATTGACACATAAATATGATGACCAGCCTGCCTGTGACTCTGTAAGGATTACGTTTCTATTGAAAATAGATAGATTATTCCATTCAGTCTGCTCACCACTAGAAGCTATTTTCTTAGATGTTCAGGATCTGAAAATGCACATTTGGGTGTATTTGTTTCATAGGGAGTGTGAAGTCTTCAGCATAATAAACTGGCTCGGGTATGCAGGAATCTATCCTATTTACATAGAGAGATATAGGCATCAAGGAGCACTGATTGACCTACTTGTCAGACCTGAGTTCTCCAACAGCAGTTGTTTGTGCACACACACACACACACACACACACTCATTCACACACCAACCACAAAATGTCTAACTGCCTTGATTTTCTTCCACTCAGCTGCTTTAGCACACAGACCACACCTGTAACTCCCTTCACCCCATCACATCCAGGCTCATCCAATGCAACACAAAAACAGTAAGGGAGCAAAACGCTGCTGTGAATCCTCACTGTGATCACAGCCAATCAGCAATATCTGCCACTCCAGCAGCCGTATGAGCAGTCTATGTTGACTGTGTTTATCAGACACGGGGCTCAGAAGTGAACATTGCAACCCTAATCCATCAGGCCTTTGTCCCCACGTTCATGGGGCTCAGTTCACCACTGAAACAAAATCCCCTGGGAAAAGCCTGAATCATCGCTTTGAAAGAAACAGAGCTGGAATAAAATCAGCATGCAGGCATGACTCCCTGCCACCCGTATTTTTGCGCCCAGGCAGTGGAAAACAAGATAGTCAAAAATATATGGAGGTGGAGGTAAAAGCACACTTGCAAAACAAAACTGTCCATTTTAAAAGCCTTGAAAACAGTTGCTCCAAAGAAAATGCACATCTTCATGCTTCTGCAGCTATTTTTTTGTCAAGGTATACTAATGATTCAGAAATTGTAAAAAAAACTCTTTAAAGGCAACAATTTGCTCCTTCAGGACTTCTAAAGCATTACACATGCAGGCCTTCCAAATAAAAAACAAGCCTATTTTACTCCTAATTAAACCATGAACCATATCTCCAGACCTCCAGCAATCCAATTTGTGCTTTTAAAATCCAAATAAAACATGTTTATTAAGGAACAAAAGCATTTTTACACACGTGTGCGTGGTTGCCAATCATTAGAAAGGCTGTGAATCTGCAGGGTAAAAATGAAAACCAAGCTAAACAGCTTGTTATTAAATGTTAGACGGAGAATCAAAGAACGGAGAAATTAGCGCTGACAGTCCCATCAGCCAGAAGCACCAACACACCACCTGTTTTCCACCTGCTTCACTGCTTTATTGGGAGGATTATTTAAAGCGAACGTGCACTTTCAGAAGCTCAACAACACACCCTGGAGTAACGCTATTACATGAAGAGGTCATGCAGTCATCACAGAAACACAATCCAAGTAAAGCTTCTGCAAACAGAGTTCTCAAACCAAGACTAACCTTACCTCATAAAGATGACCCATATCCCCTACCTTACAAACGTAACATTTTCATTTACTGTCATGCTCCAGCTACAAACTTCATTGTATTTTATTAGTACATTGTGATAAAAGTTGTAGTGCATATTTGTGAAGATGAAAGAAAATGAGACATGACCTGCTCTGTTTAAATCCCAAGAGATTTTTTTATTTTATATGATGACCCTTAATGTCACAAACTAAAACTCGTATTCGTCGTCTACCGCTTATCCAGGACCGGGTCGCGGGGGCAGCAGACTCAGCAGAGACGCCCAGACATCCCTCTCTCCAGACACCTCCTCCAGTTCCTCCAGGGGGAGCCAAAGGTGTTCCCAGGCCAGCCGAGAGACATAGTCCCTCCAGCCTGTCCTGGGCCGTCCCCTGGGCCTCCTCCCGGTGGGACGTGCCTGGAACACCTCCCGAGGAAGGCGTCCAGGAGGCATCCGGTATAGATGCCCGAGCCACCTCAACTGGCTCCTCTCGATGTGGAGGAGCAGCGGCTCTACTCCGAGCCCCTCCCGGATGGCCGAGCTCCTCACCCTATCTCTAAGGGAGTACCCGGCCACCCTACGGAGGAAGCTCATTTCAGCCGCTTGTATCCGGGATCTCGTTCTTTCGGTCATGACCCAAAGTTTATGGCCATAGGTGAGGGTAGGAACATAGATCAACCGGTAAATTGAGAGCTTTGCTTTTCGGCTCAGCTCTCTCTTCACCACAATGGACCGGCACAGTGCCCCCATTACTGTGGCAGCCGCACCGATCCGTCTGTCGATCTCCCGCTCCATTCTTCCCTCACTCGTGAACAAGACCCCGAGATACTTAAACTCCTCCACTTGAGGCAGGAACTCCCCTCCAACCTGAAGAGGACAAGCCACCCTTTTCCGGTCGAGTACCATGGCCTCGGACTTGGAGGAGCTGATCATCATCCCAGCCGCTTCACACTCGGCTGCAAACCGCCCCAGTGCATGTTGTAGGTCTTGGCTAGAGGGGGCCAGCAGGACCACGTCATCCGCAAAAACATGTTAAGAAATATGTTAATAAAGTTTGTTTCTAACTACAAGTGTTAAACCCTCACCTATCATTATATATTTTATATTATAAATGTTGACAAGACAACTATCAGTCATGCCTTCCACAGATCAGGGTTTTATAGAAGAGTGGCAAAAATAAAGACATTGCTGAAAGAAATCTAGAAGTACACCTGTTTACCACAAGTCGTGTTGGAGACAAGAAACGTCGGAGAAGGTGCTCTGCTCAGTTTAACTTTGGTGATCACCATGGAAAATGTTGGGGGGTGGGAAACTTTACTCAGTAATACAAGCTGTACACTGACCACTTTGTATTAAAGTGTCATATCTTCAGTGCTGTCCCATAAAAAATATAATAAAGTATTTACAAAAATGTGAGGGGTGTACTCACTTTTGTGAGATACTGTTTTAGCCAACATATATTGCACTTCAACAAATGAAGTCCTTCATATATCAAATACTGATATTGCTATGATGATATATTCACAATATATTGTGCAGACTCAGTCACATATTTATGTTAGAATGACCTAGTCAAAGTCCGGACCGAAATTCAACTAAGAATATGTGGCATGCCTAGAAAGCTGCTTTTAGAAGATGCTCTCAATCCTTTCTGACTGGACTTGAGGTGTTTGCAATAAAGAACGGGCAGAAATGCTAGTCCCCAGTTGTGTTACAGGCATTCCCATAAAGACCTATAGCTGTTACTGCAGCAGATGGTGGTTTTAGACAAGTATTGACTTAAGGGGGTGAATACAAATGGAAACCACACATTTCAGCTTTTTATTAGTAAGAAAACAAGAAAAACAGTTTACTTTTCCTTTCACATTAAAACTACTTTTTGTTGGTCTGCCACATAAAATCCCCAATAAACATTAGTTTGCGGTTTGAAGACGACAAAATGTGTCAAAGTTCTACTGCAAAGCGCTGTAATGTTAAAACTAATCAGAAATAATGAAGCTATAATGAGAAAACTACAGGAGAAACAAAGAGGCTTTCTCTCCTTTAAAGTTTTGCATCAACATGCTTCAGATTCAGGTGATTAAAACGAGACCCATCTGTTCGTTTATAACACTAAAAACAAAGGTGTGGTTGCCATGGCTACATAACTTTTATATACTTCTAGATGTGCACCCGACTTTTTAGCACTGCGCGAACATTTTGAGACGCATATCTTGTTTTAATATTAATGGAGACAGATTTTCTTATCATTGTCAGATGTCTTTTAGCGTTAACCTGGTTTTCTGAATTTGTCACCAATATTTTTACTGTGTGTGTATATATGCACTCCTTCCTGTTCTGTACTGCAAGGGGATCTGAGGGGTGACTTGGATAATTCAAGAAAACATACTGCCATGTTCCTTAACCTTGAGTATACTTTACATGGATGTTTTGTACTGAAGAAACCAGTTGCAGATTGCACATCAGAAAGCTGTCAGGGATTCATCTCAGAGCCTTTTTGCTGCAAAACAAGAGAAAATCTTATTGTAGTTAACTTGAGTTTGCCTGCATGAAGTCTGCTCACAGACATGATATTTTCTGGCAACAGTGTTCACTGATTAAAGTTGCACAAAGTACAATGTTGGTTTTATTTTGTTGTGGGACCTCAGCTTTTAGTCTACATTAACTTTCATAAGTATCTGTAGTCCTAGAACTTTTTCACATCGTGCAACCTCAGAACCACAAAGGTCTGTTTATTTTATTGGGGTTTTATGTGATAGACAAACTGCTGCCTAATTTTTAAGTGGAAGGAAAATGATTTTCAGCGGTCTATATTTTTTTTTTCAAATCAAAATCTGCAAACTGCAGCTTTAAAATGTTATTCATGTCTCTTCACTCTGATACCCCTAAATAAAACCTAGAATAATCAGTTGCTTTCAAAAATCACCAAAAATCATCAAATGCAGAACAAACAGCTTCATGAAGACCAAGGACCACAGCAGACAGGTCAGGGACAACATTAAGCAGATTTTTAAAGCAGGGTTAGGTTCTACAACAACATCCCAAGCTTTGAACATTTCCCAGAGCTCTGTTTAATCCATCATCTGAACATGGAGAGAGAAGATGGACCAACTGCAGTCCTATCAAGCCATTGACGTCCATATAAACTGACAGACAGGGCAAGGAGAGGCAGCTAAAAGGCCCATGGTAACTCTGGAGGAGCTGCAGAGCTCCACAGCTCAGACGGCAGAATCTGTTTACAACACTATTAGCTATCTACTCCAAAAATCCGGGCTTAATGGAATAGTGACAAGCAGATAGAATTTAATTCAGTTATTTATATTGGCCCAATTTACAACTTGTGAACAAGTCACAACATCTCAAGGCACTATTAAAAACAAACAGATCCCAATTATATACAGAAACATACAATCAGTCCAATTCTACAGACATAGGGATGCCTTGACATCCTATATAAATATTGCTGTTATGGCCAATAACCAATATTTACTGATATTATATATCATATATATATATATATATATATATATCTTTCAACACCATGAAAAAATGACCACGCTACTGACATTGCTTCTCTGCTTCAGTTATTAATGGTTATTAATATCGGCCCAGCCAATACTGATATGGTAAAAAATGATTAACATTGGCCGATACTGATGTCAAAGCCAATATATATTGTGCATCCCTAATATATTGGTCCAGAAAGCATTATATAGGAAGTCTAGTTTGATGATTGCCACAAGCCATGTAGGCGATATTGCAAGCATGGAAGAAGGTCCTCTGGCCATATTACTTTTTGGCCTTTATCCAAATTGTGTGGTGGACCTTGACCACAGCATCCCCACAGTAAAGCATGATTGTGGCAGCATCATGCTATCAGAATGCTGTTCTTCAGCAGGGACAGGGAAGCTGATCAGACTTGATGGCAAGATGGATGAAGCTAAATTCAGGACAATCTCGGAAGAAAACCGGTTAGAGGCTCCATAAGGTATTGACTTAGAGGGATGGATGCAAACGCATGCCACACTTTTCAGGCTATATTAGTAAATGATTAAATTTGCTGGTTTTATTTTTGTGTAAAAAAAAAAAAAAAAGAATAATGGTAAAACAAAAATGTTGAATCATGAATGATTTTCCCTTCACCATTATGCCCTACTCTGTGTTGATCTGTCACACTGCATCTGAAAAAAACACATTGTTTGCAGGTGTACCCAAAGAATAAATTAAATGCTGTAATACGAATACTTTGCAAGGCGCTTTATAAGTACCAAACTTCAGTTTAAAGCTCAGTCAGAGCAAACATTAGAACAGGTGATATTCTCAGTGTTGCTGCTTGTATGTGAATCAATCTGGTTGACAAATAACTTGTTTTTTTGCAGGTTTTTTCGTTGCTGATTGTTGGAATCGGGGTTTATGCTAAAGTCCAGAAAGCTACAGGTACGTGAAAACACATTTTCCACACAGTTCCCAATATCACGATTAAAATGTACAAAACGGCATTTAATACAAAATGCATTGAGAATGTACTCCTACTGTATTGACATACTCCAGAAGATTATTACTTCATCCTCAACAAGTGAGACAACATTGGAAATAACTGCAGAACCTGATTTGTGTTTGGACTGTTTTGATCCTGTGAAGCTTCCTGAGTTATCAGAAATATTAGCTTCATCTAAACCTTCAACTTGTATGTTAGACCCAATCCCAACCAAATTATTTAAGGAAGTGTTCCCTCTGATTACCAGCCCCATTTTAGATATGATTAACCTATCCTTAGTAAATGGATCAGAACCACAGGCTTTTAAGTTAGCTGTAATTAAACCTTTACTTAAGAAACCTTCGCTTGATCGAGATGACTTGATAAATTACAGACCTATATCCAATCTTCCATTCTTATCTAAAATTCTTGAGAAAATAGTTGCTAATCAAATGTGTCAGCATTTACACAGCAATGACCTGTTTGAAGAGTTTCAGTCAGGTTTCAGAGCTCATCATAGCACTGAAACAGCTCTGCTGAAAGTCACTAATGATATTCTTATGGCCTCAGATAATGGACTTGTGTCTGTTCTGGTTCTGTTAGATCTCAGTGCTGCATTTGATACAATCAATCACAAGATTCTCTTAGAAAGGCTGGAATATGCTGTAGGGATCAGGGGAACAGCGCTAGGCTGGTTTAAATCTTGTTTGTCTGACAGATTCCAGTTTGTTCATGTAAATGATAAATCATCTTTAAACTCCAGGGTTAATTGTGGAGTACCACAGGGTTCAGTACTTGGGCCAATTCTCTTTACTATATATATGCTTCCAATAGGTCAAATTATCCGGCAGCATAGGATAAATGTTCACTGTTACGCTGATGATACTCAGCTTTACTTATCCATAAATCCTGATGAACCCAACCAGTTAGATAGACTACAAGCATGTCTTGAAGACATAAAAACTTGGATGACT
This sequence comes from Girardinichthys multiradiatus, assembly GCF_021462225.1. Lineage (NCBI taxonomy): Eukaryota > Metazoa > Chordata > Actinopteri > Cyprinodontiformes > Goodeidae > Girardinichthys > Girardinichthys multiradiatus. The sequence continues at coordinate 48,412,077 of NC_061795.1, read as the reverse complement.
TTAAATTTTCTGCTTCTAAATTCAGACAAGACAGAAGTTGTCGTCTTTGGACCGGAGTCTTTAAAAAAGAAACTGCTTAGTTAATCACTTAACCTGGATGGCATTAAATTGACCTTCTTTCATCTCCGGAACATTGCCAAAATTAGAAATATCCTATCCAGGAGTGACGCTGAAAAACTAGTCCATGCATTTGTTACTTCAAGGCTGGACTATTGTAATTCGTTACTATCAGGATGTCCACAAAATGGAGTTAAAAGCCTTCAGCTGATTCAAAATGCTGCAGCAAGAGTTCTGATGAAAATTAAAAAGAGAGGTCATATTTCTCCTATTTTAGCTTCCCTTCATTGGCTCCCTGTTAAGTCCAGAATAGAATTTAAAATTCTCCTCCTCACATATAAAGCCCTTAATGATCTAGCTCCATCATACATCAGAGATCTGATTGGTCCATATGTTCCTAACAGAGCACTTCGTGGCTTAGGTTATCCTGAGCTATCTCTGTAGTTATGCTGCTATAGGCTTAGGCTGCTGGAGGACATAATGACCACTTTCACCCTCTTTGCTACATTCTCACACTACTCTCTAATTTTGCATTATTTGCTGTTAATTCAGCTTTTAACTTTATGTTCTCCCTCTTTTCTCTTCCTAGAAGCTACACCTGGCCTGACTCTGTGTCTACCTGGGACACCTTTCTGGAGAGGGGCATCGTCCAAGCTTCTGCTGGCAACAACTTAATGCTCACCTTCTACAGATGATCCACATGGCCCTGTCTTTTAGTGTTTAACCCTTTCTCTCTCCTAGACATGGCTACTGACTGAGCTTTTACTGTGACTAACTCTATGTTCTCTCTTTCAGACTCTAACCTTGAAAACTGGCTCAAAGTTTATCTGTTCTTTCTTTGTAGATGAAACAACTAAAGGAGCTACATCCATTAACATTTACATTTCCTTCCCATAGAAAGTACTCCTGGATCAGTGCTTCTTTGTTCTCTTTGTGTCTCTGCTCTGTTCTCTCAAACCCCCAGTCGGTCGTGGCAGATGGCCGCTCACACTGAGCCTGGTTCTGGTTCTGCTGGAGGTGTCTTCCTGTTAAAAGGGAGTTTTTCCTCTCCACTGTTGCTACATGCATGCTCAGTATGAGGGATTGCTGCAAAGTCAACGCCAGTGACTGTCTACTGTCTCTACATGCTCATCCAGGAGGAGTGAATGCTGCAAGTCTTTGACTGGATACAATCTGCTGGGTTTCCTTAGACAGAAAAACCTTTTATCCAATTTGAACAAATAACTGAATCTGACTGAACTGTTTAATGGTTAGGATTAATTGGAATGGATGAACCTGACTGTTGTGAAGAGCCTTGAGACGACATGTGTTGTGAATTGACGCTATATAAATAAACTGAATAATACTGTAAGGCCCATCTGGGTCCTGTTTGTATCCCGGTAAAAAATAAAAATGAAATCTTATTTTTTTTCCCCATGTTTTGCAGCATCACTTGTTGGTGTGTGAAACATCGTGGGTTAGGATTTACTGCAGCTTCATCCTCACTCTTCTTAATTCTCACATTTCATTTTGGATGTATATACTGTAGCTCATCGACAAAAAACAGGATTAGCCTGTAGCTAATCCCAGTGATCAAACCTCTGCAACTGCATAATCCTCCAATTCGAGATCATCGGTGATGGTTTCAGACCGTCAGAGCAACTAGTGTTGGAAGGGACAATGCAAAAACAGGAAACTATGCATTGCAAATAATTAAGTTGAAGAGAGATTACAAATGAGGGTAGAAAAGTAGAACAGGAAGCTCAGATGATGACAGCTTTTTAAACGGAGTCTGTTTTCTTGTCTCTCTGCCAGACACGGTGCGGGACACGTTCCTGGTGGACCCGGCCGTCATCCTGATTGTGGTGGGGGTGGTCATGTTCTTCATCACTTTCTGCGGCTGCATCGGCGCCCTCAGAGAGAACATTCGCCTCCTCAAGACAGTAATTCCCTAAAAAGACACATCACTAATATTGGCACTGTGCTTTGCTTCCAATATGGCAGCTAAAACGACACTAAATCTAAAATCATGTTTCACATCAAATGCTTGACAGTAAATCTGTCGCTTCAGATTAAATATTGTGGCCTTTTTATTCTCCTCCAGTTTTCCTTCAGCCTGATGCTGGTCTTTCTCATCCAGCTGGTTATAGCAGTCCTGGGCTTTTTCTACTCCAATCAGGTATCTCCACACCTTTCTAAAGACACTTTTCTGTGCTCATGTTTAGCACTTCAGCAATCTGTGGACACTTTCAGGGTATTAACAGATGCATCAATTATGATTAATGGGTCAGCTTACAGTAGGGGCCACATGTGTTGGCTCCCATGGTGAATATGTGTAAAAAGTCTGCAAATAAATGCAGCTTTTGTTGCAGCAGCACACACTGAAAACTTCATTTAGGTGTTTCTGTTCAGAGAGAAACATAAAAATTGAGCAGCCAGCAGGACAGCTCTCAGTGGTCTGTAACATTTCTCAAGGTTGGAACATCCAGATGAGCGATCTTGGACCGCTTCTTTTTGCACAGTGTCTTTAGATGGTTCTGATTCCTCCATCCTCTCTGATTCTTTCTTCTCTTCAGCTCAGCCACAGGTTTCTATAGCATGTACGTATGTCTGAGATGGTCACGAGAGAAGGTTAATTTTGTGTCTGTTAAACTGTTTCTATGTCGGCCATATCCTGCAGAAAAACCCAGTTACAGCCCATTTTAAGTTTACTGGAAGAGTCCACAAGATTTTAATTTAAAATGTCCTGGTATCCAAAAGAGTTTGTAGTGTCATGTGCTCCAAAAAGTTTCCCAGGACCTTGGGAAAAGAAACAGGCCCAACAAGAACAGGTTCTGCTTAGCATGTGACAACAATCTGATCCAGTGTCTATATGTCTGGACTAAGGGTGAAAGTGTCCAATGAAACCAAACCTGAAAGTCTGGGCCACAATTCCAAAACCCAACTTTGATACAAAAGTAACACTGACATAAACCAAACCAAAAAACCCACAGAGAAGCATAGTGGTGGCAGCATCATGATCTGGGGTTCGCTTCCTGAGATTGATCTGGGATTTCTGTCAAGGCGGATCAAGCTGTTCCAAACGCTAGTTAATTTTGTCTCCTAATCTTCAGGTTTCCCCTAGAAAGGAGATGAGGATACAAATTCGAGCTTTGGAACTGCTGAACCAGAATTCAGAACTAAATCTATGGGATCACCTAAAGGTTGCTGTGAACAAGAGAAGTCCAAACTATCTGAAAGATTTGGAGAACCCTTTCAAGTCAGGATGCTGATGGACACCTGCTAAAACTGAATGCTGAAACTGAGTTAACAGGTGCTTCAATAAAGTGTTTAGGTCAATCCATCCTCTGCAAGAACAGAGAAATGTGTTCAGTCTCCTGTGCCGATTCTGTTCTTGCAGTTTGTTCTTGATGCAGATTCTGGGCAGAACTTTGTTTCTGTGGTGAGAAATATAAAGTGGGTTTGCTGCAGTAGGAAACAGCTATGAAGAACTCCTGTGGGTTCTGCACTTTTTTTCAAGGGACAAATAAAAGAAGTAAAACAGTAAAAGAACCAAGTTCTTCTGTTCTTCTGGCCTCCAGGCCTTCCACAGGCCTTTACTTTCAGGTTATTCAATCAGGGTATTGCCTAACATGTTTTCTTTTTTTTTTTTTAGTTAATCTTGCAGGTCAAGTGTCACATTTAAAGGTGGAAAATGTTTGGAAATGATAGATCATGGTTTTCATTTTTTGAATTCTCAAAAACCTAGAATTTGAACAGGGGTGTGTAAACTATCCAGAGCCACTGTATGTTTCTTTCCCTGAGAAGGAAGTTAGATCTTTTTATTGTACATTCGTTTGTCATAAAGGTACATGGTATGGTTATGTACTTCTTATAAAGAGTATGCCTGAAGTGAAGATAACAAAATAAAGAATAAAAGTAAAATGTATTTACTGCCCAAGCTTTTTCTGTAACCATGTTTCTTCCTAAAAGTGGCTCTCGCATCCACTTATCCTCTTCAATAGCTTCCCCATTAAGGGTCCAGTAGGAATAAAAATACAACGGCCAGCAGTGGCAACGTTCCCTCACATCATACCAGGAACATCAGTGGAGATGTTCCTGGTATTTAATAATGCCTCTCCTCTCCGGTGTTTTACTCTGTCAGCGCTCGGATTGCCCACTGCTAAACAGAGCACTTTAACAGCCCTCCCAGCATCCTGCCTCGCTAAATGATTCAGATGCTTCAGCACTTCAAAGTGGAACCAAATATTCCATTTCAGTAGATCCCTTAAAGGAGACTTTGCTGCTAATGACACAGTGCGATGGTGGGCTTCGAAGCCCATAAGCCAAGCATGGAAACAACGGAGCAGGAGGTGAACAGTCGGGGGGATGTTTAACAATCCTCCCACGATTCAGTAAAACTACTTCAGGATAATAGTATTTATCAACATAAACTGTTTCAACATAGTCTGTAAAATGAACAGTTTATGATGCCTTTAGCAAACAGCTTACAGAGGTTCATTTTCAGCTTAATGAAAGTTTTAAGTTCAGCAGGTTATTAGCATACAAACCCTCCATTAGCATTTCTTTTTCTGTGACTCCAACCACAAGCCTTCTTCTTATTAGAATCTTAAAATAAATAGAGAAGTAAAATAAATGTTCTGAAAATGAAAAATACAACTTTAATGGGCAGTAGAAAGTAGGCTCTAAACATTAAAGACTTCATTCAGATTATTATTATTATTACATTTATTTAGTGCTCATTCATATTTATTTGCCTCCTGAGGAGATTACAAAAATGACATTATAATAACTAATGTGCAAGTTCTGCTGCAGATGGATCTTTGTGAATCCTCTTGTGATTTTCATTTTGTCTATGCTACATTCATGTCAGAGACATGAATTATCTCATTGTTGACATTTTGTATGCTGATTTCTGTGGATGCATCTGATCCAGATGATTACAAAGCATCCAGGCATCTAGAACGTATTCACAGCGCTGCATTTTTTCCACATCTAGGTATGTTCCAGGCCTATTCCAAATGGTATCACATTAATCTTTTTCCTCAAAGTTCTACCCACAATATCCCATCATGACAATGTGAAAGACATCAGTCAGTCATTTTCTACCGCTTATTCCATAGTGGGTCACGGGGGAGCTGGTGTCTATCTCCAGCAGTCTATGGGCAAGAGGCGGGGTACACCCTGGACAGGTCGCCAGTCCATCGCAGGGCAACACACAAACAACCATGCACACACTCATTCATACCCCTAAGGGCAATTTATAGTGACCAATTAACCTAACAGGCATGTCTTTGGACTGTGGGAGGAAGCCGGAGTACCCAGTGAGAACCCACGCATGCATGGGGAGAACATGCAAACTCCATGCAGAAAGACCCCTGGTTGGGAATTGAACCCAGGACCTTCTTGCTGCAAGGCAACAGTGCTACCAACTGCACCACCATGCAGCCCAATGTGAAAGACGTTTGTTTCAAAATTATTACGAACAGAAAACTAAGAAATCACATTTACATAAGTATTCACAGCCTTTGTTGATCCACTTTTAGCAGCAGTTTCAGCCTGAAGTCTTTTTGAATATGATGCCACAAGCTCAGCTCACGTATCGCTGGGCAGTTTTGCTCATTCTTCTTGCAGGCTGGAACCAAACTAAATGTGGAAAAAGTCCTGTACATACATTATCTATTTTTCTTTGACGCCACACGTACACAGACTAATGCTGCGCCATATGCAATTAACGTTTTCAAGACGGCCCTCTTTACAGTGCATCATAAAAGTATTTACACCCCTTTAACTTTTTCAGATTTGATAGGGTTACAGCAAACTTCAATGCACCTAATTAAGATTTAATGTGATTGATCAACTTAAAGTTTAAAGAACAGAGAAGATGGATGGAGCTAAATATTGAAAGAAAGACCTGTTTATTGATATAATTGGCATTGATTCACAACGCAAAGCACTGCATAAAAACAAAAGTAAAAATGTAATATCAATATACATTTTACGCAATCTGAAAGTTGTGGGTTCCTCTTGCCACATGTTGATGTGCCCCTGGGCAAGGCACTTAACCTGAAGTTGCCTACCAATCTGCGTATCGATTCATGAAAGTGCACACGTTTGTGAGTGTGAGTGAATGCAGCTCTAGTGTAAAGCGCTTTGAGTGGTCGGTATTAATGGAAAGGCGCTATATAAGTTCAGTCCATTTACCATTTACGCTTCAATCCCTCATCAGCGATTGGCCAAACAGTTTATTAGTCAGGTTGTTTGATCAGAAGCTGCAGTTAATGTTTCAGTCCTGATTTTAAGGAACCACCAGTTTGTGCACTTCAGGGATTTTGTTTCAGAGCTGAGGATCACAGAAACTAATTGCTGCCTCATCTTGTTTACGTCTGGTTCTGAGAGGACTGAGTAAGCAGGTCTCTGAACACCTGAGGGGTCTACATGGTCCATATTTGACATGTAATTCAGAAAGGTATCTTGTTTCAGACCATATAGTGCTTTATAGACCATTAGTAGAACTTCAACCACCAGCCTTTTACAAATGGGGAGCCAGTGCCGTGGCTTAGGAACTGCTGTGATATGATCTGTTTTCCAGGAGAACAACCTTAAGCAAACAGCCAGAGCTGCAGCAGCTTCGCTTAGATCAGTTCTGTCCACTTCCAGTCCTCAGGGGCTGGTATCCTGCATGTTTGAAAGGTTTCCCAGTTCCAACAGACTGGTTTGCATTATCTGCCAACGTACTGCAGACTTTTGCTGATAACTAATCAGTTATGTCACATGTCAGACAAGAGTTAAATATTTGCTGTTCATAGACACTCTCTGGGCAATTTGTCTAAACTTTAGGTACATCACAAAATTATCTTCTGTTTCTAGATGTTGAAAGCTGGTAGAAACATACCACAAAAGACCTGCAGCTAAAGACTGACTCGGGGAGCTGACTATAAACAACTCTACACTCTGATTTTTATTAGTAAAACAAAGCTAGAACATGGTTTCATTTTTCTTCTGCTTCACAATTATGTTGTAGTTTATGTCGGTCTATCACATAAAATCCAAACAGACTTCATTAAAGTTAGAGGGTGTGAATATTATTGCAGGGTACTGACTGTAACACTAGGGCCATACACTGATTTATTTTACAGCCTTCTTTTTCCTCCAGAAACAAAGAATTAAAAAATAGAAGCGAAAAGGTTTAATTTTTCCAGAAATCTTTCAGGTTTTCAGTCATCTTTGTCCACTGCTTCCTGTCATTATGGCACTATTTAAACAGATGTTTGAGATGGCCTTCAGATGTGAATATCATGTAATGTGATCCTTCGATGTAACAATGAAGCAGATGCAGATAACCCAAGCTGTCCATGAAAGCTAGTAGAACGCCATGGAATGCCACCAAATTACCCATGAGTAGCTGGTTGACAGCTATTTGGAGGCATTACTGACTGAGGTTTGAAACGATTCCAGCAATTATCAATCATAGACTCTGGTGGGATTTCCCTGCATCTGCAGAAAGTCATTTTGCAATGTGCCATTAATACCCCCTCAATACTTAACAGAGGCTGGAGTCTTGTGAAGACAGAATTTCTTTCTAAATATGGAAATTATAATATAGAAGCTACCATTTTCTTTATAAATCTCTGTATTTTTCCTCTCGCAGACCCGAGATGCTTTGGGAAAGTTTGTGAAGAAAGCGATTGTGCACTACAGGGATGACCTGGATCTGCAGAATCTGATGGATTACATCCAGAAAGAGGTGCTCTGGTTAATTCCTTTTTGACACAGACATGTACCTAACTACACCACACTGCACATTGTGACCCAAGAGCTCTGTTTTATTTATTTTAGGCCTTAGCGAGGATTTTCCACATGAGTAGCTAAATATGCATTTCCTGCAGCTCCGTGGGACTCCTTATGAGATAGTCCTGCTCCATCTGCACATCCTGGCACCATTGTGAGCCTGGGTTTTTCCATGATAGAAGCCCAGACAGGCAGGATGTACAGTATGAAACCAGACCATATTTCTAAATGTACACCTTTGTTGTGCTGTCTCTGTTTTGCTCAGTTTAAGTGCTGTGGATGGAACAACTACACAGACTGGTCATGGAACCTCTACTTTAACTGTACACATGGAAATCCCAGCTCGGAGCGCTGCGCTGTGCCTTATTCCTGCTGCACTCCTGTTCCTGGAGAGGTGGGTCCTCCTGATGGTTCATCACACTCTCCATGCCGTTTAACTCATAATGTTAAAGAATAAACTCCTAATCACTAAATAATGAGCAGCATATAAGGAGTCTAAGTTGTTCTGCCATGAACTTGGACCCGAATACTAAAATGGGCCATTCTTCTTTCTTACCATGTGAGCTCTAACCCAGCATAGTGCTCAGTAATATAGGGGAAGTGGATGTTTTACTTCACTTTCACTCAGAAGAGCAAATGTTTGCCTTCATGTAGGTAAGAGGATTAGCCAGGTCTATGCCAGCAGCTTCAGGTTCAAAGTCTCATGCTGAATTAGTAAATGTCACTATGTCAGGTGTTCTGCAGATTGACAGACATTAAAAGGACATTTTAAACTTTATCCATACAACATGACGTGCAGTCAGTGGTCTACAGATGCTGAGAAACCGCAGCTTTGCTTGACCACAGCAAAATCTATTTGTGTTACAGGATATTTTCACTAGTTTGTCAAAACTGCAACTGCTTTATGCCTGAAGGCAAGAGCTGCATGTCTGCATCAGATAGAAAATGATGTGGCTGCCAAACACAGAACCGGCCTCATGATGAACTTGTTTTCATCCATGACAAGAATAGAAAATAAATTAAAATGCTTAAAGTTATTGACATTTACAAACAGTGAGTAAAAAAAAAAGGCTTTTATTACAAAAGACAAAACTAAACAAAAAAAAAAAGCTCAAAGGCAACATGTCAACTACTTAAACATTGGGTTTTTTATTCCCCAACATGTTTGAAAGTTTGGGGCAGGCTCATATTTACCACCGAGTTGCATCACCTCGTCTTTGAAGAACACAACTGAATATTTTTAGTCTTGCTTGACGTGAACCCTACAGCTCAGCAGATCCTTTGTAAAATTTCCCATTTAAAAATGTTTTAAGTGGATCACTGGGAACAAAACCTTTTCGCTTGATACAACATCTGTGCACATATTTTGAATTGGATATAAGGTTAGAGAGTAGTGCTATCCAACTGGTTTTAAATATGCAACATGTTCTTATAGTTTATTTGATCTGTGGAAACATCGGCAGCCTTTATAGCAAAGATGGCCAGGATTTCACTGAGTTTTAATGATCTTCGATGTTCTGAGCATCAAAGAAAGCTGTCTACACATGCATATGTAAGGCGTGCGTGTATGACACTGCATGCCAGCTTTTATCAGGTCTACATTCAAAAAAATTACTCTACTGTGCATCAGTGCTCCAATTTGTATAAAATCGTCCTAATTATTATGCAGACACAGCAGCACATCTTGAAACCCACGACTGAAAGAAAACTAAGGAGTTTGTGTTGAGCCACCACAGCAATATTGATTAAACATCATGCTGCACAGAAAACGGATCACAGCAACCTTTCCAACATGGTTGAAAAATCAATTAAATAAACAGCACAAGAGTTGATGCAGTGCTGCAACCTGCTGGCGGCAAACTGCAAATTCAGTGTTTATCTGCAGACTGCTTCAGGAGTTTCAAGTTGCTGATTCAACTCCTTCTTGTTGCTTGACATATGTGCGCCTGAAGTACTCGCTTGATGTTTGTTTCCCTCCTGTTTCCAAATCGTCAGCCTTCTGTGCTTCTGCTTTAGGTCTCACAATAATGTTTAGTTTTTTTTCCAGAAGCAGTATGAGAACAGCCTGGTGTAGAGTTTAAGCATGCATGAGGCTTATGTTGTATTCAAGGTTGCTTTGTGTTTTTTCCTCTCTCCACCCGCTTCCAGGCGGTGATCAACACCATGTGCGGCTTCGGGGTTCAAACCCAAAAGTACCTGGACGCAAGCAAGTCAATCTACCCAGTAGGATGTGCAGACAGAGCGGTAATGTGGATCGAGTCTCACCTGCTGCTAGTAGGAGCTCTCACCCTGGGTCTGGCCTTACCTCAGGTAACCCCACACACCCATGTACTTAATTCATGTTATGCATGATTAAACAAGTCTTTTACCTCAGACCACACAGAAATCAGATATAAAAGGCTTTTTCTTTTAAATAAGCTACCACAGGTCAATGAAGGTATCAATAGAGGCTTGCTGGGTAGAGCATCCAGTAATCAACCTATTGAGTGGACTTTCTACCTTTCAGGCAGACTCACAAAGTCCTGGATGCTGCATTGTAGTAGTTCTAGCAACACTTCATCAATCAGCCCCCTGCATCCATTCTGAAGCAGCACCAGACTGCCTGAACATAAATTTAACTTTTTCTTCCTGAAAACTTTATAAAATTCACCTAATAAGGTTAATGTTAGAAGAAGAAGAAAGGAAATATCATAAAAGTCACTAAAGTTGGATAAATGTGAGCTTCTTAAAACACAGGCTTATACTAAGCACTAAGATGGCACAATGCAACAATTAACTATAACCATAAATTATTAACTATACTGATTAAAACTGCAGGTTTAGCATGCAACATAAGTAGAGAACTGTAATACTGCAACATTATGTCTAAAAAGGGAAGATGCTGACAACCTCCTCCCACTTATGAAAGAAATGACTGCACAGCACGCTTACACTCCCACAGCAATTAGTCGTTTTAATACCTAAAGTCAGAAAAACATATATGCTAGCTTTTATCAGGAGCTGCATACATAAGATAAAATGATCATACCCACTTGCATCTTAATGCATTCAGTGATTGCATTTCCGATAAATCCCGCCCGAGCAATCACATTAGTGCCATGATTTCTTTGATGTTTGAGAAATTTGATTGGATGTTCCCTTTTTGGGTGGAAATCAGTGGTTTCCACCCAACATGTCGGCTCTGTTAGAGAAATACACTATGAGCTAGACATCTAAAGTGTAAACATTAGTATACAACGCCTTGCGAAAGTATTCATACCCCTTAAAATGTATGATAAACAGATACAACGTAGCAGATTGTTAGGAGAAAGGGAGAATAATGCATTGTTCGCCCTCCGGACCACCACACCCTCTTGTTACATGTCTACCAGCTTTTTGCACATCTAGAAACTGAGATTCCTTTTCATTCATTTTGTTTGGATCAAATACACTGTAGCTCTAGCTGTATCTGCTGGTAGATGAACCTCTGACTGTCCTGTATTTACCTCCACCCATCATCTCATTAAACTCTGACCAGCTTCCCTGTCCCCACAGCATGATGCTGCCACATTCCATGGTAATGGTGTGTTCAGGGTGATGTGCAGCGTTTCACATGTAGGCCAAAAAGTTAAATTTTGGTCTCATCTGAACAAAGCACCTTTTTCCACAGGTTTGATGCTTCTTCTAGATAGCTTCTTGCGAACTTTTTCCAGATAAAGGAGGGCACAAGTAAGTGTTGTACCTTTTAACAGATTCTCCCACCTAAGCTGTGGATCTCTGCAGCTCCTCCAGAGTTACCATGGACCTCTTTGCTGCTTTTCGCTGCTCTCCTTGCCCAGTCTGTCAGTTTAGGTGGACATCCATGTCTTGGTAGGTCTGCACTTAGGCCATCCTCTCCATGTTCAGAGGATGGGTTGATCTGGGAGATGTTCAAAGCTTGGGATCTTGCTGTAGAACCTAACCCTGCTTTAAACTTCTCCACAACTCCCTCGATGACCTGCCTTCTGTGTTCCTTGGTGTTACAAACCTCAGAGGCCTTCATAGGACAGCTGGGTTTAGAGTAAATTACACACAGATGTGACTTCTGCAGGCAATGGATTTTATTTAGAAACATCAGTATAAAGGGGGCTAAACACAAACTACACTTTTCTTCTTTATGTTGGTGAATCATGAAAATACAGTGAGGTTTGTGGCTATAACAACGTGAAAACGTTCAGGGCTTCTAAGACATTTGCAGAGAACTCTAAACCAATTTATTTTGATACATTTTCCTGACTGTGCCAAACTTAGAACTGCAGCTTTTCTTCCAAAGACACCTTGAGATGCTCATTACTGGCTGTAGTAGCGTGTGTTCTGTAATCTAAAGCCGCTGATTATGTTTTCTAGATTGCAGGCATTGTGCTGTCCCAGATCCTGATCTCTCAGATCCAAAATGAGATTACTTCGGGGTTTTGAGGGCAGCGGTAGAAGGAAGAAGTTCCAGTGCTCAACTCGTCTGAGTGCAAACATCTAGATTACATATCCTTTTGCTGACATGCAGTTCCCTCTGGCAATAGTCTGATTCACTTTACTGTGACCCAGAAAAAGGCACATGCATAGTGCAAATTGTATATTTATTGATGTCTTCTTTTTACCAATAGTAACATGTATAGTGAAAAGTTATACATTTGTTAATAAATGTGCATAATCCTACTTACTGCAAACTATTCTTGACAGATTTTTCAAACAATTATCTTGACAATTTCACATTCAACACAGAACCTTATACTTCGAGCAACTAAGGAATGTAAAGGTGCTACATGACCATCTGTGTCAAGTTCCTTCCTGTGGGTTAAATGTCTCCTAAATCCAAACAGAAGATCAGATTATAGAGGTATTTTCATCTGGGACCCGCCCGCGCACGCTGCAATCACTCTAGTCGTGAAGAGCAAGAGCTTTCTGCATCAGACGATGGGTCAGAGGACAGTTGGGCCTCACAGCATCACGCTCCACCACCAGACACCTGGGGAAATACAGCACAACCCAAGACGAGGCGAAGAGATGAGCAAAGATTCAGGGAGACTTCAAGCTGAGAGAACAGCTCAATCAATAATAAAAGTGTTACATGGTGCCAGATATAGAAAGGAACAATAAAAGCTATTTGTGTTGTGCACAAAAATAAAGATGTGAGAGAAACCAGGGGTGGACAGTAGTCTAACTAGAGAGCAGAGCTAATCGCTTTCAGTCTCAGCAGAAACCTCCTTATGATGGTTTTGAGTGACGTGGTGGACATGGTTCCAGAGATAAACCCGGTTCTGTCCATGTTTTCCTATAAATTACGTTTAAATGGTGGGAAGATTATTGGAAAAAAATAAAGATTCAAAAGGATTAGTTACGGTCCAAACCAATTTAGTACTAACAATGGTTTAGAGGACATCAGGGATCTGTTCATGAATGATGAACACGTCATTAAATTACAACCAGTTTTAGGCTAAGAAATGCTGCAGTTATTGATGAAACACTTTTAATCAAACAAGCAACTTCTAAAGGACAGCGGAGCTCATTCATCAAACATTCATATAGCAGAAAAATGGCCATTTTCCTGCAGATTTGTACAAACATCTGTCCTGGGTGACTCACTAATTACAGGTGTGCATGCAGGCCTCATTCAGAGCTTATCCTCGGATTACAAACATTCATCAGCCGTCTGTATGCAGCCAGGTCCTGGGCTCCACTCAGGGACTAACTACTGAACTGATTCGATTTGTTACACGCTGCATATTTGATGTCAGGAGATATTACAGTTCAGAGAAGATTACAGCTAAGTGCATGTAGTTGTAGCTGGAGCTAAGATCTGATGAAAGGACACAGGATGCAGGACCTGGTGTGAACAGACACTCAACGCCTTGATTAGATCAATGAAGATGAACATTAATATTAACAGGAGTTATGATGCGGTTAGTCTGGGTCAACACTGATACTGGCAGCAAAGATCTGGAAGTCAGGAGAAAAAGATGTTTGTAGATTTATACGGAAAAAATGAACTGAATCCTTAACATGAGAGGTTTTATCACTTTGATCATTTCCACATTTCTTTCCACAAACTTCAATGTAATTTGTTGAGAGTTTTTGTCATAAAGCAACACAAAAAAGCGGACAGAAGAAAACAGAAATGCTTTTACTATTCAACACCTTGCAGCCTACTTGGGTCAATAGTTTGTAGAAGCACTCTTGGATGCAGTTATAGCTCCAGTGAAAGTATCCATCTACCAGCTTCTACATCTAGAGACAAAACATGATGTCCATTCTTCTTTTCATAACAGTCTGAGTGTAGTCAGGTCTGGACTTTGAATGGGCAGTCCAACCACATGACACAGGCACATAACAGGGCAATTCAGATGTGCCCAGATATGCTTTTGAGTGAGCACCCCCCACTGTTGTGCACAAGGTTTACACCATCAAAACTGAGAACGTACGGCGGAACAGGCTAACGACACTGAAGTCGATCATAGTAATGATTAAAGGGTTATTTAGGAGTCTGGGCTCCATCATTTTCTAAATGGTGTATCAGATCAGTATCCTTAGGGTGCAGAAGGTGGGTCTCTTCCAGGGCTTCATTCATGCAAGACCCGGTTGTATTTATACTGAGAATACTGACAGTTACACACTGGTGTGTGTGTACTTGGGTGACATCTGAAGGAAATGTGTTGCACTGGACTTTAGGGGGATCAGAGTTGTTAAAGGGGTTGAATATATATCCACAGTAATTTGTCCATTTTCTTTAATTATGTGCCTTTTGTGTGGACCTGTTATGTAAAATCCTAATAAATTACATTAAAGTTTGTGGTTGGAATGTGATAAAATAAAGTTGCTTGGGTTTGAATCCATTTGCAAGGCTCTGTAACAAGAGTCAAGTTTCTTTTTGCACTGTGAACAATCAAATTAAAAAAACAGAAGCATCTAGTAAGTGACCAGCTGGGCATTACCTTCCCAATTTTTGATGCTGCTTATTCTCAGACTTCATGGCTGCGTGAATAAGGAGTTGATTGAACAGATCTCTCTGGAAGAAGCAACGGACGAAACCCATTAGTAAATGCAAACATCTTGCTACACTATATAAAGTGCATCTACCGCTCTCCTCCTGTATCATCAGTGCACTGAAGAACCTTGGAAAACTCTTGCTTGAACATAGAAGATAAAATGCATCAGGTCTATCAGCATCCATCACAAAGATTTATTATTCATGCGATGATGCACAGTGCTCTGCATTCTGACACCACACTATGCAGCATGGTTCTAGTCCTAAAGAATGTAGCTCTGAAGCACAGCAGGCTTCACTTCTGATGAATTTTTACAACATCAAGGATTTCTGTTTTTCCTCAAAAAAAAAAACAATGTGATCAATGAGATCCAAAGAAACCAAACCCTCAAGGTTAGAGGTTTTTCTATCTGTGCAATAGGAGTGCTGCTGTTTGTTTTTTACTGTAAAGCTCAACTCTGTGCACTTTACCTGTGCATCGCTGCCACCAATGTCCACCATGCGGTAACGTAAAGGGTACAACAGTGCCACGGCTTGGCTGTAGTTGCCCTGGTTGTACTCCATCATAGCTTGACACATTGGTATGCCTACGGTCCTAGCCAGCTGATGCTGCTGATTGTCGCCCGGTTCCCTGTGAAGGGAAATAGTTTAAACAGAGCAACAAAGCATAAAAATTGTTTTCATTTTGCAAACACATAAAATTAAGACATTTTTATATTGCTCTAGAAAAGGAGAAGATTTAACTTCACCTAAGACCAAACACTCCACACCACAACGGTGCAATAAATCCAAGTAGAAGTAACAACATCTTTAAAGTTGTATAAGAAGGGAGATGCAAAGCTCGAGAGGGACTGAAGCTTGCTGGAGGATTTAAACACAGTGCTGTGAAAAAAGAATTCACTGAGATTTCTGCTGGTTATTCTGGCCTCAATAAAATACTTCAGACCAAATACATGTTTGATATCAGACAGAGATAACCTGAGTAAACAGAAACGTCTGTTTATGGTTCAGTTTCCAGAGAGAGGCCAGGCCTCCTTACTCCCTGATCTGAAGGATCAGGAAATCATTGAAATGGAACCTGACAGACAGCAGGAAGTATGCAAAACAATCTCAAAAAGGAACACATCATGCCCCAAACCAAAGAAATGTAATAACAGCTTAAAAACAAAGTCACTCACATCTATTGGCCTAGAAAGGGTTACAAAGCCATTTCTGAGGCTGGGACTGCAGAGAACCATAAATAGAGCAGTGGAGAACTTTCCCAGGAGTGGTCTACTAAAGTTACTTCAAAAGAGCATCAAAGACTCATTCAGCAGGTCACAGAAGAACCCAGAACAGCATGTAAAGCCTGACTTGTCTTGGTTAAGGGTGAAAGTTTATGATTCAACAATAAGAAATAGAGACTGGGAGTCTCATGTATAGAAGCTCCTGGTCCTCGATGCAGCTGTCTGGGGTTCGATTCTTGTCCTTTGCTGTATGTTTTTCCCTGTCTGCCCATTTCCTGTCTGATTACTGACAGTAAAAGGCAACAAGTGCAAAAAAAGTAGTTAAAACATTTAAGTGTGACAAGAAGCAAATAAAATGTGTAAGGGGGGAATACTGTTTGGACAAAATTATTCCTAATGTACTTCTGAGAGACAGCAGCTCCTGATACAACATCTGCTGCAGAGGGAAGCCCCCTTTCTCCAGCAGATAATGCTGCTCAGTGTCTTCTTCCTAGACACATTCATCATCGGCCTTGCATCCTACACTCAGACGTGTTTATGCATGTTTTACTTAAGGGCCATGTGGCCTTTATTTCAGCTGACAGTGTTGAGGTGCGCAGTGAAGAGAAATGGCACAGAACTAACTTGGCCAATTCCTGGAGGCCCTCCAGCAGGCGCTGACTGGCCCCGGGCTCGTTGGCTCCCAGCGACACCATGAGGAAATGGAGGTCATTGAACAATGTGACATGATCGTCAGTGTGAGGCTGGGTTATCTGGAGCAGCTCCCGCCAGCGGTCCTTCACACACACACCTGCAGACAGTTTCCCAGGTGCTGATTCAATCAAACTGAGAAGAACTCAAAAATGTGTTTCCACCAATCAGGCCAATTATCTTGATTTCTGCTGCAGCCATTTTGGATCTTATTAAAATGGAAAAAGAAACTGAGAACATCTCACCTCATTCAATCTTTTTGCTTTCAGACCAAACTCTTAATTGTGTAAAATTAGATGTTACTACTGCTCAATTGTAACATAAAAAAAAAAAAAAAAACTCATTTTAATTTAGCACAATGGCATCAACTAGAAAACATTGAACAGTAAAAACTATTTCCTAAATCCTGATCAAACAGTAAATCTGGCATTCCCAGGATCCCTTCATATAACACCAACCTTCCATCTCCAGTCTGCAGAGCATTGAACAAGCATCTACAATGTCGAGCATGGCACCTGAGGCTTTACTGCGTTTAAATACCTGGGAAAAAAAAAACACAAAGTAGTTTTTGTTTAAAGACAGTGAAGGAAAATATTCCAGCCATGTAAACATTACTTCTACAGATTAAATCTTTGTACAGAGTTTATTTCAAAATATTCCCAAGTCAATGTCTAATTGGTTTTCATCACTGGAAAATAAAGTGAACAAAAAACAAAATTGAGTTTTCTAACTGAGGAAAAAGTTAGGACACCCTGCCCTTCAATAGCAAGTGTTACCCCCATTGGCTGAAAAACCTTCAGTGAGGAGGTCTCATCATCTACCATCTCTGACTTCAGTCTGAGGAAGGTTTACTCCACTCCTCATTTCCAGCCGCAAGATGTTGGAGGGGTTTCTTGGATGTTCAGCCCATCTCAATTTGCCCTACAGAATCTACAGGTCCTTCTCAAAATATTAGCATATTGTGATGAAGTTCATTATTTTCCATAATGTCATGATGAAAATTTAACATTCATATATTTTAGATTCATGGCACACTAACTGAAATATTTCAGGTCTTTTATTGTCTTAATACGGATGATTTTGGCATACAGCTCATAAAAACCCAAAATTTCTATCTCACAAAATTAGCATATCATTAAAAGGGTCTCTAAACGAGCTATGAACCTAATCATCTGAATCAACGAGTTAACTCTAAACACCTGCAAAAGATTCCTGAGGCCTTTAAAACTCCCAGCCTGGTTCATCACTCAAAACCCCAATCATGGGTAAGACTGCCGACCTGACTGCTGTCCAGAAGGCCACTATTGACACCCTCAAGCAAGAGGGTAAGACACAGAAAGACATTTCTGAACGAATAGGCTGTTCCCAGAGTGCTGTATCAAGGCACCTCAGTGGGAAGTCTGTGGGAAGGAAAAAGTGTGGCAGAAAACGCTGCACAACGAGAAGAGGTGACCGGACCCTGAGGAAGATTGTGGAGAAGGGCCGATTCCAGGCCTTGGGGGACCTGCGGAAGCAGTGGACTGAGTCTGGAGTAGAAACATCCAGAGCCACCGTGCACAGGCGTGTGCAGGAAATGGGCTACAGGTGCCGCATTCCCCAGGTCAAGCCACCTTTGAACCAGAAACAGCGGCAGAAGCGCCTGACCTGGGCTACAGAGAAGCAGCACTGGACTGTTGCTCAGTGGTCCAAAGTACTTTTTTCGGATGAAAGCAAATTCTGCATGTCATTTGGAAATCAAGGTGCCAGAGTCTGGAGGAAGACTGGGGAGAAGGAAATGCCAAAATGCCAGAAGTCCAGTGTCAAGTACCCACAGTCAGTGATGGTCTGGGGTGCCGTGTCAGCTGCTGGTGTTGGTCCACTGTGTTTTATCAAGGGCAGGGTCAATGCAGCTAGCTATCAGGAGATTTTGGAGCACTTCATTTCATTTTTCAGCACGACCTGGCACCTGCTCACAGTGCCAAAACCACTGTTAAATGGTTTACTGACCATGGTATCACTGTGCTCAATTGGCCTGCCAACTCTCCTGACCTGAACCCCATAGAGAATCTGTGGGATATTGTGAAGAGAACGTTGAGAGACTCAAGACCCAACACTCTGGATGAGCTAAAGGCCGCTATCGAAGCATCCTGGGCCTCCATAAGACCTCAGCAGTGCCACAGGCTGATTGCCTCCATGCCACGCCGCATTGAAGCAGTCATTTCTGCAAAAGGATTCCTGACCAAGTATTGAGTGCATAACTGTACATGATTATTTGAAGGTTGACGTTTTTTGTATTAAAAACACTTTTCTTTTATTGGTCGGATGAAATATGCTAATTTTGTGAGATAGGAATTTTGGGTTTTCATGAGCTGTATGCCAAAATCATCCGTATTAAGACAATAAAAGACCTGAAATATTTCAGTTAGTGTGCAATGAATCTAAAATATATGAATGTTAAATTTTCATCATGACATTATGGAAAATAATGAACTTTATCACAATATGCTAATATTTTGAGAAGGACCTGTATATGAGATCAAGATCTGGGCTTTGACTAGGCCCAAACTTTGCATTGCTTAATTTTCAGCTAGTCCTTGGATTTACTGGTATGTTTTGGGTCGCTGTTGTGTTGCAGGATCCGGTTCTGGTTTTCAGACGAAATGTCTGAGGATTAAACAGGACGAACATCCTTCAAAATGCTCAGTAATGATGTTTTCATCATCTGGACCAGATATCGTCCACCTGTGTGGACAATATCTGGGTTTTGGTGTGGTGGGGGTGTAATTTGTAAATCATCAGAAAAAAGATTTCCTTTAGTTTTTATTACTTATCTGTTAACTCTTTTTTTTTTTTTACAGTTGTTTAAACTGATGTGAACAATCCATATGACCAAATGTATTTTGTCAGTTTTCTCCCACGTCTATACATTTTTGTTAAGTTAAGAATTTCTAACGCATCAGAGGTAAGTGACCTCATGAAATGTTTTTGCCAAGATTCAGAAAATAGAGTTTTTTTTTCACACCGTCTCGTCTTATCCTGACTAAATGAGACTTGGCAGCTGACACTGAAATGTGTGGAGGTGGTTCTTTGGCTCCGACATCTTAAATTTGGAGTCAATATTTATTTGCAATTAACCAACCCTCTTGACTCACAAAGGGAACCACGCCTTACTTTTAATCTGTATCTCTTGGGTTGTGGTAGTTGGATGACTTTAAAACAGATTTACACAAACATGTGCAGGTCCCTTAGGAAGCTGCAGAGGCATCACCCACTTTTTGTTGATGGTGGTTGAGGTGCAACTTAATGGACAGTTATTTGGGCCAATGTGGATTACAGATAAGTTTGTGCATCCCGTTCTTGTCCTTAAAACCCACCTGGGAGTCGTATATTTGTAGAGCAGCTTCGTATTGCTCCTACAAGGGATGAAGCAACAAAAACACTAGAGGGTCACTACAAACACTTCAGTCAATTTCACAACATTAAGAACCCATAAATAATCAAATATAAAATCCACAAGCACTCCCATCGTACCGAGGACTTCTTGAATAAATAAAGCCAATATTGTCCTTACCCTCTCAATGAAGTATAAAGCCCAGTGCCAATAGTTGTGACTGGCCAGCATGTCACATCCCTGGAATTAAATATCGCACGTCTCACAAATGTGTTTTCTTAATATATGAACTTTAACTCAGACCTATCTGAACCACAACAAAGTTCTAATAGAAAAACACACGGCTACGATGTGATCAAAGCACCTGCCAGTCTTTCTCTCTGCTCTCCATGAAGTTCAAGCCTTTGTCCACCTCTGCCTTCATCTCATAAACGTGGGCTACAGAGTGGACGGACCAAGCATCATCGGGGGTTAAGGCGAGGCCCTGCACAAAAAAGGTTGGAACAAGGTGGAGGAATTCACACGCAGGAGAAGTTGCTCACTGATAACTGCATTCCTGACTTTGAGGAACTCCTATTTTCATGTCCCTCAAATCTTTTCTCTAGGAGAAACTCATGTCACAGCTGCTTTAGATGCATGAAGCATTCAGTGTGGAAGGGTGCACTGGTTACATGGCGGACTGACACAATCAGCACAGGCAGATAGCCTCAAACACAGAGCTGCTGTATTGTCAAAAGGGCGTAGAAAGGAAAACCATTTCAACGAGAGAAGCTCACTTCCATGGCCACTTCCAAAGCCTGGTCATAGTACCGAGTCTCCAGGAGGCCAAAGGAATATTGTCCTTTCAGGTAGCTGAGGAAAAACACACACACATACACACACAAGAAAGAAAATCCAACATTAAATCAAATTTACACAATCTCTGTGATAATTATTATTAATCCCTCATCAACAAAAGTCACATAAGCATATATAACTAAATATATATATTTTATAACTAAACTATGATGGTCATTGTTAAAGAAACTGCAGCAAAGGGGCATCATGTATTCACCCAGTCTCCATGATAACCATAAGATGCCATCTAAAAGCTACCTGGTTATCCAGGAATGATGACATGAAAAATATTGTCCTTCCTACCATCACAAAGGTAAATGTGTACTGGGACTTTAACTGGAACCGTGTGCTTTGGTCAGATGAATCTAATTCTGAGCAACAACAAATGCTCCAGGTGGGTTTGCTGTGAAACAAAGGATCAATATGCAGAAAAGCACCAAAGGCCCAAATTTCGGTATGGTGGAGGATCTATGATGCTGTGGGCCTGTTTCTCTTACCAAGGCCCTGGGAGCCCTGTTAGAGTACAGGCCATCATGACGACCAAAAACATACAGACAGAAAAGGTTCACCAGACAATCAACCTTCTTCCATGGCCATCTCAGCCCTCAGAGCTAAATCCAATAGAAAAGATGCGAGATCAGCTGAAAAGAAGAGAACATCCAAGAGAATGAAGGACTCGGGATGATCTGGAGAGATTGTGCAAAGATGAAAGGTAAAATAAAAAGATGCCTATCTGTATTCTGCAACCTGATGAAATATTACAGAAGGCCAAGTGCTGACCAAAAGGGAGTTGTATAAAGCTGCAGCTGCACATGAAAAGAATGTGGTACAAAGGAGTTCATCTAAAACATATCTTAAATGTAGGATTTCTTCCCAACTGAATAAATGTAATTACTTTAACACTAGAACTCCCAGGACCGTCAATTTGATGGTTTTGAAAGTTTGACATGCAATAACTCTGGTTTATTTTCCTGGCATCCTGACTTTTTCTAAACCTGTGTCTTGTGTGTTCCTATGTCTCTATTTTTAAAAAATAAAGTAAATAAAAGATCTAAGAATTTCTGCCTCTAACTACCACAGCCGCTATTTTGACGGCCGTATTATTTACATTAACATTTGTTTCCCGCGGCTGACAATACACGCGAACATTGCCTAGCAACCGCCACTCTAGAACGCAGTCTGAGAAGGAGATTGTTGGCATCCTACAAATGGCTTCCAGAAGGATATTTTCTGCTCAAGAGGCATTAGAAATGCTTCAAGATTTACATGATTGTGATTCTGGGTCGAGAGGGATTCTGACGGCTCTTGGTCAGCATTCAGTTCCAGTGACAGCGGGTCAGAGAGTGAACCTCCCCCGGCTAAAAAAACACGAGTCGTCCCGTTAGCAGGAGGTGGTGGCGCATTATTTCAAGGTAGTAAAAGACTAGCCTATGTAATCATTTTATCATTTTAGGCTATAGTTTACAGATTAGTAAACTAATAATATATAAACGACAGCAACAGTGCCAGAATCAGCGCAGGTTCAGAGACAGGGAGACGAGCAAGGTGCCCAGTGCCCAGCTGTAAACCCAGCAAACCAGCTCCCTGACAGGAGAGAAACTAAAAATCAAGGTACTAATAATGGAAAAATAAATAAACAATAAGTTAGGCCATAGATATAGTAGCCCAGTAACAACAATCTATTCTGCGCTTTACAGCGTTTTCATCGCAAGACGAGTGCACACCCGGGAAGGAGGAGGAGATAGGAAAGGAAGGGACTGTGTGGACAGTGGTAGGGGAGGAAGAAAGTAGAGAGAGGCGTCAGAACCAGAACGCGTTGACAGAGCACCAGATCCAAGATGCCCAGACTGCGTTCCTCTGCTTGGTGGACGCCGAAATGCTTATCCATGTTCAGGGCTGCGCCGTGGCTGAGGCCCACAGAGTTTTAGGAGATGATTCCTCCTCGGACATGAGTGTGGATGAGCTGAAGGCATTTTTACCACTAGTTTATGTCCGCGGAGTGAAAGGGGGGCGTAACATGTAGCTGTCCAGCTTTTGGTCAGATTAGTAAAGCTTTTTTTTTAAATGTACCCACTACTCTGTATTATTTTTCAGTACTATTTATAAATAATAATAAAACATAATAGGTTTTGATCAAATACTATTATTAATAGTATTTGAGCTGCACGGTGGCGCAGCTGTTAGCACTGTTGCCTTGCAGCAAGAAGGTCCTGGGTTCGATTCCTGGCCTGGGGTCTTTCTGCATGGAGTTTGCATGTTCTCCCCGTGCATGCGTGGGTTCTCACCGGGTACTCCAGCTTCCTCCCACAGTCCAAAGACATGCCTGTTAGGTTAATTGGTCTCTAAATTGCCCTTAGGTGTATGAATGAGTGTGTGCATGGTTGTTTGTGTGTTGCCCTGCGATGGACTGGCGACCTGTCCAGGGTGTACCCTGCGTCTCGCCCATAGACTGCTGGAGATAGGCACCAGCTCCCCCGTGACCCACTATGGAATAAGCGGTAGAAAATGACTGACTGACTGAGGTTTTGATCAAATACTATTATTAATTCTTGTCAAAACCATAATTTTATAGCGTGCAAGAAAACTTGTAGCATTCTGACCAATGTAATGCGATGACGTCATCACCGCCTTGCATCCAGAATGCTTGCCGTCAAATTGACGGGCTTGGGAGTTCTAGTAGTGTTAGAGTTCTGGGAGTCCTAGTGTTAAAGGTTTGATTTTCACAGCAAAAGAATAATTTATTAAAAAGCATTTATCACATCTTTAGGTTTTTTTCCATTTCCCTGTTCATATAGTACTTTAAATCCAAATCTTTTCTTGGGCAAGTTGTTAAATGTGTTATCGATAGGCCTGTCATCAATTAGACCATTAGAACTACAAAAACAATCAAAACAAAAATGATTCTACTTTATTTTTATTTGTCGTGGACAAAGCAAGCTGAACAGTATCACACCTAAACAGTACCATAGAACCTTGATAAAGCTGCATCAATACCTGAACAAAGGCATGTGAGGTTTCCAATGGGGCAGCACCCTGGCCACAGAGTCCCTCATCGGCAGTTGGGCCCCCATGTAGAAGTAGGTATCATGGGCAAACTTCAGAGCCAGCATGTCAGTGGGGTGGTCAAGCAGAATTTCTTCCCATACTTCACAGGCTTTGGGATAATTCCTAGAAGAAATGTGTGTCATTGTTAAAGAAAAAGGTCTGTTTTGGTCGTACGTCCTGCAGCAGATTGCTTCTGGATCTTACCCATGTGAGAAGAGCTCCACAGCTTTGACGTGGAGCTTCTCTCGGGGAGAGATATCCTGGCTGTTGGCGAGCTCCACCGTTCGCTTCACAGCGCTGGCCAGACGCTCATCCAGCCGGGGGCTGCTAGTTGTGGCCACCAGGTCCAGCCCGGTACTGATCACATGACCCATAACTGTGGCATAAATAAATAAATATTTTTTCTTTTTGAATTTCCCCACTGCAGCATAGCAATTCACATGAAAAATCACATGCTCTTGTAAAGGTTCTGGCATTCCGTTTCAGAGCCAGAAGGGCTTCTACTGCAAGAAAGATGATCTTTTTGAATTTTCACTTCTGTCTGGTAGTAAACCACAGATGAAGTTATATGAAAGGTACAGAAGAAGGTTAAAAGCAACTCATCAATGATCATGTTATCAGGCCAGACCAGCGTATGCCCTGATAGTCACCTGAAGCTTGGCTGATGTGCAGCAATCTGAGCTTGAATATTGCTTCATATCTATCCAGTAACTGTGCTTAATGATGTTATAAAAGGAAGAATGATAAATTCATCATAATGTAATTTTCAGACTAGTGCAGCTTAGTTGCTTTGCATCTCCTCTGTGTGTCTTAATATTAAGGTGCGTTTCCATAGCAACACATGCTAAAGTAACTTAGAGTCAAGAGATTAAGATAAAGTACACCCCATGATTCAGCAGAACCACCTTTAGCACCAACAACTTGAAGTATTAGTTTTTCACAGTGTTGTGTAGGAATCGTCTCTTACTCTTCTTTTTAATCCTTAAAAAACAGCTTCATTCAACCGGAAAGCCATTTTGATAAACCAGAAATGATAATTCACTGTGATAATTCACTCTCATCTCCTAGTGAAGAAACATTGTTATGTGTTCTAAACAAATGTTGCACATATTTTTAAATAATTACCATCTGTCATTGAAACAATCCTGAAACAAGTTACTTACCAAAGTTGGGGTCTGCCATCTGGATGGCAGAAATGCATCCTTCGATTCCTCCCACTGTGTCGTCATTTTTCCATTTCACATACTACATAAACAAAAATAGGATGTTAGTGTGTGTGTTTATGGGTTTAACTATGGGTTGCCGTTTGTAAAGTTACACAGTCAAATATTGATAGCAATATTTAAAATTTCTTAGCTTGTCATGAGACAAAAAAATTAGGGCTCATTTTTCAGTCAAATTTTCACCATGCCTTTCATACATTTAGAAATATCACAGTTCCAAACTAAATACTTAATTAGCAAGTTTAATATATAGCTTGCAAATTAAATATTTAGTTAGCAAGCAAAATTTTTGTCTCCAAACTATTTAGTTAGCATGCTAAATTTAAGCTAGCAATTTTAATATTTAGCTTGCACATTAAATATTTAGTTAGAATACTAAATTTTAGGCTCCTAACTAAATATACCCTAAACCTTTCATTAAGCTCATACTCTGTATCAAAAATGTTGATGTAATATTCTTATCAAGTCGTAGCAAACTCAAGCAGAAAATCATCATAATTATCACATATGAAGGCTTGAAAACAGCAGTCTGTGTGGAATTGTTCTATAAAATGTGTTTCACTGAAGGCCTGTTTAAACGACAAATGTGACTAAAATTAGTAGAAATTAATGGGCAGGTGCACCGCATAACGGCTGCCGACTACTTCAAAACCCACAGAAGAAGAAGATAAAAATGGCAGATTACAGAGTTAGTCTTTTGAATCTAATGATGGTTCTCCAACAAAGTGCTTATTTTATGTTGACTTTCAAGAAACATACCGCCATCTAGTGGTGTGGCGGGTGAAGTACACCATCTTCACACCTCTACTGTTGCCATGTGAACAGAGATTGTGGAGGTGTGGGAAGAAAAACCCCGTTTTCAATGGATCATTGCTGTGCCAACAGGGCCTTAGTGACAGAATTACTGAAAAAAATGGACTTTCAATAATACTGAATTTAACTGAATGTGTGTGTAGATGAGTTAAAATATTACTGCCAAAGAGAAATGAATAAAATGAGTTTTATTAGATTTAACGTCCTCCGCATCTGAATTTTCCACTGACCTCGAAGAAGAAAATGCAAATGCTAATAGGATGATTGATTACTAATTTTATTTAGGGGTCAAATAATGCAGCCACATTCTTATAATGAAAAAACATTTCAGCAAATGCGTTTTCATTTTCAAATTTTACATTTCAAATGGAAATTGTTTTGTATCTATTTGCTGAAAAATAAATCTCAAATGTCTTTTTCTTTTTCATTTTAATTAAGTGAAAGAATGTGCAGTCTTGAAGAAAATTAAAATGCAAATAGGATTATTGATTACTAATTTCATTTATGAGTCAAACAATGCAGCCACATTCTTAAAATGAAAAAGCATTTCTGAAAATGCTTTTTCATTTGAAATATGGTAACGATTTGCTTCCATAACCAGCAGGGCTGCACAATGTTATATGTTATATTGTAATTTAGGATTTTGTATACACCATAAATATATAAATAATAACTTTGTTGTCTTTGTTATAGATGATTAGATTTCGATCGGAGCCTATATTTACCAGAACATGCAGGGAACGTGTGTGTGTGTGTGTGTGTGTGTTGTGTTGTGCAGTGTACCTGTGTGAGTATGGCGTCATACAGTTTGCACGCCTCGTTACTGCTGGTGGACAGTGGGAGAGCCTCGTCTTTCCACGCCTGCAAAGCAGATAATATTGCGCAACTTATTCTCGATCAATCAACCTTTATTTAGAGAGCGCTTTACAAACACAAGTGACCAAAGTTCTGTGCAGGTCCAAAACGAAACAATCACAGAAAACTTCCTACACACAAATATCCAAAGTTCAGTTCAGACGTAAAACTCGGTTCCTCCCAGCGCAGCTGTAAAGTTTAAAGCTCTCTTTAACTTCGGATAACTCAGCGACGTCTTTTAACGCTGAACAGCGAAGAAACTGAATTTCTTTCACTTCTCGCCACATGTGATTATTATTCTTCCTGTTGTGATTAGCAGACCCAACACTCACCTGACAGTCTCTCAAACTTGATTCAGGCATTCTAACGCTCAGTCTGCAGCTGTGAAAAACTTTCTCACCTCAAACAAATCCTGTTTCTACTGATTCCTAATCGGAAGTCACCTAATGTTTGATTCGCTTTCAGAATAAAAGCACGGATAAAAGGTTAAAGTCGTATTTGCATGAAGGCTGTGCAGAAATTCATATACCTTTCTGTCTGCAATGTAACAGTTATTAAGTGTATAAATGTTAATCTAAAAGTATTTTAATATTGTGAAAAAGGTCAATATTTTTTGTCATTAACTGACAGATTTATTATACATGGATGAATATTTCAAGCATTTATTTCTTGTAATTTTGATAATTCTGGCATACAGAGAAAGAAACCCCAAACTCAACATCTCAGAAAATTAGAATATTGCATAAGATCAATAAAAAGAATATTTCAAACTGAAATGTGAGGCTTCTGAAAAGTATCTTCACCTCTATGGACTCAGATGATCAGCCAGTGGTTCTGCTTAGGTGTGATGGAAGTCCAGGTTGCTTTGATAGCAGCCTTCAGGTCATCTGCATTGTTGGTTCATGTGTTTCTCATCTTCCTCTTGACAATACTCCATAGGTTCTCTA
The DNA here is from genome assembly GCF_021462225.1 of Girardinichthys multiradiatus. Taxonomy (NCBI): domain Eukaryota; kingdom Metazoa; phylum Chordata; class Actinopteri; order Cyprinodontiformes; family Goodeidae; genus Girardinichthys; species Girardinichthys multiradiatus. Next base: position 48,384,247 of record NC_061795.1, on the reverse strand, counting down.
TGGGGTTCAGGTCAGGTCAGTTTGTTGGCCAACCAAGCACATTAACACCATGGTCATTGAATCAGCTTTTGGTACCTTTAACAGTGTGAGCCGGTACCAAGTCCTGCTAGACTAAAAGTAGCATCTCAATAAAGCTTGTCATCAGAAGGAAGAATGAAGTCCTCTAAAATTTCCTGGTAGAGGACTGTGTTGACTGTGGATTTTGGGATTCCCAGTGGACCAGAACCAGCAGATGACATTCCACATCGTCACTGACTGTGAAATATTCACTCTGGACCTCAAGCAACATGGATTCTGTGCCTCTCCACTCTTCCTCCAGACTCTGGGACCTTGATTTTTGAATGAAATGTTACTTTTATCTGAAAATAGAACTTTGGACCACTAAGAATCAGTCCAGTTCTGTTTCTCCTCAGCCCAGGTAAGACGCTTGTAGGCCCTGTGTAGGATTCATCTGAACGTAGTGGATCTTGATGCTCTGACTCCAGCCTCAGTCTATTCCTTGTGAAACTACCCCAAATTCTTGGGTTATGCCTGTTGCTGGGGCACCATTTCCTATCACATGTTCCTTCCACTAAATTTTCTATGAATATGCTAGGATACAGCACCCTAATATATCACCCTAAAGTGATATGTTTTATTCCTGTGAGAAATGAAAGATCTTTTTCTTAGAAAATTTACAGATAACAAAAGACCTTTAAATTTTGTTTTTTACTACAGCAATGTTATGTTGTGACCTACACAGTTATGGGGAAGACTGCTGACTTGGCAGTTGTCCTGTAGACAATCACCGACATTCTATGTAAGCAAGTTTAAGTGGGCTGCTCAGAATATATAAGCATGTTGATGGAAGGAGTGGAAGGAAAAAGTGTGGTAAAAAAAAAAAGAGGAACAAGCAACAAGGACAACTGCAGCTTTAAAGGTACGGACTGGAGCTGGAGTCAGAGTTTAGAGCGCCTCCACAGACAGACCTAACCAGGGCACGGGAAATAAATATTTTGTTTTACATTATTATTTCATCAAAAGTTATCGAGCAAAGTTTGTATAAAAACCAGCTGGTTGGGCCGATACTTTCTGTTAATATGATTGTCCCAGCGGATGGAGTATAAACAGATCCCTTCAACTTGTGAAGATCACCATCCTTTGCTTGACCTTCCCGACCCACAGCAGGATCAGTCACACCTGAGGGATCATCAGAGTCAAACTGGCTCAAAGACATACAGTTGAAGTTCTGACAACTCACATGCAGCCAACGGCTTCATAAACCCTGTCCGAATCTGTCAAAAGCCAATAATCCACCATAATTTACACCATAGTTTATGTCACTTTAAGGTCAGCTGATCAGCACCATTCTTGACCGTCTTGATGCCGTCCACCCAACCTCACCAAAAGCAGAATTAGCTGTTTGCATTTTGTGAAATCCTTTGGTGGAAATCCATACATCACTAGCAGCGGTTTTTCTTCTCAGTGTACGTTTATTAGTGAGAATAAAAATACAACTGGACTGTCTCTTTAAGAGGTCAGAGTTCAGCCCCCAAACATGGAAAAGACCAACTGCATTGTTTTATTTCAGCATACATCCAGCACCCCTATGCATCTTAGCTACATAAAGCATTTACATTGCAATTTCTGTGTCAACAGAACAGTTTTACAAATTAGGATTCATTTTTCTTTACATATAATACAGTTTCCACACGTGTTAATAAATATCAGTACAATCAACTTAAACGTTTCACACACCACCTAAAACAACAGTCTTTTAAGTTCTGTAACGTTTTACCCACAGCTCGCGTCAGGTTTTTAAATGTACCCTCTGCCCTAAGCGGAGGCTATCTGGATTTATAATGTTGCCAAAAAATATATAATGCAGTTATGTTAGGAGCAAGTTGCATATTTTACATTTTGCACTCTTCTTGTGGCCCTTTTTAAATCATTTGCATGAAGCAGATTGGTGCTAAAATGGAGTTAAAATAGACTTAAAATCTAGTTCCACCTTAAAAACAAACAAGCTGGATTTAAATAAAACCTGAATGTGGAAAACAAAACTTAGGAAAGGCATCTTGTTCAAATATTCAGTATTCATCACATTATACTGTTGTGCAACTGTTCTGTAGTGCAGATATCACAGCAAACCCACTGAGAACATGCTGTGGCACAAAGTGAGTGACAGGAACTTCACAGACCTCTGCTGGTATGAGATCACACTGATAATACTGTTCTTTCCAACAGCTGTATTGGTCCTGCATCCCACAGCAGAATCAATGACAATCCAATATCAAACAAGCGTGTGTAAACTTTGTCAGTGTGATTTACCATAAACGGCATCTCACGACGAGGCCCGGCGTTATCGAGTCTGCGAAATGATTAAGGACACGTCACGTTCCTTCGCTGTATGTGCCTGCAGCCAAATTACCAACACACAGCATCTTAGGGAAGCATGACGGTTATGCACAAGTGCGAGATAATGAGATCCTGGGTACTCTCCTGTGAATTCTAAGAAAAAGTGTTCATCTGTTAAAAGCAAACATAAAAAAAACTTGCATAAAAAAGGTGGCCAGAGTTGGATTCTTAGTGTTGACTCACCAAAGAGAGAAAAAACATCCCCTTTCAGGGTTTATGTGTGGTTCATTAGGATGACACTCAGTCTCTGGAGAGAAAGGCAGCTACAGCAGAGCATGTCAGACTACAAAGCCTGACTGTGTCGCTCAAAGTTTCAACGCCTCTGTAGCTTCCTTTTCAGAAATGATAGGACCCTCGCCTGCAGAAAATGTGACTTGCTCAACACATCTATACACAAACTGTAGTTTTTCCTTTACAATTTCTTTTTATCAGCAGGACTGAACTGCAGTCTTCCCTTTATAGAGTCAGAAGAGAAGTCTTTCCACATTCTCCCTACGGCCCCCCGCTTGAAAGGATCCACTTCAAGGCTGGGATGATAAACCTGAAAATATGTACTCGGTTCTCCTCCCACACAGAGGGAGAGGAACTAAACTGCGAAATGATTAAACTGGACTGCCTTCAGGCAGAGGATCTGTAAACGCTGCAGACTGCTTCAGAGTCAGAGGCAGCCACGGTGTGTTTGTTGTGTTGGAAACATATTTACACATTCAGTGCTGTAGGTGTGACAGTTCTAGACCATTTGCTCAAGTCTGTGTACAGAGGACTTGGGTGCAGTTTGTTTTGTCAAATCCATTTTTTTCCAAACTTTATGAGCAATTATGTCTCTGGTTTTAGGCCCAGTTGAGGTTGAATCCTTTAGAGAGCATGACAGCCTCCAGGTCCTTGTCCTCTTCCTTTTCCCGGAGTCTCTGTTCCTCCAAGAGGGCTACAAGGGCATCGCGCTGCTCCACCACCTCCAGCATCTCATTCAAGATCTGCTTTTCCTGAGAGAGCTCCTTCTCGGTTTTCAGGTGGTCTGGGGAGAGCAAGGGACAACCGGGGTACAGATGAAAGGGAATAGAGAGACATCAAGATTTAAAGAAGCGACCAACAAACCAGGGACAACTTGATGAACTGAAATATCATCTACAACGTCAATTATTATTTATTTAATAATTTATTGACATGTTCAAATAACTATGGATCAATTTCTTCATGTATTTCCAGTTTTATTTAAATTATGATGTATCTAAAGCATCATTGTCGTATTAATTTATTGTCTTCCAACATTTTTATTTTTTTGGTACAGTAGTATAAATATTACACTCTGTAACCTATCAAGATTTTTTTTCCGTTGTTTCAAGTGTATCAGACTTTCAACATTAGTTTTTGTTTAAAATTAAGTTTATGTTTGTTGGTGTATTTCCTAGTGAAGCCTAAACCTCTTCCCTTCTAAGCGTCCCCCTAAAAGACTTTGGAAACAACAGAGAAGCAACCATCCGGAGTAGGGCAGCACAGGATTGGGATTACGGTTCGAGGGAATGAGACAAACAAGATTCACCTTCCACAGCCATTCGCTCTCTGAGCTCCTGCTGCAGTCGGCTCTGACGGTCCTCCAGCTCCAGCTCTCTGGCACTTGGAGACAAAATAAGTGAGAACAAAGTAAGTTTGAGGTTTTAACGTCACAAAATGAGACAGTTAAAAATGTTTGATGACTTTGCAAGAACATGTATTTGATTAGCAGAACAAACTTCAAATTATTATAGTATTGGGACTTCTTGTAAAATATCAACCCAAAGTTGAGCATAATTATAAATGGGAATAAAAATGACACTCTCTCTTTTTTTCTAAAGGAATAAAACCTGAAAAGTGTGGTGAGAATTTGTATTCAGCCCCCCGACCAATACTTTGTAAAAACACACTTCAGGTCAATTCTAGCAGATCTCGTCTCTAGGAGCTTTGAACGTTCAGAGACTGAAAGATTTGCCTATTATTGGATTTTTAAGTCAGATTCCCAGTTGGATTTTGGTCTGGACTTTGACTAGGCTATTCTAACACGTGAACTTTGATCTAAACCATGTATTGTATCTCTGGCTGTATGTTTATGGTTGTTGTTCAGCTGGAATTGTCCTGAAAACAGATTCTCCCACTTTAGCTGTTCTCCAGAATGTCCTCTCTGACCTGTCTGCTGGATTCCTTGGTCTTCATGATGCTGTTAGTTCATTATACTGAGATAAAATTATACTATCAGAATAAACCGTACTGAATAAACAAGCTTGGTCTGTCGTGAAATCTGCTTAAAACAGACTGAAGTTTGTGGTTGTAAGACGATAAAATGTGAAAAAGTTCAAGGGGTGTGAAAACTTTTGCAAGGACGCATAAACCTTTTAGCATCTATGGTTTCCAAGCAAATTCAATAAATAGTTATTGGCTCTTCAAAAGAAGACAAATGCCTAATCCAGAAGCTTTCAGAACATATAACAAGATAACAGCATAATTAAATGAATTTGTTTGAGAACGTAATACATTTATTTCAGTGAACAGATAGCTAGAGGAATTGTTTTCTCATAAAAGAATGCAGTGATTAAATAAAAACTGAACAGAAGAAACCCTGACTGTTTTTTTTATCTATGAACTACTGAGTCATCCCTAGTTCAGAACTCGGGACGATAATATTTACTGGCAGACAGTGAAACATGACGTTTGTGGCCACATGAATAAACATGGCTGCCGAATCCTTGACCCATCCGAAGGCTTTGTGGGAAGAAAAATCTTGTCCAACCAGACGATTTTGTAGAAATACAAGACGATGATGACTAAAACCTTTTAACTTCTAGAATCTGGATGAAATTTAAATCTAACACAACTCATATGACATCACAGCCCTTCTTCTACTGATTTAACGTATCATTGTGTCAACCAATATGCCCAGATTCCTTTGAATATGAGTTTGTGTTTTTAGAAAACATTGTTGCTTCACCCATTACTTTTTATATTTACTTCCTAGAGGATCCCTGATGAGAGCTACAGTGATTTGCAAAAGTATTTATACCCGCTGGACTTTAACGTATTTCATTGGGATTGTTTGTGATAGACTAACACAATTCAGGTCTGGACTTTGACTATGCCATTCTAACACATGAATGTGCTTTGATCTAAACCATCCCTAGTATCTCTGGCTGTATGTTTAGGGTTGTTATCCTGCTGGAAGGTGAATCTCCACCCTAGTTTCAAGTCTTCTGCAGCCCCTAACAGGGTTTGCTCCAGGATTGTTCTGGATTTAGCTCCATCCTTCCTCCAGCTGAAGAAAACTATCCCCACAGCATGAATTACATTGAGAAATACACTGTTTACCAATCTGGAGACTTTTGAAGACAATTGGTTGATAGGAATTTATGTGGGGGTATCAGAGTAATTGGAGGCAAATATTAAAGCAGACTTCTCAGATTGGAAACAAGAAAACTTGAAAACTATGCATTGTTTTTCGTTAATTTAACAATTATGCACAACTTAGTGTCGGTTTATCACATAAAATCCTAACATAATTCATTAGATTGTGTAACATGACAAAGTGGGGAAATGTTAATGGGTAGGACTACTGTTGCAAGGCACCGTATGTCTGAACTTTTACACTCATTTGCAAGAAAACTCAGGATTCATCAGTTACATATCTTAGAGAAATAAAACTCCCTCATCACTAGTTCTGCTTAGCAACACGTTTAGACCTTGTAGAATGGATAACATCAGACTTCCAACTATTGAGAAGGCTTTACTTTCTCGGGTCTTTTCTGAAAAGGCCAGTATTGTAGAACACTGAAAGTAAAAAGCTAAAGGCACATTCTGCTCTTTATTTTAGTATTTTTTAGGATGTAAGAACATAAGATAAAACAATTAACTTAAACAACCAAGGGAATGGTTTGCAAAACATTTGTCACATTCCAATGGAGCATCTTTTAGCGGCATCTTCTATGGATGCAAGGCAGATTTGATGAATTATTAAACATTAATTTACTTACAATATCATGAGTTCGGACTCATAGCGGACCAGGGCGTTCTTCTCCTGCACCAGCTTGAACCACTCCTGCATTAGCTTAGGATCATCCTTCTTGCCCATACCTGGAGGGAAGGAGGAAGCACAGAGTGGAAGTGAGGACCCAAATGGCGACCAGATGACGGGAATGTCACACAGACAAGGACTGAGACAGGCACAGAGACAGCCAAGCCAGGATGTCCTTGCCGAGGAACGGTGGGGTGGAAGAAGGAACTCAACACCAACGTGCTCAGTCGGGCCATACATGATGATGGCACGCAGAGAGGGGAGTTGGGCTAGTGGTTTAGTCTATGTATGCACTTTAGTTAAACGCACACACGCAAAACAAACAACCCACATTCACACACATCCCCACACACAAAGATTCCTGTTGTTGCATTGTTGAGTTTGTATTACCCAGTTTGGCCTGCGTGCTACATGCAGCTGCCTCCTCCTAACAGGAAATACTGTGTAAACAACAGCAGGTTTTTGAGACTTAAAGAATAAAAAGCAAAATAGATCATTTTCAAGCTTTTTCCACCTTTAATGTGACATAAATCCTATACAACTCAACTTAAAACAAAAAATGTGTTAGGAGGTAAAGTATCAAATAGCTGCAATAACCTCAATGCATACAGTTAAGATTATACTTTGGTGAAACAAATTTGAAACAAACTGACTGAATTCGTTCAGCTTTCTTCACTTCAAAACAGCCATCAGTTACATTATATAAGTTCAGCCGTAATTCGCATAAAGGTTACCAAGGATCAACAGGATCTCATTGACCAAAGGTACCAGTCAGAAGAAGGTTACAAAATAGCCACGGCATTATATATATTGACAGTATATACCACTGTATAGTAGGGACAATCATAAATAATTGGAGAAAATGAGAGAATTTAAGTACACCCTTTCATCAAACTTTTTGACAGGTGGGTGGGACTTCCGGTGAGGGCGGGATTTCCGGTGGGGGGCATATGGGCGCCATGTGGTTGCCACGTGGGCAGGAGGTCACGTGGTCAAGCAGGTGGTGTGTCCAAGGGGGGCGTAACAGTGGATGCTGATTGGTTGTCGTCATTAGGGGCAATACCTTAAATGAGTCAATTAAAACACAGCGTCATGATCCAGTAACGCAATCACCACATACTTGGGAAAGATGCCTAAGAAAAGATTCTCTTGGTTGCATACCCTTGAATTTTCAGGGATGGAATATGTTTTTACATTCACACGTGAAAGTGGATACAGAGCATTTGCTTTCATTAAAGCTGAAGCGTGCCCCAGTCGTACAGCTGGAGAGACAGTAACTTTTTTGATAAAAAGAGATGCTCCTAATATCCTGAGTTTGTAAGTGGAGTCTCTTGCGGCCATGAGACAAAAGGCATCGTTGGCTCTTGTAAGTTTAATTTTAAGGTCAACAGAGTTTAAAAGAAGTCTCTCGCAGAAAAATATGTCGGCATGCAGGGGGCCTAGGAGATGTACCTCCCTGGAATTTGCCGTAAAGCCTGTTCTGCTGTTAAGACCTTGGTTAGGGCCGTTAGTTGTAACAATAGAGTTCAGAGCACCTGCAGTGTCTTTATAAAAAAGACCAGAGCTAAACTGGGTTTTTAAAGAATCCTCAGAAAAGTTTAACAATGTCTCAATCATGGCTCTATATGGATGTGTAGCGCTGGATTGTGAAATCATTCGATCTCCGAGAGTGACGTCACACTGACTGAAGATGGTGTTTAACGGGTAGTTGATGAGCCCTACAGGTGCATCATCCGGCAGGTTTGTTCCATCCTCGTTAGTAATTTTCACTCTGAGATGCAACAGCGTATCGTTGAGATCCAGATACTTTTCTCCGTCTCCCGGAATGAAAAACTCGATCGGCCCTCCATCAGTGATTACTGATAAAGGCTGGATCTCGGTGTAAATTTTATCTTCGATCGATAGCTGCGTCATCGGGGCAGAAAATAAGTCCAACTCTGCCAGCGTGCACTCTGATGATTTGTTATGTAAAAGAGCCATTATTTAAATATATCAAAACTTGCGGATGACTTCCTTCCTCTTCGTTTGTCAGCTGCGACTGATCTCCTTTTTCGCGTTTGTCGTTGTTTTTTAACCGTCCTTAAACGATCACCAGGGGGTCTTGTTCTGGGTCTTTTGGATAAAACCATAATTCCTGAACCTTCTTGACCGTCGATGTGTGCAGAACCACTCATTTTACTCACGGCTCTACCGATGACATCCGAAGCGATATTTGATGCAGCCGTTTTAAGATGGGGTTTTGCAATTGCAAATCCTTTTTTAACCAGAGGGGATACGAAGCGGAATAATTTTGAAAATAATGATCCAATTCCGCGTCCGTACATGACCGGGGCCCCATAAAACCCTGGCAGATTACCGCCTGATTGACTTACATAGTAATTTACAAAGCGATTTGGATCACGTCTCAGACTTAGATGTGCCATGTTCTCTCTTGCCTGCTTGATGCAGTGTTGAATGACCAGCGTAATATGAATGATAACCAATCAACCTTAGAGGTTATATACATATCTCTGGAATAGTTTATACAAATAAAATTTATCTCAGGCTACGTTGTGATATCACCGGTCTGAAGTGTAGTCTTATGACGGTCTTTCCATAGACGAAATTTACAGGAACGTTTTGGTCCGATTTAATTTCTATATTGATATTTTCAATATGTCTTCTGGAGACTGGAAGGTAGTGGGCGGGGTTAAACGTCTGAGTAATCATATCACTGAATGTGCCTTGTACTTTGACGGTCCGCAGTAAAGGTGCAAAAGTGTCGCCTACTATTTGTGGGCTGACCACGTCGCTGTAACAGTATAGGTGATAGAAACCAGCCTTTATATCCGCCGGAAAAGGAGCCAGTTTTGGTTCAGAAACATGAATCCATTCCCCTGGTTTCACGCCAATCATATAAGCTAGAGTGCTGAAGAAGCGTATTTCATACGGACTATTTGCTTGAAATGCAAATCTCTTTTGAACTTTGCTGAATTTAATGCGTAAACCCGATTTCAATTTTTTGAAAAACATTTCCATCTCTGTCTCGAGTTGAACAACGCTGTTATAGTAGCCACTTCTGATCCTTTGCGTATTGATCTCCACATCACCAACCTTCCTCCATTCAAAGTAGGCATCATAATCCGGTAAATTATGCCATGTATGAGGGTATGAAATCTCGGCTAATGCAACCATCCATTGGCCTTCTAAATCAATATGTTGAGCTAAATTTACACGGAAACTTGAACTGGTATTATTTTTAAACACTTCCATGCTAGCATTAGATGGAAGAGTAACGTAAAAGCCATCATCCTCTACCTGACGGTTCATGATGCTGTGTCAACTGTGAGGTTTAGTGCAAACCTTTTTTATACGTTTCGAAGTTCATCAAACTTGATCCAACTGTTGAATTTCTCAGGCCAGTTTTTCCAGCTTACAAAAACCTGTTTGACTCCCTTGACCGTACGTCGTTTTAATATTTTTTCCACTTGATACATCTTGTCGTTAAATATTTTTACTTTTTGAAGTTCCTCAGCGTAAAAGGAACCCTCGATAGGTTCTCCATCCAAATCTTTGAGTTTGTATACAGGAGGAGAACGGGGTATCCGCTCATACACTGTAAACACTTCATCCGTAAAACTCTGTTCGTATTTTTTGTCAAACACTCCACGGACCTTGGATATTCTGACAAGATCCCCTTGTTTAAACGTTGTCACTGAGTCCTTGCAATATCTGTTGGACTTGACATCATACAGATTCTGAAACACTTGAAAGGCATTTTCAGGGGTCACTTCCATAGGGCTCATTTTAATGCTGGAGTGGTAGGAATGGTTGTAGCTTCTAGCTAGGTTTTGCAGTACATCGACGTACCGCCGGGTATTGTTAGCTGTAAAATATCTCTACATCCTTGTTTTTAATGTGCGGTTAAATCTCTCGACCACTGAAGCTTTTGCTTCACTCGCTGTGGCAAAATGTTCAATACCGTGTTTCTCCATTAAAACTTTAAATTTCTTGTTAAAAAATTCTTTACCGGCATCAGTCTGAAGTTTTTTGGGAATCTGACTTTCTGTAAAAACTGATTCAAATGCCTTTACCACCTCAGCGGCTGTTTTCCTCTTCAAAACTCGTACATACGCCCTTTTTGAAAAGATGTCAATGACTGTTAATAAATAATTATAACCATCATTTTCCATGGCCAGAGCTTGCATGTCACAGAGATCAGCCTGGAACTGCCTCAATGGTCTTGTGACAAAAACTCTGTTTCTCGGGAACTTTATTCTTGCAGGTTTATGTAGAGTATAGGTATCTTCTCCTGATAAAAAATCTTTAACTTTTTCAACCGCAACCTTCTTTCCCGTTTCATCTTGCATAACCCTCCTCAGCCTATCTACACCCCCAAAACTTCCCGGATTTGAAGGGCTATAATATACTTTCTTCATCAGCCGTCTTCCTGCCATCTCTGCCGATTACTTGTTAAATAATGAGAAAAAACACACAGGAGGGTAGATTTATCCTTATTTTATTTTATTTTATTTTTTGTATTTAATATAAACAAAAAACAACCAGAAAACAAAATCAGATAAAATGCAGATTAATGCAGATGAATTCAAACACTACTAGCTTTTTAAACAACACTTTTTGGGAAAGGTTACTATGTTCCTACTTTAATTGTATTTAATAGTAAAAAGAAAAAAGAAGAAAAATCATATAATGCAGATTAACTAAAGTACTGGAATACTAAAAAAGAAAAAAAAAAAAAAAAAAAGAAAAAAATGATACAACAAGTCATCAAACATGTGAGATCAGTTTGTCAGTCCATAGCACTCTGAAACAGAGTTAAGTTGTTTGAGATGTTTCTCATCGACCATGCGATCATAAACGTGCGCTATTGCACTGTGGATGCCTTGTACCGATTTCAGTTCATATAAAACCGTCTTGGCAATCGTCTTCACTCTGAAGTCATCCGCTTGTATGCTTCGAAGTACCAGAAGATTCTGAATAGCAGGAATGAGTTTGGGGGTTACGAGTCGTCGTACGATGCGTTGAAAGTTGACTTGGTAATAATCCTCCCCCAGTACCTCCAGGCAATGGTGTTGACGCTGGCTTGGGTGGTTCGTTATACATCCATAGCAGGTTTCTCTGAGATAGTTCAAAGAGGTTATGTTGAATAAATGAAGTATCGCTGTTTTCACCGTATTGATGAGGGTGGTTGAGAACCAACCGTCAATTTCGTCCTCCTGGTTACTCTCATCCTCTGCTGAAGGCTGAGGGTCCTCCATCGGTTCCAGGGTTTGTGTAGGGGCTTCGGTAGAGGGTGAGTAGCCGGTGGCTACCTCCTCCTCCACGACCACCTTCATGTCTTCAGGCAGGACATTCGCGTCTACAGACTCAGCCATGAATAGCGGTGATGGTGAGCAGAGGTCTGGAGAAAGCGGTAGATATTTCATGTTGTATCCTGTAGGTGATGCAGGACTGTAGTGGTTTTCTGAGAATGAGGATGTTGAGGTGGATGGTGAGAAGAGGTCAGGGGAAGGCGGATGATATGGTCCAATGTTGAAGCTTTCATCGTGCTCAGGAGAGAAGTGGATCTCTGCTCGGTGGTTGTAGAGATCCCTGTATGGTGTCGGTCCACTCATTCTCATGATACGATTCTCAGTGTCTGTGAGCTTGCAGTTATCCCCCCGTATATATATCATAGGAAGGGGCGTGTCCTCAGAAGAGGGTTCGTTCTAAACGTAAAACAGGAAACGTCAGCGTTTTTTTCACTGACATGACATCGATCCAACTTCGTGACTTTTGGAAAAGGTCGGAAAGACGATGTCCAATTTCACTCATCTTCTCTGCCCAAGCTTCAAACGGCAGAGCCAGCATTGTCTTGAATACGCCGCAGTCCTGATTGAAAGCCTCCAACACAAACAGATCTGAGGGACTCGTCCGGTTGTTCCTGCGTCTGCTTGCCCGAAAAGACCAGCGGCCATTTGCTGTGGTTTTTGACCCCCACACTGCGCTAAAGAGAGGTTCTCTCTCAGCTATTTCAACATCGGATGGTATATGAAACATTCTCGCCCGTTTTACAGGTCGAGGAGACAGTTCATTTTCTTCTTCTTCTTCTTCTTCTTTCTCCCTCTCCTGCCTTGAGACTGTTTCAGGGCTATCATTAAGGTGCGGGATTGCAAGCTTTAACACAGCCCAGTCGCTGTGGGTGAGTGTACACAGAGCCAGTGATCCATTAAATACCTCGTCTTGATCCAATTGATACAGGCAAAGCTCTCCTATTTCATACATGAAAATATAACCCCAGCTGCCAACCAGGCCATATGGCTCCAAAGACCATTCTTCCTGCAGAGTCTTGAACGGGGGTCTTTGTACCCTGCAGATGTAGTATGTTGATTTCTTAGGAGCATTCAATTCACGGGATGAATACTGGTAGACGGTCACTGGGGTTTCGCACAGAACTGACATACCTCTTGGCCGAACCGAGGTCTGATTTTCAACCATGGTTGTTGAAGTTGATTTTGGATCCTCATCATCGGTAGAGTATGTCACGACGGGAATTCCGATAGGTATCTCCGTTGAGGAAGTATATGATGCAGTTGCTTGTTCATCATCATCATCTTGGCACGCGTTGCGTTTCTCCTCCGCTTGACGATAAACTCTCTTAACTCTAGCCATTGTTGAACGGTTGTCCTTTTTTTTCCAACGAATGCTGCATGTAAAGTGCAGAGTTTTATCTCTGTATTTAAAGTAAACACTAAGGCACGCCCTATTGTTTTCATTGGGTTATTCAAGGTTTAACGATGCTTACAAACACACCCCCTCTATTTTTAATTGGTGCTGATGCCAAACAGTTTCCGATAATACCATATTTGTCTTGTTCTATTTATAACAAACACACCCCTGTGTTTTAATTGACTCATTTAAGGTATTGCCCCTAATGACGACAACCAATCAGCATCCACTGTTACGCCCCCCTTGGACACACCACCTGCTTGACCACGTGACCTCCTGCCCACGTGGCAACCACATGGCGCCCATATGCCCCCCACCGGAAATCCCGCCCTCACCGGAAGTCCCACCCACCTGTCAAAAAGTTTGATGAAAGGGTGTACTTAAATTCTCTAAAATGCAAGACCACAGTAACAAAAACTGGACATTTTCCCACATTTGATGAAAACACAAGGACACAAACACTGAAGAAGCTGCAGGAATCTCTAAGAGTCATTGGTAGGTTCTACACGTGAAAGCAATCTGCTGTATTCTCCATATGTCTGGATAAGGGAGTAGTGACAGAGACAACATGCAACATCCAGGTCAGGCTAATCTGTCATGGTCTGAACTTTAGGACAATGCCGAAATGTATGTCTGGCACACAAACAGCATTACGCATCACCAGAAAAAACTCCGTACCTACTGTGAAACATGGGGATGGCAGGATCATGCTCTGGGGTTATTCTGCTTCAGATGAAATGAATTAAAAATGGAACGGCTTTGCTAGAATTCAGAAATAAATATAACAGTAAATGTGTGGGGTCACCTGAGCAGAGAAATGGACAAAAGATGTCCTATTGATAGGTTTGGAAACCTTCTGACAGGTAGAGGAGGCAAATATTACTGAGTCAAGATGTGGGAGTAGTGCTGTACATGACTTACATCACATTTAAAAAGTGGAAAAAGTCTGGATATGTTTTACCATGCTAAATTTAAATTACTGGAATTTTAACTAGGAGCTATGGAAATATTCATCCTGCTCTGCTCATATAAAGCCTGACAAACTGAAATAAAATCCTTTTAGGTCTCATTAATGCAAAGCGGTTCAAGGGGTAAAACTAAGAAATGCTATCTGGTCTTTACAGATGTACTATTAAAAGGTTTAAATGTTTATGGAATGACTCATAATAGAGACCAAGTAAAAACTTCATGCCTTGTATTTAGTTTGCTCCAGCGCCACTGGGATCATGCATTGCATTCAGAAGAGCTACATTCCCCTCTTTATTCCTGCTTTGTTCTGCAGAGAAGACCGGACTATGCAGCATGCTTGGAGACATGTGATGCTGGTATAACACACCCCAACATATAAGCAATGAAACTTTTCATTTATCCTACTGCAGTAGGTGGAGCGAAGCGGTTTCTATGAAATACCAGAAGGCAATCGTTGATGCAGCAAGACACACTTAGCTGGGTTAGAGGCGGCTCTTGCAAAATGAAAAGAAAAACAAACATCGTACACAAATAAATTGCATGGCTTTGGTCTCCAGGAGGGAATATTGCTATTGACAGAAAAAGAACAAAGACAGACAAAGCTGAGGAAGAGCAGCTCACACTGAAGAGCAGAGCATCAAACTGAAAGCAGAACAATTAAGAAATCAAGACAGATATTTCTAACCTATTCTGCATTTGTTTCTCTCCTAAACAACAGTATTGTTCCACCACCACCAACCCCCAGCATATAGTTGCTGAAATCTGGGAAAAAACAGCAACATTTGAACAAAAAACATAGATTCAACACAAAAATGAAGCCAAGTTTCCTCACAGATTGAAAGGTCAGGCATAGTTAAACTCACAGCTGTTAGATGCAGATACAAACCAGACGACGCATTAAACTTTAAGACTTGTTGTGGGTAAGACCTGATTGTTTATATCAAACTGTCACACCATGCAACTTTATCAGCCCTCAAATACACACTTGCCCAGAAGCTTGCAGGTATCAGTATAAAAAGGTATTTGCATATTTGAACAGCAGAATCCACAACAGCAACAACAAAAGGGATAAATAAATCCAATTTAGCCAAACATCAACAGGAAACATGCTGTTGATTACAAATGTGTGCTAATAGTTTTCCCTCGATTTTACTGCAACGTTTCAGGATTAATGAACGGATTTTTTTTCTCAGCCTACATTTTAAACCAGGATCTCTGTTTGCTGAGAAATGTTGGAAGCTGCATTATGTTTTGTTACTGTTGAACGGTTCTTCCTACATCGAGATGACAGGAACAGGTAATGGTTGGCTCTGACTTTGATGTTGCAAACCCAAATAATCAAGCTAAAGAGGCAGAACAAGCTTAATTAGCATGTGCGCTAATGTGTCCAGAGGTTGATCCAAGATAACAGGTTCTGAAAAGCTGGTAACATGAACTGATATTCCATAAGCTAACACCATTATTATAATAACATTAAATGATTAATCCTAAAATAATTGCTACAGGCCGTTAGTGTGCACCTGTAAATAGCTAAGATGCTAATTGCTAATATATTAGCTTAAAACCTGCCATGAAGCAAAAATTCACCCGGTTTGGGTAAAATCTGAAATTTGATAAAATAAAATTAATACCCAAAGCAAAATTTAAAAAGGTTTTTAAAATATCTTTCCTAATGATAATGCTTTTTTTACTCTGATATCCTTTAATAGGATTTTAAACCAATAGCAACATAGTTTGTTTCTGTCTGAGATTAATCCAGAGAGAGAGAACATTTGACTGCAAGAACAGCATTAGCTTAAAGTGATCAAACATGTGAGATAGACTAGAGGCCGGCCTAAACAGTCTGTGTAATGTGACAGATGGTGTCCTCTGAATAACATTGTAACCGCGGGTATTATGTGGAGAAAGGTGAGACTTACACATTCACTGCATGGGCCCCTAATATAATGTATTTTACTGAAACTGTTCTCGTGGGAATGTTCTAAGGCCTGTGAGCATCAAAGTGACAGTTCTGGTCAGACCAGATGTAAAAATGGCAAAGTCTAACCTGAATTCTTTCAGGATGTTATTGTTTTGAATTACAGTCATTACCGATAGTCATTCACCACTGCAATGCCAATTATAGGTTGACTGGATTCGAACATGGTGCGCTTTTAAATCCTTCTGTAAAGTGCCTGTTTGTTAAGTACCCAACCCACTACATACATTTCTCCTGACTTTCTCCTCCTCACTGGAGAAATAAACATATAAATATTTACTTTATGAACTCAAATAGATTAATACTTTGCTAACACCTTTGTGTTCTAGATGCAATATCTTCACCTATTCGGCTGCCTAGTGCTTGATTTTTAGCACTCACATGTTTGACATTTTTCTTGATTTTAGAGATGGAAACTATTGTGAGCTACAAGCCTAAATACACCTGAACAGTAAAACTTAAAAATTATGTGCCCATTAAACTAAGCTCACCTTATGCATGTAAATATCTACTAATATAAAAGTGCTTAAAAATAAGATCTCAGTCATGTAAACGTATACAGACTCTTTTATTGTTTTAGGCAGGGTGGATCCATGTTAACTGGAGGCTTACAGCACTGTAGATTACACACAAGTTATACATTTATGTATCAAATATGTACAACCTAAAACCAATAAAACAATAAAGCCAATACAATTCCTCACCTTATTGGTGATAACGGTCTAGTTTTCCTGTAGGTGGGCACCCAACACAACTTTTACAAAGCCTGATATAAATCAGTTTGTGTGCTTCAAGACTTTTGATGATGATCTGCTCATTTATGATCTGCTCTGCTGCAAAGGTTGCTTTTATTGACCACACCAACCAGTTTGGACAAAAATTGTTCTTTGGTATCTAGTATGCACCTAGTTTACTGATAAATTTAAACTTTTATTTAAAAAAAAAGAATAATCGCCAGTGACTGTTGTTTCTGTCATTGTCCTTCAAGATGGAAAGTGAGTACATTTGGTAACGTAAATGAAACCACAAAATAGGCGAAAAGAAGTAACCCAGTTCTGGAGAGCCTTACGATTGAGAAGGCGACCTGCCACAACTGTTGATACATGCGGCAAGGTTATGTTACCTTCAGAGGAACAGCAAGGGCAGAGGAAGAGTGGTCTTCGGCGAGGCATCCCCACAAATGGCTCAACTTCCACAAGACGGGGGGGGGGGGGGAAATAATGTGAGGGAGGGACACAGATGGTGCAGAGGCCAGGGAGAAGGAAGCATGAGAGGATGATGTAGAAGAAAGAACAGGACACCACAGAAGCACAAAGATGGGGAAGGAAGGGGAAGGAGAAGGGTGTGGTACAAAAGAAAATATCAACTTTGAAAAGTCAACAGAGGACAGCAGCACAGAGATAGGGAGAAGAAGACCAATCCCCTAAAGAGAAGAGCTGGGAGAGATAAGCTGTGTGGTGTGAGAAATGAAAAAGGGTAAAAACACAGAAGGGAAAAAGTGAAAACAACAAATCCAGAAGAATGAGCTGGAAGAAAATAAGCCCCCCCGTTTGATCTTCCATTTGCAGCTCTGCAGATAAACTTCAATTAGGTAACAGCTCCCTATGTCAGTAACAAAATGGGAATAGCCTACAACATATGGTCAAGGTTTATCAAAGGACATAAAACGATTAAATACCATAATTACAGCCATTACTGATCACCAGGGTATCCATCACATTCACATACACAGGTAATTGCTTTGTCTTTAAAGAGCCTCTGTGAGTTAATACCTACATGAATATGTTTAGACCATCCAGCCTAATTTCTTACCAGTGTGGAGACTTTTGAAGTTCGGAGACTTTTGAAGTGCAAATTGGGATTTATTTTTATAATTTGATTCCACTGAAAAGATTTTACAAAGAAAAAAGGGACGATCGTAAACAGCATGGGCTCCTTTAATAAAAGTCCAAATAATGAATGTAAAAAATGTGTTGCTGAGACAACATAAAAAGGATGTGGTGCTTGTCTGCGACATAGTTAGGAGGTTTTACGGTTAGTGGTTGAAGAGCTTTGGGGGGCATGAAATGCTGGATAATAACAACAAGAGACTATCACAGAGAAAAAAGGGAAGGCTGCAGTTTAGGATGTGTGTTTTGGAAAGATTGGAGTCATAATGGCTTTTTAATAGCTTCTTTGAATTATGCAAATATTTCTTTGAAGTGCATTTTCTGCTCAATAAATTTCTATCTGTACAAGAGTAATTTACTCATCTGATTTAATTTTTATGGAAAACTACATTTAAGTGACAGAATATAGGAAAAAATTATTGGTTTTTGTATCACCTGAAAGGCTCAAACATAACTCCAATAAAGCAACCACATACACTGCAGTCAGTAGCAAAACGTATTCATCATCCCTGCAAATGAGCTACAATATATCGCCACTACAGACCCACAGCACCAGAAACAAAACTGTTTACAGCCTTTATAAATTTGGTCTTTGACACTTTTCAGAGGGGTCATAGGTGAGAATCTGAATGCTAGGTTTTAAGTGGTATATGGAAGAGAGAACATATTACTTTTGTTTTATCCTCGCTGCACTGTCTGCCTATCAGTTTTGAGTTCATTGTAAATTCCTTTCATTTGTTTTTAAAGCTTTAAATGATTTTGCTCGCCTTGTACCTCTCTGACCTGCTGCACCTTCACTCTTTTCACTCGGTTGCTCACATCAGCTGAGCAGTCGTTGCTGGAAAGGCCGAGGACACACCTCAAGTTCTGAGGGATTGGGCTTTTTGCCCTATTCAACTTGCAAATTAAGCAACAGATTCCCATTACAAATTAAAAAAGGTTTCTTCACCAGCTATTGTAAAACTTCTTTCAGGATGCACCTCTTTGGCTTGGGTTTCGACCCAGTATGGGATGCTATTTTAAGTGGGATTAGATTGTTTTATCTGATCTTCATGTTGTGCAATCTAAATGATACTTTTTCCCATGTTTAACTGTAAATATTTTATTTTCTTAATGTTTTTTTTTAATCCTTTTTACTGCCATCTTTAAATGCTTTATAAATAATGTTGACTTGGCACAACAGGAACTAATACCAAAAACTATGCCCAGAATTCATGCATAGTGCATGAGACCAACAGCTAAGAAATGGAAAAACATGCTGGTTTTGAGGAGATGGAACAGCACGCTTCTGGTCCACCTGTTATCGCAAAGAACTTTAAAATGCTCACCTTTAAAATCTCTTCACATTGACCTGCCAGCAAGCAGCAGGATAAAACTACACAGATCTGGCTCAAACATGACGAAACACAACTTTCTCCTGCATCTTGCCGAGATTCCATTGACTAAATAAAACTACTCTCGGAAAAACACTGCTGAACTCACAGGAGGCGTGTGGAGAAAAAGATGGATTGCTCTGTAGGACAACAACAGACAGGACATCAAGTCTCACCCAGACAAACAGAGACAGCTACTGTGTACCAACCACACTTTAGACTCAGCCACTGCGATTAAAGGGTTACAACACTGATCTATCAGGACACACAACATAAACACTCTGGGAATAAAGCAACTGAGCAGGTATGAGAAAGCAACTGTTAGAAATATAATGCAGAACTACAGCAGGATAGATTTCTGAGTAGAAATGCCTGGCCAGCTGTTTAGTATGAGTCAGCTCATGGAGGTTATATAATGCTTTTGGTCTGTGTGTGTGTGTTCTTGTACTTGCTGCTGAGTAAAAATCGTATTTTTATCGCAAAGTGAGGACATTTTGACAAAGTGAGGACATTTTCCTGGTCCTCGTTTTTCCAAATTTCATTCTAGGGACAGAGCTTAGGTTCAGGATTAGGGTATGAACTGGTCAGGATTAGGGTCATGCTCTATAAATCAAGGAAAATGAGTGTAAGTCAATGGAAGTAACTGAAAAGTCCTCATAAAGATAGTAAAACATGGATGTGGATGTGTGTACGTGCATTTGTGTGTGTGTGTGAAGAGGGAGAGCTAGGTTTCATGTCCATTTAAAATTTATATATTCTATCTTAAATGTGCAAATTTATGAAATGAAGGCTAAGATGAAACAAGCCAGAAAACTGCATTAATTGGATGTATTTAATCACAAGAACGTGAATTTTAGAACCAGTCCAAACAGGTTGATGGAAGCTCATAGATCTGAAATCCCCTTTGTAAAATGAGTTGGTGGTCTGTTTTAAAAAAAATAATCTCTTTAAAAGATAAAGCTTGTACTTCCGTTTCACATTTTAAAATTTAAAACCCTCAAAGAAAAGATCTGTTGGTCCATGTCTGAATACTTCTTTTTTTTTTTACTAATCCTGTCAGTGGAATTATACGCATGCAATAGTCTGAACCATTTGGGGTGAACACAGTGGTGAAAAGTGCATCTATTGGAGACAGAACCAGAAAAACACATAAATTTAGGGCACGATGAACAAAACTTCCAGTTTTAACTGCGTAGCTCCTGCATAAATGGTTAAGTGTTTTTGTTTAAGGAAGAGGCGATTGGAGTTCATGACAAAATCTTATTCCCAGAACCTGCAGTTGGTTTAATGTCTGTGATTTTGTCCCCAGGAAGCCCTGCAGGGATGTTTTGTGTTGCCTTTTTTATTTTAGAAGTTGAACACTAAACAAATCTGTGTTTTCCTCTTACAGTCAAAGTCATTTCACCCTTTACAATAATTTCCACAGTGAAAAAGATTGTATTGGCTGCTGCGTCCTCAGAGACGGACAGCTCTCTGTAGGACAGAGCTGGACATTTAGCAGCTGAAACATGAGTCACTGCATTTTAGGAGAGTTTATGAAGCAGGAAATTAATCTTTTCCTTCAGTTTTGGGACCGAACTGAAACATGCAACAAACCAAATGATCAAAACAAACAAAAATGCTAATATTAGCTTAGCATTTTAGCTAAACGCTCTGGATGAAAACATTATCAGCATCAGCAAGACTTGAGTTTGTGTCAAATCACAGTCATTTTCAAAAAATGTGAATATTATTAAAAAGTTAATTTATTCCAGTAACTCCATCACTGTGTGACGTACGTTATATAGATCCATGCCTGATGTTTTCAAGCCTTTATATCTGTTTATGACAATTTTCTTCTTACAGCAAATGAAAACAGGAAATTTAGGATTAGAATATTATATCAGACCAATAAAAAAAAACTTTTAATACAGAAATGTGTCAATAATTATTAGTATGTTTAATACCTGCTTAAAGGTTATTATTTTCAAAAGGAACTTTTAATCTGATGAACGAGCCTCATCAGAAGACATTTTGATTAATTGAATATGACTATGGTGATCTTTGCAAAAGCATTCATTCCACTTGTACTTTTCCACATTTTGTTATATTGCAATCCCAAATGTTTATATATTTTGCCAGGATTAAATTTGACAAACCAACACAAATTAGTCCACAATTTTCTACATTTTTGACTAATAAAAATTTGAGAAGTGTGACTGGCCTTTGCGTTCAGGCCCCCTGTGAAAACACTTTGTAGATTCATCTTTTGCTTCAGTGACAGCTGCAGGTCTTTTGGGATTATAACTCTACATAGCCTTTGCATATAGGCCAAAAGGATCTACCAGAAAGGTCTGACCAGAGAGCCTGTTTTGTTTCCTCAATGTGGTTTGAGCCAAACTGTTAACAGGACTTCTTATGAATTTCTTTCAACCATTTCTTTCTTCTCGCCACTCTTTTATAAAGGCCAGAGTTGTGGAGTAGACTATTGATGATCAACAGATTGTAATGGGTACACAGTGGATCTCTGCAGCTCCCCCAGAGTTCTCTGGCACGCCAGGCTAAGACAGCGTTAACCAGTTTAGGTGGACCTCCACATCTTGGTTGGTCTGCAGTTGGTCCATCCTCATATTCATGTTCAGATGATGGATTGAACGGGGATCTGTGAGACGTTCAAAGCTTGTAGAACCTAACCCTGCTTTAAACTGAACCAGAACCTTCTCCCTGGCATGTCTGCTGGGTTCCTTGGTCTTCATGATGCTGTTTGTTCTCTAATGTTCTCCAACAAACCTCTGAGGCCAGAAACAGAACAGCTCCATTTAGACTGATATTTAGTCACATACCGATGGAGTTTCTTCACTAAAAAGGTCACTTCCAAGGGCCAGTGGCTGCAGTGGATTTTATTTAGGGGTATGAGAGTCCTGATGGCATATGCATATCACACTTATCAGATTTCTGCAAGTAAAAGCGGAAATTATGCATTGTTTTGTGTTGATCTGTCACATATAATCCCAATAAAACACTAAAGTTTGGGTTTTTTATGCAACTATGTGGGAAAAAGCTTATTAAAGCTGACAAATGATTGAGCTTTGGAAATTTTAGGTGATGTGTTGTCAGAACGCTATACTAGCTTCAATAACCCAGTTATTTCCATGTTGGAGGAGCCTGCTCAAGCTGTCCTGCAGAAACTCCTGCTGGGACAAAATATTTGTTGCAGCGAAAAACAGACAGAAGAGACTGAAATATTCTTGACATGTAGTGTGCTCTTTTAGTGCACTTTATTACTGAAAACATGGTAGCTTTAAAGATGGAATGAATTTAGCAGATTTAATAAAATATTGGACTGGGGCTCTGTACCGGGACAAAAAAGCCATATTGGGACATCCCAGCTACATAGTTTCACACAGACTTTGTCTAAAAAACTTCACCCTGTCATTGGAGAAATTTGGATCAGTTCTACTACCATCAATGTATTGCATAATGTATAGTTTCCAGTTTTTCTTTGAAAATACAGTTTTTTCTCCTCTTCTTGTGCTCATATATTTGCCGCAGTCTGTAATGTACAATCTGCAATACAAGAACTGACAAATACCAGTTACTCTCATACTTTATTCATAACTTCATGGAGATCAAAGATGATCTTTCTAGAAACAGTGTCTGATCTCTGATGTCACAATAGTAACGACTAGAAATCCAGTGAGGAAGGTGGACGGGAATGGGTTTAAGAGCACAAACAGTGCAAAGGCTAAAAGCCGACCTATCCACCAGACAATGAAGATAGACATGTGGGGTACAAAGCTCAGGTAGTAAAACAAGTAGGGGAAGGAGAGATTGGGTTAGCTATTGGGTTAGTTTTAAAGCGAGATTTGAAATACATACCGCCCAGATGCAAGTCCAGGATTTCACTGTAATTAGAATCTCCCCAATAGTCTACAATGACAGGGTAGATTAGAGATGGGAGTTATTTTACACGACCCCAAACTGGGCATCCAAACACAAACACACACACCAAAATCTTCAACAACAGCATGTCATGCAAACACACAGACACACTGTAGCAACACTCAGAACAAAGAGAGTTCGCAGTACTCACCACAGTGTGTACTGGAGTGCAGGAGGTTTGTGCAAAACTAATGTAAACTTGGATTTTCCAAATATAATAAACAGACTAGTGCATAGATTTGCTGTACTACCGTTTACTGGGTCAGTCTTGGTTTAGCTTTATGGTCAAATGCATTGAAGAAAGTGTCGTTTATGTTACTGAATTCCGTTTTAGACTCGAGGTTAGTTTGGATGACAAACTACAACCAGTTTGTGTGTTGAGAGTAACAGAAACAACAGATAAGCTTCAGAAGGCTGTCAATAAAAAGGGGAGTTGTCCAACAAATATCTGCATCATTTTACTTAACCATCTCAGATATTTGCAGAAACTCTTCTCAACAGAAGAAGCTGTCAAACTTCCAATCAATGCCTGATATTTTGCTTGCAGTTTAAAGATTGAAGAGTGATCAGAGTACAGAAACTCTCCTCGTTGAGAGGCAGCATGAGAGACTAAACACATTCAGAATGAGCACAGACAAATCAATGTTGGGATACACATTCTCCTGATCGCATGCAGCTCTGAACCTTAACGATGGCAGACATGTGATGAACAAACGGAGATCAACATGGAAATGGAAAACTGCTGCAGTGTGTCACCACAGATGGAGTCCACATGACAGTGTACAAGAAGGCAACCCAAGTAGGTCTAATACCTGATCGTCTTTTGTGCTGTTTGGGTAATGTATAAGTACCTTTATACATGCCTTTAAGAGAGTAGAGCAGTATACAAGTTACAACATAGTTCAACATTTGATTATGTGAATATTTGATGGGAGAAATAAATCTGGTTGATGGAAAATGGAGAGGTTTTAACTAATGTTTGAGTCAAAGCACATGCATCTGCATAGAGCATGTTTTTATTTTATTCTAGTATTTTTGTTAACATAATAATACATTACATAAATAAAGTTTGTTAAAAATAAATTCCTATCCATGATTAAAGGGCAAATACCATCATATTTTATACCCGTTAAACCTATAAATGTTGAAAGTAGGGCGAAAGAATACCAGGAAAACTATTATTTATTTTTGAAAATTGCAATAAAAATATGGCCTGAAGTAACATTTTTCTCACTTTTCTCATTAGGACATTTACGCCACAACGTTTTGTGAGCTTATGCTGAGCACAATTTCTATCAAGTTTGTGCATCAAGGGCAGTGGAAGTCCATCCAAACAGTCAAATATGTTATCTCCGTGCAGAAAATTAATTCATGTCCCTTATATAATAACTGACGTGTGATTTCACACACATTTATACTGCATATTGTGATTCTATATATTGTGCCGCTCTAACTGAAAGCACGAAACATAAATGAGTCACAGTAGACTCATCTATTGTTTCTCACCAAAGTTTTGAAAGGCATTTGTAAAACCTTTCTAGTCAAACATCTTAAAAACAGGAAGTGAGAACCATATATGGATAAAGACCTGTATCTGCAGTGTCTTCATTGGAAACAGACCGCTTTCTTATTAAAAGAGGATCTTCATATGTGAATATGACAACTAGATGTGTGCCCGATATTTGGAACCATAGAAAATGATGTAGCAAGCACTTTCTCTACAAAGATCATGTATGCTGGGACCGAGGATGTACTACACTAAAGTAAATAATCAAACAACAGAGGCAACTACAGCTGTTGTTTATGAGCATAATGTTTTTCAGACAAGAAAGTGCTTTCTCTTAACTTGGTTTTTACTGATTATGTGCTCTGTCAGCACAAAACATATGCAGATGTTTACGGATCCAGTTATGGAGTGTTTGATTTTCTATCCATCAACCGAATATGTAGCATTAGCTTGAAGTCACTTTTATGGGCTAAACGTTGTGACTTCTGCACAGAAACTAGCTAAGGACGGCCTTATTGAGCTTATGTGGTGTGTCAGACAGTTATCTTGGAATAATGTGCGACAGCTACATCAATGTAGTCCATTAAACCCTAACAAGTGAAACCCAGGCTGAAAATGTGGAGAAAAGGGAGACTTCCACAATCACTGCATGGCAGGCCTGTAAACATAACAACAATGCAGCTCAGGACCGGAGAAGAAATTAAAACATTTATCTGAATATTTCCCAAATTTTTGTACTTCAAGTTACAGCTTTTGTTCCCAAGTGTTCATTTGTCAATGGTGGTAAATTATGGGCTTGTGTCACAGTGCTTTAAAATCCCTCCAAAGGGTGCCGGTTTGTAAGGTCTTCAAGCTATATAATTTCCACAACCTTTTTCCTCCTAACTGGGAAAAACACCATTCAAATCTTCACTTTATGAACATAAATTCAAGCTGGAAACGTTGCTATCGCTACTGTTGTTGTGGCTGAACACCGACGGCCAAATTTGAAGTTTCATACATCTCATTTTTCATCAAATTTGGGTTGAATTCTCAGTCACCTGTTGTTCACATTTTTTCATATTTCTGGATTTCAAGCATGGGAATAAAGAAAAAGAAGATATCCACCTCCGGAACTGTTTTCCTGCATGTTTTAAAGGTGTCACTACTCCAACCCATTTGAATCAAATACATTTTTGTACTAGCAGGTTCCTGCAAAACTGGATGACATGCTGAGGAGGTAGTTCAGCCATTTAAATTCCCTACGTTGCAGCAGGGACACATCTGAGACACGCAGGACACCAACTATTGAGGACTAGAGTTGGACGCCCCTGGAATATTGTGAGCTACAAGCTTGAAGACAACAGAAAAGAAAATGATGATATATGCCCTTTAAACACTACAAATACCTGTGCTGCTAAAAAGTGTTGGAGATTTGTTGTCTGTGATAGTCACTTGCAAACAGCATATTAAGATCATTACAGGGAAGAAACAACAGTTTCATCTACAAACAAATCTACTGCCAGATTTTACTTTGAGAGAACTGAATAAACTGTAAATGTGAACAAATTATCTAATTTCATCAGAATCACTGCAAAGGGGTCGGATTGCGGCTATTGCCTTTGGAGCAACAGGTTTCATTCATAAAGGCATAAAGATGAAATGAAGTCTTAAAGGGTAGGCACCGGTGGAGCACCAACTGTGAAATAAGATGTAACTGTCAGATGTAAAAACACTTTTAAAAATTAATATAAGCATATAATCAAAGTGGCGACAGCTATTAGCCTTCTAACTGTCGATATCATGACAAATATGTGGTACTATTAAAGATAACACAGCCACATGGAAGAAGACACTGATTTAGAAAATAAATGGTTGAATATGAAAGTTAGATAAGTTGTTACCTGCTTCTCCCCTGAGCGCTTTCTCCACAGCTACACCCCTCTCCTCCAGCTGCCTCTGCTTCTCCTCCACCTGCTCCAGCTGCCTCTGGATCATCTGAGCAGACGTATAAAGAATGAATGACTCAAAAAAGTGGAACAGAGTTCCTGAATTAACAATAAGCAAACACTTAATTCACATATTAAAAAAACCCTTATAGGACATGTTCACTTCAGAGTTTCCCACTTCTGCCAACATCCCATCTCACTGCTGCTACTGGGGAGTGAAATGCCCTTCATCACCCCAATAAACATCAAGGAGAATTCAATGGTCCATTTGAAACCAGGCATGCTCTTGCCAAAATAAGGTGAGATCTTTCCATGTAATCCATGCAACATTTAGTAACTGCTCACAATTAACTCCATAAAAGTTACAATAAATATCCTTATGTGTAATCCATGCAATAATTATTAAAACACAGTTGAAGCAGTGAAGAGTGAAACAAGCATGTTCTCATATTCTGGAGCTGGGAGACTGGAGAGGCCTATGTGGAGCCACATATTATCTGTCTTATCTTTTGCAGAAGTATAAACAACAAGTATCCAATGATGTATGATGATTTTATATTCTTTCACATGTATTAAATGAAATTAGTAACCTTTGATTAACAAGTTAAAAGATGTATGATTGAAATGTAAGAACTGAGAATTAGAGTAAAAAATAAACATTCAGGTTCGACATTCTCAATCAGCTATATATGAAAGAGATATAACATTAATCATTTGTGAAGCATGAATAAAAAGGATGAAGTGATGGTTTTGTAACTGTGTTTTAAAGTAAATGCTGAAAGCTGAAAAATGAAATGTGTAATACTGTGTAAAGTTTAAAACTGAGCAGATTAGGGAACGAACTGTAGGATGACTGGGAGTGATGAGAACCAGCTGCATGCTGACAGCGACGGGAGGATGCGACTACAGACCAGCGTGGCTATTATCGGCATCTCCAAAGCTGAGAAACAGAGTCAGCAGGTCACGATGACCATGACTAAAATATTGAGCAATAACCAAGGAGCTGAGCTGAATAGGTTGCTCAATAACTGAGAAGCCTAATAAGGGGCTGACTGGTGAAAGCATCAAGCACCATAAAAGCAAGGCTGAAGGAGGGAACGGGGTTGTTTCCTCGCAGAAGACCAGTGAACAAGAACGGACGGAGAAAAGAAGCTCAGATGGAAAAGGAACAAACTGATCGACTGCATTAAAGAGGATCAACCCGTGGGCCCAGAAAGGACTGTGCCTCAAGATTAAGAATCTGATTTCATCTAAAGCCTTTTTATCCAGACAACAGAAGTGAACTTGATCGGTGAACAGCTGTTTGCTCTAAGTTTCAGGTTTCTGGAAGTCCTGAATGAACTACATTTATGTCTCCAGGTTTCCTTCAACTCTTCAGCCTCTGGAAACTACTGTCTTCTGAGACAAATAACAACAAAGATCCTGTTTAAACATCAAAGTCTGGAGCATCAGTGCCTGCCACTTAAAGGAAGAAAACTGAAGATTAAGTTGTATTCCCTTCAAGAAACCACTCGTTACCAGAAGAAACATCTCCATCAGGTACATGGATGAGCCTCCGTCTTCAAAGCCTCTTCAAACTCACTACTTTCAACATCAGGGAAAGACAGGTTGAGTTGATTCATTTCTATTATTGAAATTATTTTGTGTTGCCGAATTTAATCTGTTACTGACCCCTGCAAGAGTGTTACTAATTAAAGATAGCATATAAAATTCTAGTTAAATCATGGACATTCAATTATTTGAGTCACTGTATTGATGGTTTTTCATTGGTGGTAAAAAGTCTTGTTGCCTGGTTCTAAGATATTTTAGGAGGTTTTTATAGGTTGCCTTAGTCAAGTTTGTTAAAACAGCGCCCTTGGGGCTCGTACCGAGCCACTAAAATTAACCTAGCCCATATACCAAGAGCCAGTTGTAATATTAGGGAATGAGCAGCCGTGAACAAAAGTGACTGTTGAAAGTGTTGATGACTGTGATAGGCTACTCAGTCGTCCTGACCTCCAGTTGAAGAAGGGCGAGACTTTTGTATGAAGGCTGTCAGAGGCTAGGCGAGTCATTTCCCGACACCAGCTTAAACAGAACTTTCATTAAACCTGCTTAGTAAGACCTTTCAGGTTTAGGGAAGTCCGGACCCGTTGGATGGAGAGCTGGTTTGAGCAATCCCTTTAGACATAATGAAGTAGGAGGGAGGGGTTAGCTCATCAGACAACAAAACTCTTTATGAATGTGACATAAGGCAGCCGAGCATTTTAAAAAGCCAGCAGAGGTGGCAGCAGACATGAGCTGAAATATCTACACTGACTGGAAGACAGAAATCTGAATCATAAATCTTTCATAAATAGTTGACTCTTTTTACTAGTAACGCCCATTAAAAGTTTGATATTAAATATATAAGGTACACCGTGTACGTACACTACGTACAGATTTGAATGAATCTGGCTTCCAGCTAATGAAAACTCACATTTCAGTTTCATAACTGAACAACAGGCCTGAACTATATTCCATGCCTTAGAAAGTAGACATGAGGTAAGGGGGTGCTATGTACAACACGCATTTTAACACATAACATACACTATACTGCCAAACCTACTGTGTGTGTGTGTGGGGGGGGGCTGAGAGTATGCTCCCCCCAGGAGAAAACTTTTGAAAAATTGCCTCTTAAACTCTTAAATGAAAAATTGTGGTGAAGTTTGTGGATTTAAATGAACAACATTCAGACAGCAGATGAACAAACCCAACCCAGTAGACCAGTAGATTCTTCAGACAGAGCCCCGTGGCTTCAGGGCCCCCTACCTTCTTAGGCCCCTGGTCCAAGCCCCGTTCAGTGGTCCATGCCTACTTTAACTAGTGTCTTCACTGCCTGCCTGCTCCTCTTACTGTACGTTCACAACAAAAGTAACTGAAGCTGTAAAATCTTGAGAAATAATGAATGTTCTACTGACCAGTCACTAATGACTAAGATGATAACACTTTATTTCAAGTGGTTGACATAAGGGTGTCGTGAACCTTTCATTAAACATGAATATGTATCATAAACATTAATGACACAGTTTTAATGGTCATGACTGTTGTCATTAAGTGTCATTCAGTCATTGTAATGTCTGCATCCCAGTGTCAACTTTTACACTACAAACACTGGTGACTTGTCTCCACTCCAGCCCATATGACCTCAGGACATCTTTCAGTGCCAGCATCAATACTCAGACATCCACAATCTTTACAAATTTGCTGGCAAGGCGCTGTGTTTTCACCCTGCCTGCATCGGACCAGTACATTTAACATTCTAGCCGTACAATTGTCTGTGGCTTCATTGATGTTGAGTGAAAACATGTCACTCTTTAGCTTTTCTGATAGTGTTTTTTAACTCTGGTGAGATACCATGTGTGATTACACAGCTAGCATGCTGCCTCGAAACAGACAGCTCAGCAATGAAGGAGCAGATGTGAATTTTTAAATCCGTCACACGGCTCGGTCAGTGAGGGTGAGATGTGTGCTGTGGCCGTGTGTTGAATGGCTCAAACAGCTGCTGAACTTTATGACTAGGGTTTGATTCATGCTGTGACTGAACTTTTTGCGCTGCCCCCATACAGCAGCCTCCTTGCGTACAAAGTGCAAAAACATGCTCCAGGTTGCCAGAGCTTTTGGCACCAGTTCCCAAAGGATTTTTCATCGATACCCTCCTCCTCTATCCAAGCCCAGCTCCATTTACTCTTTATGTCTTTATCGCCATCCTTAGTGTCTTCCTCTGACTTCAAAAACTTGTGGTCAATGCTCAGTATGCGTTCCCAGTATGGGAAACAGTGATATTCGGTGGCTAACGGACCGACTGCTGGATCTTAATCAAGGTTCTGACAAGACCCCAGGCCTGTCGCCAGCCTATTTCTGATTGGCCAGTAGGCCTATCTATTGTGGTTGGGAGTTGAAGCTGCTCCTCTTAGATCCAATGAAATGTCTGTTAAATTTCTGGGAAACCCCCAACGATTTTTTTTCCCTAGGTGCGCCGGAGATCCGGCACGTTGCCGGAGAGCTATTAGCCCTGCAACAATGAGGACAAATGTTGACTTGACAGCTGTCCAGTAGTCATTAACAACCTCCACAAGGCGGGTAAGGCACAATAGGGAATTGCAAAAAAAGCTGGCTGTTGAGACTGCTGGAAGTCTGGTGGAAGGAAAAACTGGGGGAGGGATAATCACATCCTTGACAGGATTCTGACAAAAAGCCCATTCAAGACTCTGGGAGTTTAGGGAGATTCACGAGGCATGGCTTCTAGCTGGAGTCAGAGCTTCAAGAGCCACAACATACAGACATATCCATGACCTGGGCTACAACTGTCATATTCCTTTTGTCAAGTCCCTCCTGAACGAAAGGCAACATCAGACGGGCCTCACCTGGGCTGAGGAGAAAAACAACCAGACTGTCACTTAGTAGCCCAAAGTCCTCTTTTTAGATGAAAGCAACTGCTGTAAGTCATTTGAAAAACATGGTCCAGAGGAAAGCTGCTTGAGGTCCAGAGTGAAGCTTCCACAGTCAGTGATGATTTGAGGTTTCATGTCATCTGCTGGTGTTGGTCCGCTGTGTTTTATCAGGTCCTACGTCAGAGCATCTTTCTACCTGGACATTTTAGAGCTCTTCATGCTTCCCTCTGCTGACAAGCTTTATGGAGATGGAGATGTAATATTCCAATTTTCTGAGCAACTGAATTTCAGATTTTCTTTCGCCTTAAGCCAGAATGCCTTGAGATGACATTGTTGTAAATAAGCGCCGTTTAACTAAATAATCTGAACTGAAACTCTGTAGTTATGCTGCTATAGGCTTAGGCTGCTGGAGGACATAATGACCACTTTCACCCTCTTCGCTACATTCTCACACTACTCTCCAATTTTGCATTATTTGCTGTTATTTCAGCTTTTAACTTTGTTCTCTCTTTTCTCTTCCTAGAAGCTACACCTGGCCTGACCCTTATCTACCTGTGACACCTTTCTGGAGAGGGGCATCGTCTGAGCTTCTGCTGGCAACAACTTAATGCTCACCTTCTACAGATGATCCACATGGCCCTGTCTTTCAGTGTTTAACCCTTTCTCTCTCCTAGACATGGCTACTGACTGAGCTTCTACTGTGACTAACTCTATGTGCTCTCTTTCAGACTCTAACCTTGAAAACTGGATCAGAGTTTATCTGTTCTTTCTTTCTAGATGAAACGACTAAAGGAGCTACATCCATTAACATTTACTTTTCCTTCCCACAGAAAGTACTCCTGGATCAGTGCTTCTTTGTTCTCTTTGTGTCTCTGCTCTGTTCTTTCAAACCCCCAGTCGGTCGTGGCAGATGGCCGCTCACACTGAGCCTGGTTCTGGTTCTGCTGGAGGTTTCTTCCTGTTAAAAGCGAGTTTTTCCTCTCCACTGTCGCTACATGCATGCTCAGTATGAGGGATTGCTGCAAAGTCAACACCAGTGACTGTCCACTGTCTCTACATGCTCATCCGGGAGGAGTGAATGCTGCAAGTCACTGACTGGATGCAATCTGCTGGGTTTCCTTAGATAGAAAAACTTTTTATCCAATTTGAATAAATAACTGAATCTGACTGAACTGTTCAATGATTAGGATTAATTGGAATGTATGAACCTGACTGTTGTGAAGAACCTTGAGACGACGTGTTGTGACTTGGAGCTATATAAATAAACTGAATTGAATTGAATCTTTTCAATAAACTGGAATAGAAATTTAACACTGTGTGTGCAATGAATGTTTTAATACAGTAGCTTTACTTTTTGAATTGAATTACTAAAATAAAATACCTTTCAAAATTTTAATTCCCTGACTTGAACCTGTATGAGCAAATAGAAGATATTTTCTGAGTTTTGTTATGACATTAGTCATAAAGTTTATATTCGTCACAAAGAAACAGAAGGAAAAAAATATTTCTGTTTTTAGTTCTACAAGCAAGCAGCGATCAGGTGATCTAAGTACAGCCTCAAGAAAACAGGCAGCTTAGTGCCGAGTCAGAAGCCTGAAGGCCCGACTCCAGAGGTAGAACCTCAAACACCGACTCCCAAATAAGACAAGTAGCTGGCCTCTGTCCACTACAGCCGAGTCACATTCAACATGGGATTAAGTTGTAAAAGAAAAGAGAAAAACTGTTTCATCTATGACAATTTGTTAGAAAAAATGAATCCCAAATGACATCAGAAAGGATTTATTATCAGTCTTGTACCTGGGCTCGATGCAGCCTTTTGAGTTCCTCCTGCTTCGCTTGTCGTCGGGCGGCTTTCTGGACTCTGCGTGTGAGCTTGGCATTCAGCTCTTCCTCTGTGTAGGTTTTCTGGCAGAGCACAAAAAATATGATTTAGAGAATTTCATTTATAGACTTTTTAGATCGGAAGCTGCCTTAGTACGAGCCTGAAACGTCAGAAAATCTCAACAACAGAGGGGAAAAAGGGTGATCGGAGGGTGCTGCAACCTCAGGAGGAATTATTTATGATTTTCCTGATCATCTACAGGTTTTCTAAAGGCATGTAAATATACGGACATTTTGAATTATCATAGCTTTAACACAACTATTTGCAGAATTCCTAAACATTTCCAATTCACAGATTCATGATTTTTCAGCAGACCTTTGAGTTCAACATTAACCCATTTGGATTTTATTATCTGTATGTTCTACAGTCTGGGCTGCCTTAGATCGTCTCCATTTAAAAAATCTATGCCACCAGACTTCAAATATGAACTGAATTATCATTCATCAATATAGTTTCCCTAAAACAAAGTTCGTGATCTGGAAGACATTATCTTTTGTTTGTAAAAATAAAATAAAATGCACAACTTTCTGTGCTTTGTTTGGCACTGAAACCAGGTCCAATTTAAAACCTGATCTTAAGTAGCTTGCAGCAGTATTTACAGCCCTTATTATTGCCCACATTTTGTCATGTTACAACAACAAACTTCAGAATATTTGAATGTGATTCTATGGGATACACCAACATTAAAAAGTAATGGAGCGAAGTTGTAACATGGAAGTAAAATGATAGACAGATTTCAGAGTGTTTTACAATGAAAAGGTGCGGTGTGGATTTGGGTTAAGCCCACGCCCATTTGGGTTAAGTCAGGACTCAGTAAAAACCCTTTTTGGCAGCAGTTCAAGCAGCAGGTCCATTGGGTCACATTTCTACCAGCTTTGCACAACTAGACACTGAATTTTTCATCTATCTTTAATTAGAAAATAGGTCACACTCAGTCAAACTAGATTGAGGAGCATGTGAATATCAATTTTCAAGTCTAGGTACATATTCTGAACTGGATTTAGGTCTGGACTTTGACTGGGCCATTTTAACACAATAATACTGTATGCTTTGATCTAAACCAGTCCAATGTTGATCTGGCTGTGGGTTTAGGCCTATAAATATGCAGCCTAATAAATCTAAGAAATAAAGAATAATGTTTAGGAAGAAAATCATTTTTCCCTACTTTCAGACCTGAAAAATGTTGAAATCACATTCTACAAATTTCCAGATACTTCGAGACTGCATATGAACCACGTACTGGATATAGTGTTTTATAGGGTAAAATTGCTGTTTGCTTATATAAATAAACTGGGTTGTTCTCTTTATCAGATGACTTGTTAGGACATAAAAAGCTTTCACAAATCAGAGGAAAGAAGTAAAAGCAGTGAGGCAGAACACGCTGCTCCAGTCTCTTTACAGGAGTAAATCCATAGCTAAATGATGAATATATGACATACGAGTCAGAAAGAACAGTATGACAGAGATGCTGTCTCAGAGTGACCAGAACAGTGAGCGCTGTAAGAAGAAATCACGTTTTAAAGCATCCAGCAGTGAGAGAGCGAGCTTTACTTATTAGTTTAGGACCAGACATACGCAGCGTGTTACGACAGTGAACTGTGCAGGAAGTGGAGGTGTGAGTTGAGGGAGGTTTTTAACAGGAACATATGTAATACTACTACCTTTGTGGCGTACGATCTCTTGAACGCCAGTGCGTGAGGAACATAAACAGACTTGAGGAAGACAAAACAGAAAACAGGGAGGAAACAAACATGATTCAGATGATATGATTAAATGGGTTAATGATCATGTTAAACAGGTTAAAATAAAAACTACTACTTTAGTTGGTAGAAATCATATCAGGCAATGTTAATATCCAATTTCATGATGGGTAAACACAGTGTCATGACAAAAATATTTGTCCCCTTACAGATGTCTTCATCAAACCAATGTTTTCAAATTTTATTATAACTAACCCCTTTGTTAAATCATGATTTAACCATGATTACTCCAGTTTTTTAGTTTAGTTTCAATAACTAGACACAGGTCCAATTACTGCACGACCTGTAGAATCGACAACATCACTGAGGTAGAACCTGTCTAACAGCTTGAAGCAGGTTAAACGATCTCAAAAAGCAACACATCATCTAAATCTAAAGCAATTCATCAACAAATGAGAAATAAAGTCAAAGACGTTATCACTCTGGAAAGGCTACAAAGCCATTTCTAAGTCTTTGGGACTCCAGGGAACCAGAGAGAACAAAAATCCACAGATGGAGAAAACATGGAACAGTGGAGAACCTTCTCAGGAGTGGCAGGCCTACCAAAACTAACTCCAAGAACTCATCCAGGAGGTCATAGAAGAACCCAGAACCACATCCAAAACTCTGCAATTCAAGATTCATATTTGCCAAAAAAACATCCTGATGATCCCCAAGACAAGCCCATGAAGACCTTCTGAAATAAACCACCAATAATTCTGCGATCAAGCAGAAAATCCAACATTAGATATCTGGCTTTGAGTTAAGCTCAAGCTAACTTGGGTTATGCAGCAGAACAGTCATCCACAGCACACCAGAATGTCCACCTCTGGGGTGTACACCTAATGCAAATGTGAAGTTGTGGAACAAGCCGTTATCCGGTTACATTTTCATACAGTACCAGGGAGGTTTGGATAGCTAATAAATGAAATCATCATTTGAAAACTGTATTTTGTATTCACTCTGTCTGATATTACATTTACATTACATCAAGTGACAAAAACCGAAGAAATCTGTAAAGGGGTAAATATTTTCTCAGCCTTGTATATTAATCTAAATCTACTGAAACTACAAGAAAACACAGAACTATAAAATACCACATGATAAAATCAGCACTAAACCTACAGTCTGAACATATCTGCTACTGACAGAGAGGCAAACGGTAACCATGACAATGACTACAGAGTTTATTTGATTCCCATGAGGCCTTGCTGAGGTACACAAGGCCTTGGAGGCATGGTATAGCTGCACACTGCTGTTACTCTGGCTGTACGAAGTCTGAATTCAGATCAGTAGTCATAGAGAATTACAATATCTATGTTTTTCTTCAAATATCCACATCATAATGTAGTAAACTAAAAGGCAGCTTTGTCAGTAGTTTCATAACAGTTAACAAATTCACGCCTCTGGCCTTGAACTCCACTGTGCCTCTCTACAGCGACCAGGAAACAAGGTCACACACACGGACTGAGCTGCAGCGGGGAGAATCATTTTGAATTTCAGAACATAATGAATGTAAATGGATGCAGATGAAAGAGCTTGAGTTATAAAACGTGGTTTTTGCGCATAAACGTCTGAATAGTCCTGATATTATCTGTTGTGCCCTGAATGCACAACAAATGCAGCCTTTAGAAGAATCTTCTTGACTTTTTCCCCAAAACAAGCATTACATTGTGAGTTTAAAACCTCTTATTAGGTTTTCTGCAGACCTTGGAGGTGGGTCTTTCTCTTAATTTGGTTGTGTGATTAGTTTCAGGATCTCTTGAGGAGAAAACGGTAAACATTTATCATTCTGAGGCTTCATTAGGAAAACACAAAATGAAGAAAAATGATTTAAGTTTAGTTCTCAAAGCCAAGGCTAAGCAAAGTGAAGGAAATTTTAGTGGCATACTGGGTCTGCTGTTTTACTCTGTAGAAATTCAAAATCATTTT
Source organism: Girardinichthys multiradiatus (assembly GCF_021462225.1). NCBI lineage: Eukaryota > Metazoa > Chordata > Actinopteri > Cyprinodontiformes > Goodeidae > Girardinichthys > Girardinichthys multiradiatus. Next base: position 48,347,576 of record NC_061795.1, on the reverse strand, counting down.
ACCCCATGCTGCATAATACCTCCTCATTGTCTTTCTCCTTCTCTTGGTCAACCTCCTTCTCTGGCTCCCTTTCTTTCTGCCCCTCTTTCACCCTCTTTTTTTTCTTTATCTCCCTCCTTCTCTCCTTTTCCAGTTTCTCCTCCTTTATTGCCTCCTTCTGCATGCCTGACACTAGGTCAAAGATGTCCATATGCTGCTAAGAGTGGAAGAAATTATAAAAAAATTATTAAAAAAATAGTTATTGAAAACAAGCAATGGGCATGACAATAATATGCCAGTTTTTCAGTGCCTTTCAGGGAAGGTGTTGTTAACAGCAGGTAGCTCAGTATTTATAATATGTTCTATAGATATGAAGAACAGAAATGATCTGACTAAGAATAAGGTTGATTATTGATACTTCCTGCAATGTGTTCAGCAAATCTTCAAAGATTTAAAAGGGAGCAGAGAAACTTCAACATCAGAATCAAAAGCTGAAAATGTTCCTTGCAAAAGTATTTATACCCCTTAAACCTTTCCCCATTTTGCACATTAAAAACACAAACTTTAAAGTATTTTTGGTGATTTTTATGTGATAGTTGTTCATATTTATTTTGAATAATAGTTATTTATTCAGATTTTTTTTATTAAAATTTAAAATCGTGGTTTGCATTTGTATTCAGCTCCTTTGAGTCGACGGATCATAGACCAACGTTTCAGTGCAGTCGTTGCTACTCGTCTCCACCAGCTCTTGCCCAGGGACCCAGAGAGGCAGGCTGTGGGATATGAACTAGGGTACTTGTGGGGCTCTTGGTTGCTTCTCTGGTTAATGCTATCCTTGCCCAGCCTACTTGCTCCTCGCTCAGTTTAAATGGAGGTCCAGGTCTTGGTAGATCTGCAACTGGTCCACCCTCTCTCCATGTTCAGATTGGAGATCGACTACAGCTCCGGCAGCTGTTTTACAACCTAACCCTGCTTTAAACTGAGACAGAACCTTCTTGCTGTCCTGTCTGCTGGGTTCCTTGGTCTTCATGATGCTGTATGTTCACCAACAAACCTCAGAGGCCAGAAACAGAACAGCTGGATTTATACGCAGATTCAATTTCACACAGGTGGACTCTGTTTCTGATTATTTGGTGACTTTTTGAAGCAGTGGGTTTAGGTGTATCAGGGTAAAGGGGTGAATACATATGCACGCCACTTTTTCATATTTATTAGAAGAAAAAAAAAAAAAACAGGAATTATTTTGATTTCACTTTACAACTGTGCACTACTCTGTTGATCCATCACAGATGTTCCCAATAAAATATATTAAACTTTATGGTTGCCATGCTACAAAATACAAAAATATTTAAGCAGAATGAATACTTTTGTTGTGCTAATCAAAACACGTTTTCCTCCGGATCTAAGTGATTATCTGGAAATGTTCTGCTAATTAAAGTATTGATAAAGCAGCTTAGATGAAGCATTTTTTGCTTTGCAGGTTTGCATACGCGCAGACAGAGTTGATTTGGGTAACTATACTCACATCCGCCTTTGATTTCTGGGATGATCTCTCCAGAACATCATCACAGGACAGGTCTGAGTCCTCCGAGAAGCTCAAATTCCTACGAGTCTTTAAATCTGCTGAAGGCATCAAGCAGAAAACATGAACATCCTGATGACAAACATCCAGAAACATACGTCAGACCTTTTAATGCTGCTCTGACCTGAAGATTTCCCCAGAGGTGACATTCTCTTCTTCCCAGAGTCCTGGGTGGTGGAGCTGGACGACGGCGTGCTTGGACATGACTTATTGTCCTTCTTCTTCTTGTCCTTTTTGTACCCAGAAAAGACGGCCTTCCACAATGACTTGGGTTTGGGCGGCGTCTCCTCTGCGCCCGAGTGTCTGCTGGTGTCGTTCTTGGATTTCTTCTCCTTCTTGTTCTTGCGAGGTGAGAAGAGGGAGCTTCGCTTCTTGCTTTTGCCTGTGGAGGAACCCTCTGAGGAGGCCACCGAGCTGTCCAGACTCTTGCTGCTGCTGAAGAAACGCTCTGGCATAGTCTCCGCCTTCTTCGACTCCAACGCTTTCACAGCTGATGTGTTAGGAGATCCGGGTGACTTTTTAGTTTTCCCTGCTGAGTTTGGGGTTGTGCTCCAGGCCGCCTTAGATGAAGCCTGCTTGTCTACGTCAGACTCTTTCATTTTGTTCAGCTGCTTAGCCATGGCCTCTTTGAGAGCTTGGCTCTTCACAGACTTTTCTCTTGCTCTGATTCTCTCCTCAGCAATCTCCTTGGCCTCTGGGGAAAACCGAGTCGCCCTCTCGCCCTTGGAGACTGGGATTAGTGGGATATTAGGCTTACCGTTTTCCATGGCTAAGGCCAGGTGTAGCGGAGGCTTGCTAGGCTTGCTGATGGGTGGTGTGTAATTCTTGTTTAAACTTGTTTCTGGTCTTCGCTCGTCATATGTCTCCTCTACGTCATCGGCAAAAGGAATTTCCTCAACCACCTCCACAAATGATTTCCTCACCTCAGCCGGTCGAGGCTGCTTCTTCTTCTCCCTCATTATAACTGGTGGAGCCGGTGGCGGAGCCGCCTCAGGGGACGAGGGATTCCTATGTGCAGGTTTAGGCGCAGAGATGGGGCTCAGCTGTGTCCTGGGCGCAGGAACCGGAGCATTGGTTCTTGCCGGCTCTTTGGCACATTCAGATGGAAGTTTTTCCATCCCGTTACTCCAAGACGCCTGGTGTCTCTGCTGCCTGAGCACAGCTGGAGACTGATTGGCAGGCACGGGCGGCGGCGGACTGGATGGTGGGGTGAGCATGGTGGAGTCAGATGTATTGTAGCTGTCGCTGTTTGCCGTTTGGCTTGTGGCCATGCTTCCGTTCAGGCCCATGCCTGAGCTGCTGCTCACACCCTTCTTTACAGAGACGTTGCTCTTTGCCTGAGCAGGCGCGATCGGAGTGATGACTTGACCCTCAAGAGTGATGTTGAGTCTGCGAATGATGGTGCGGCCAGTTAAAGCAGGCTTCTGCTCCTCAGAAACATCTGCAGACTGTGTCCTAGTGGGGATGGGATCCTGTTTTGGACTCTGAATGGCGCTCTTCTCCAAGATTTTACTGCCTCGGTCTAAAGGAGAGAGTCCGAGGCTCTTCCGTATCTCGGCACTCTTTAACCAGAATTCCTCAATGATATCTGTCTTTTTAGATGAATTTTCCTCAATTGAGGAGTCCGCAGACTTGAAAGGTTCATTTGAGGCCGTGGGCGTGGATGTGACCGCAGGGACAGGCTGAGTTTTGACAGGAGAATCAGAGGTCAGAGGTGATGAAGGTTCATGGCAGGGCAAAGGCTGGGCACAGATCGGGGAGAGGGGGTTTCCTGTCAGAGGGCAGATGGAGCGGTGATGGTAGACTGGAGATTTAGGTGTGCGTGCCTCTGGTAGCGAGATGGGCTGGGAGCAGATAGGGGAGCTAAGCAGTGACTTGAAAGGCGATCTGACAGGCGACTCACCGGCTGGCTGTACCGGAGAGGCGGTGGTTGATGCAGCGTTTGAGACAGAAGGAGAGGAGATGGATGAGGGGACTGTGACAGGGTAAGCAGCGACAGCAGGAGTGGGAGAGTGGATAGGAGAAGAAAATGAAATAGGACTGGGTGAAGGGCTCAGAGTGCTCCTGACAGCTGGGGACAGAGCTGTCTTCTCAGGCTTCTCGTCCTCCGGTAAGAAAGGATCGGAGAAGAAACGAAGGCTGGCAGACTTCACTGGAGGTACCTGCAGGAACAGGGAAAGTTAGAGTGGTTTAAAAAAAAACTTTTAAATTAGTAGAGGTGGAACTATCTTACCAGGGTTTCAGGCTCAGTCGACATCTTGAGGGGAGAAAGAACGATGTCGTCCTTCAGCACCGGGCTGACGCTGGAAGGGTCTAATGTCACAAACAACAATATTGAGACTGATTACCCTTTAAGGTGCCCTTCAAACCCCTTTGCCTTTCACAAGCACAAACTTGGATTTCACATGACAGACAAATGCAAAGAAACTCATAACTGTGAACAGAAGAAAAAAAATAGATGTTTCTTAGATTACAAATAAAATCTGAGTAAGTGTGGTGTGCATTTTTATTCACCCCTATTTACTCTGAAAGCCCTACATAGAATATCGAATAAGCAAAGCATGTCCTACTGCAGCTCATGCTGCACGATGATTTTTCATAAACAGGGAAAGTGACGCTTGGGAAAATTACAGGGATGATGGATGGAGCTAAAAACAGGAGAAAAAACCTGCTAGAGGCTGCAAAAGACTGTAGACTGGGGCAGAGGATCACCTTCCTGCAGGACAACTTCCCTAAACATACAGCCAGAGACAATAGAAGGGTTTAGATCGAAGTATATTCAGGTTTTAAAATGGCCTAGTCAAATTACAGATCCAAATCCAATTGAAAACCTGTGGTAAAACTTGAAAAATGATGTTCACAATGTTCTGCTTTAATTCTGACTGAGCCTGAGATGTCTTGCAAGGAAAGGAAGTGCAGAAATGTATGTGTCTAGATGTGGGAAACCAGTAAAGACTTCATCTCAACAGACTTCCAGAGGTAACTGCATTGAAAGGTGGTTCTGACTCAAAGTGCTGAAAACAAAAGCACGCCACAGTTTTCAAATTTTTATTCAAAAATATGTTTGAATATCACCGTTTATCTTCAGAGTTTGCACTACTTTGTGTCGTTCTATGACGTATAGTTATTATAAAATTCACTCAAGTTTATCATTTTAAATGAGAAAAAATGTGAATAAGCTCCAGTGATGCAAATACTTCAGCAAGACAAAGTGTGTAAATATGGATACTCTACCAATACTTGAGTCTCTTCCCAAACTTTCTGCCTCCTTGTTTTCCTCGGAAGCTGCTTCCTTTTCCTCCGCTTGGTGCAACCGAGCCTCAGCTTCTGCATCTGAAGGAATGTCATCTGAAAATTCACCAGATAAAACACAGAGTTACATGAAAGCACTGAGGAGAACGCAGACTACTAACTGAACCTATGCCCAACTGTTCATCCGACTCAACAACACTCCTCTATCAGTAAATACAAACTCTGTACCTTAGTATGATGTTCATCCTAAATGAGTACAATGAATATTATATATGTGCCTCTCTCTGCACTTTGTATGTTTCTCAGGATCACGTAGATAGGTAGACAGAGGTAGTTGCTGCAAACCTTGAATGTTTTGTTCGTATCCACTGGTGAGAGCAGTGGTCGCACACTTGAACTATGTGACTGATATGAACACAACACAACAAATAACAAAGAAAGTGCCCTAAATAAAGCATAAAATCTGTGAATCTGCAGAAGACGATGTATTCCAGGCTGTGTGTTAGCAGGAAGCTGATGTTCCATTGCTGTTTATATTGTCAGTGGTAAATTGTGTAATAAATTCACTCTGACAGGATGTATCTGATCTCCTTAAACTGTTTGCCTTCCATTTAAGAGGAAAACGTCTCCCACCCTGCTTCATCACGTTTACCCAGGTGATCCCCCAGCACACTGTTAAGGAACCCAACCTTTACAACAGTTTGTGCAGCAAAACCAGCTCTTTGGTGATTTTTCACGTTTCCATGTTTATTTGCTGCCACATTTCTTAAAGTGTTTGTTTGCCAAGCTTAAATATAATACATATCTTCCTCTTTATAAATTCTGATACATACAGAAGAATAAAGATAATTAACTTGACATTTTTTGCCCTATTACCTTGATCCAGCTCTGTGCCGGGCTCCATATCCGGACTGTCTGCTTCAGCTTCAAGCTCTTCATCTTCACAGAGTTCTTATATGAGATCAAAATGGAAAGAAGTAAGTAATCTGGCTATTACATGCTGACTGAAGTCAATAACGGGTGACAACTTTTTCCAATTCACTGACAGCCTAAGAGCTTGAAGGAACCGTTCTCAGAAATTCAGACTGTCACCTCCAAAGCTTTTGTGACCAACTGGAGTGTAGAAATAAATCACTGAAAAAGCATGAATAGACTTCAAAAGGAAAATCCATTTTACTTCATATAGCACTAGGAAAGTGATGTGCCCAAGAAAAGTTTAGTGCACAGATAGTATTATAGTCTGTCAGTAATATGAACAAAGGAAAACCACGGAGTAAAATTAGTAATACAGATGCATGCAGACGTCCATTTTGAAAATGAAAGGAAAGGTTATGTTTTATCCAAGCAGAAGCATAAATGTTAATCACATCTGTTAAATGAGAAGGAAACATCTTTTACGAAAGAGCTACTTTTCCCAAACAAACAAGGAAACAGCAAGCAAATAACAAGCATTTCATGCACTTTTTAACTCAAACCACAACAACATGATTCATCTCTTTAGTTTAAAGCACTAAACAAAATGTGTGTTTATGTGAATGAATAGATCAGACGTTCCCAAACATTTCACCCAGCAGCCCCCAAAATAACAGTGCTAGACTCTCCCCTTATTTCACTCTAAAATAAAAAAAAAAGAAGTAATTAGATGTGTTTTAAAATGAATTTAAATAGTTTTATTTTATTTAATCTAATCATTTAAAAAGATATATTCAATTATTTGATTATGAATTTCAAATTCTTTTTCTGGTACGTTTAATGGGACATTAATTTATTTTATGATATATTTATTTATCTATTTTACTTTGTTCCTTTTGGCCCTCCATACGCCTCAGGGGTCACATCACGATGATTCTCAAAATCATCTCGTAACCTCCACCTGGTTTCGCACGACCCCTCGGGGGGGGTCCTGTCCCTTTCTTTGGGAACCCCTGGGGTAAATGCGCAGTGACATAAATTCTTATTCTAGTGAGTCTGATCTCAACCGAAGGTGATTGAAGGACCTTCATTTCATTCATTCATTCATTCATGCTTTTAAGCAGAAGACAGACCTTCAAGACGTTCATGTTGGCAGATTTACGCACATTCAAGTGCCACCAAGCAGTTGGTACACAGATATCTGAACAATCACAGCAGTATCTAACAGAAATATCTCTTTCATAAGGTAAAAAACATAGAAGTGCTTTGAAAAAATATTCATACCCCTTGAACTTCACATTTTGTCACATTTTAAGCACAAACCACAGGGAATTTTATTGGGACTTCATGGGAAAGACCAACACAACACCAAGGACAAGGTAAAAGAAAAAGGCTACGTGGTTTTCAAAAATATTTTTTTACATATAAACCTGAAAGTGTTGCTCTTGTGTTTGACCCCTTTTACTGTGGCACCAACAGAAATGCTAGTATTTGGCTTCCATGTTAAACACGAACTGTACTGAACAACTGCATCATCCTAAATGGATCAACCTCACAGTGAAACATGGTGGCAGCATCATGCTGTGGGCATCCTTTTCTTCAGCAGGGACAGGGAGTCTGATCAGATCTGATAAGAAGATGGATGGAGCTAAATCCAGGACAATCCTTGAAGAAAACCTGGTAGAGGCTGCAGTAGACCTGAGACTGGGGTGGAGGTCCGCTTTCCAGCAGGGCAACCACCCTTAGCATACAGACAGAGCTACAATGGGATGGTTTAGATCAGGGATGTTCGACTAAAGTTCTCAAGATCCCGTGTCCTGAGTTGTTTAGATGTTTCTCTGGTTTAAAACAACTAATCAACAATGGCTCATTAGCAGGGTTCTGCAGAACCTGATGAGATGTTAAGGAGGTAATTGAGGCACTTAAACCTGTACTGAAGCAAGTACACAAGTAAAAACATGCAGGACACTAGCTCTGCCCATTTTAGATAAAAGGATTGCCATGTGTTGGAAAGAATGGACCAGTCAAAGTCTGACCTAAATCCAACAGAGGATTTTTGGCAAGACGTGAAAATTGCTGTTCATGAACCATCTCAATGTAATATGACTGAGCTGGAGCAAAGCTGGAAAAAAAATGCCTTATATTATACGTTGTTCTGTCATATAAAACCCCAGTAAAATCCATTGGTCGTTGTGGTCGTAACAAGACAAAATGTGAATACATTTGTAAGACGTTGCAAATGATATCAAGCCTTGGTAGCTCATTCTGTGCAATGTGATGCTGAGCAATAAAGTATGCAGATTAAGCCAAGAGAAATCATGTTTCTAGAAGGTAAAGACTGAAATAAGACGTTTGGGAGTAAAGGGTAAAATAAAGAAGCTCATCCGATGGTTGACAGCAGTACTGTGAAATGCCTGACTGCGTGCATGCTCGTGAGTTTGCAGCTCTCTGCGTGTTTCTGCATGCTGCAGGAAAAGGCCAGCTGACAGACAGATACAAATACAAGTCTAAAATGGGACCAAGGGCCCCGTTAAGGTCTGTGCTACCTCCAGACAAGGACTCCAACCAGACTCTCACCGCCTCATGTCGGGTGGATGTGTGGGCAGGGGCTACTCTCAAACCAGAGGATACAGAACAACAACAGAAAGATGGCAGGGGAAATAACAGCAAAGCAATTAGACACATGGGAAAAGAACATAGCAGAACATAACAGAACAAAGCAGAACAAAAAATATCAAAGGAACTGATGAGAGGGTTATATGGTGCACTGGGACGTGGTGGGAGAACATTAAATTCACCACAGAGGAAACACAGCAACTCTGGATGAAAAATGAAAAGGCTCAACACAAAATTAGACATTCCAAGAAAAAACAACAAGAATGTATCAAATCAGAGGTCATTAAAAACAGCAGGTGGGTGGGTTAGTTGGAGATGGATCTTCCTGTCACACACACAGCCGCGATGAAATCAGATCCTCAACATGTCGAGGCCCGTGTCTGTGTCCGGTTTGCGGCACTTCTGGGTGGGTTACCTGTGGAGGAGGGCTGCGTGATCTCAGAGGGCTGGGAGTGTTGGAGGACTGAGGCCAGCGGGTCATCCAGGTCTCCCTCAGAGTCCAGCTGCGCTCTCACCAAACTCGGAATGGTGTTGGGATCCACAGGCTGGAGGAGTTGTTGGATTTGTATGTTCCTGGCTAAATATTTGTTGTATTATGTTTTTCAGTTAGACAGGAAGACAAAGGCCAATGAAGATCAGGAAAAGTAGAAAGAGAGATGGAGGGGAAAATGACGACATGAAATGAAAGAAAGAAAAGGCAGAAACAGTTACTCAGGATAAAACTACCACCTTCTAGAAAGGTTAAAGGAAGCCTGCATGCATTCAAACACTGCAAAAAAAATGGAACTCTAAAAATAAGACAAAATTACAAGTTAAAAAAGAAATGCTCCTTTGTTAAATACAGAAAAGCTGCCAAACAACATAAAATCATAACTGCAGCGCCTGGAGGAACCTGTGGAATTTATTAGATTAGTATTTCAAAGCCAAATCAAAAACTGGGCTTTAATAAGCATAATAAATGGTCTGCAGTAGGCATGGGCCGGTGTGAGATTCTCACTGAGTAAAAACGTCCCAGTTTCATGCTATTTACAGAAAAACAGTAAAGCATAATGTGATTAGTTGGTTTATTTAAAGAAAACTAACAATTATTCCCACTGGCGCTAAAATGTTAATAATATTAATAAAATGTTAAATTTTTTTTAGCTTTAGTTATTTCTTGTTACTTTGCTACAGTCTAAAGGAAAATATAGAATAAACCACCATGAAAATGAACTGCAGGAGCCTTTCTTTAGTGTCGTTATTAATCCCCTTGTTTGGAACATGTCTCTCTGGGTTTATAATATAAATATCTGTGAATGTTACAAACTTTGTCCAACGCTGAACTGATTTTAATTCTGCTTCACAGTGTAAACGCTATGAAATGATAACAAGTTATGGTTCTCTACGCTCACTCTCGATTCAAAAGCAATACCACAGGGGCATCTTCCTTTGATAAATCCTTTGACAGTCTGTCTCAGTTGCATCTTGCCATGTTTATGTTGTAGAGAGTAGTTACTATATCAGAATCATTGGTTGTCACAACCCCCTCAGCATCAGCGATGACATTTACAGGAACGGTACGTTACGGCCCCCCGCTGTAGAACCACACACAAAGGAACAATCAGGTTAAATGAAGGTTCTAGGTCTCTCCCTTTAGTGGCTGTTCTTAAGTACAGAGTATACGGTTTGCAATTCTCCTCTGTGGTGCTTAACACAATTATAATGAGGTGATATTGGCTGTTTAATTACTCAGGCTATCTGCTGAGGAAGATCCTCCAGTCAGGAGTTGCCAAATGTAGTTTTAAAACAGTCGCTCATTTGGGCACAGTGGTGGCACATGGGTAGAGGTGAGCGACCCATGTACAGAGGTTTACGTTCCTCGATACAGCTGTCACGGGTTCGGGTCCCGACACCGGCACCGGCCCTGACTCGTTGACCTTCGCTCCATGTCTTTTCTCTCCCTCCATTCCCATTTCCTGTCAGTCAACTTACAAAATAAAGGCCACCACTGCGAAATAAAGGAAATTAAAGGAAAAAGAGCTGCTCATTTAGTTTCTAAACCAAAGCACCCTGTGTTTGCGAAGAGGCAGCCCTGCATTACTTTACAATCCTCTCCAGTATCTCATTTACAGCGGTTGCGATGGAAAGTTTTAATGGTTCTCATACCGTTAACCGGCCCATGCCTAGCTTTTTTTTATCTAAAAAACAGAAGCAATCCTTTAAAACACAACTTCAACCAACAAACTATGAGAAAAACAACTAACAGCAACAAAAACAGAGCTCCTAGTGTAGAAAAGCTTCAATACCAAAATGAAATCAGCCGGTTTCAATCATGTTCAAGGTTACTGCAAACACCACCACAAGCAGTTGTTGCTACCTTTGAATTTACCAACATCCTCTTCATCTGTAAGGTGCTTCTCCAGCCAAAGGCCTGACTGGAGCTCTCTATCCCAGGGGCAGTAATCCCCCTCTGACAGCAGGGGGAGACAAACACCCAAAACAAAACAAAAAAACAAAAAAAAGAAATATATATATATATATATATATATATATATATACACACACACACACACACACACATATACATACATAAAGGGCATGGGACGGGGGATAAATGGGGGAGGGGGTTAAAGAAAGAAAGTAAGAGAAGATGATGAAAGCAATGTTGGTCACATTTAGACAAAACATGACACTTTCTTTTGACAAACAGCAGATGGAGCAGTGGGTTGTCAAGACAACAGTATCAACAGGATGTAAACATTCATAAAAACAGGTGAGGAGACATTTTAAGCCTGAAAACAAAAAAAAGGACCTAAAAGAAAAACACTAATTTACCATCACTGGATTCATCTTCTTCATCCTCATCTTCTTCCTCCTCATCCTCTTCTTCTTCCTCGTCTTCCTCCACATCTCTATCCTTGCTGACAGAATGAGCCACATCTTCACCCTCCAAATCGTCGCCCTGGTTGCCCCGCAGTTTGCCATGGAGCTCCACGGCCTCCTTCCAGGGAACGCCACCGAGGTCCGAAGGGTTGGAAGGCTGCTCTTCTACCTCCAGCTCCTCCTGATCCTCCTGCTCATCCTCCTCATCCATGTCAGACTCTGAACTACTGTTATTAAAATAAAAGTCAAAGTATAAAGACAAACACATAAGTTACGAACAAAAAAAAAAAGGTCTGGATCTAATGTTCCTACCTGGAGCCCAGATCAGCGTCCGTGGCTTTGTCCAGCACGCTGCTGAGGTTGTGCTCCGCCAGCGTCTCCTCCGGCACTTCCTCCAGCTCCTCTTCTCGCTGAAGGGACAGACGGTAGTTCTCCAGCTCAATCCGCTCTGGAGTTCCACGAAGCCGTTTTGCTAAGCTGGGCTCCTGCAGACCATTGACTTCCAGTGCTGCATTGAACGAAGACCCCAGGGTGAAACCACGGAGCGCCGACGGGTGAAAAGTTGCAGGGGAAGCAAGCCGAGAGAAGACAGAGAGCAAAAATATACAGCTGAGAATCAACTGGATACAGGCGTGAAGAAAAGGTACCATGCAGGAATGACTCAATGTTTGAGCTTCTCGGTGGAGAGAAACTGGACTAAAGCAAATTTTCAGATGCATGAACTTCCTGACAGTGTCTCTGAGTCCAGGATTGTACACCTGATTTTATTCAAACAGCCTGTACCAAAACAAGGACAAACCCACAAGGACACACCACTTTTGCATCTGCTATTGAATTTATTGGTTTAGATTTTATTCCTACAGCAAATAGTCAAAACAAATACATGTAATTTTAACACACTAAAGTTATCTTATGCTACAGTTTAATACACAAGGCTGGTGCCTTGCCTTAATCCCATCCTGAAAAGCAAACCTTAAAACTGTTCAGACCACCGAGTGTAATTATTTTGCCAACCGAAGGTTTTTATTCCAACTGAAAAAGGTTCTGATGCATCTGTCAGCACTCATTTAGGTGGGATTATAATCCAATTCAAAAGAATCTACTGAGGACGATATACACTAAGGATTCAGGAAAAATGTGCAACACGAGGAATCTTTGATATTAGATCCTTTATTTTCTGCTCTTTTTCTAAAACTGTGAATATCTGTGGGATGAAAATAGCTGTGAAAGTCCCTCCCTCTACTTGAAAGGCACAAAATTCACATTTTGGATCCAAACTCACTAAAACGCGACACAAATAGAGACACTGGCTTTGGCTTTCTAGTATATGCCAACAGAAATCAGAGCTCTAACCTATTGATCCCTATTTTAAGAACTGTACCAACAACATTTAAGATGCTGAAGGAGTAAAATCCTGAGCACCTGCCATACGTTCCGGCTGTTGCAGCAGCCTGAATACACAGCGCCCTGACGTCCTGCTGAACAGCTTCTAACAGTTTCTGTGTCTGAGTCCATTTAAACCGTCTCACTGATGCTGAAAACAGCTCACTTCTTCCTTCAGTCACAGTTTCCACAGCGAACAGTGTTGTTGTCAGTGTGACCTCATAGAGCTTAGGTATGGTGCATTCAATGGTTGGAAAAAGATTGAATTTTTTAGTTTCTGACCTGCAAGTCGTCCTTATGTGCCAATTTATAATATACAGAGCCCTTCAAAAGTATTAGCACCCCTGGTAGAGATGTCTACAATGCCTTTAAGTAAATTCAGTATTATTGCAGCACCATAATGTTACATTTACTGTAAATAAATTGTTCAGTGTATTTATATTAAGCAATAAAGTTAAGAAAAAAGTGCCACAATTATTGACATCCAAGTTTGTTCCCTTTAAAGTAAATGTAACTAAAGCATTTCTAAAATAAACTTTTGCCCAAAAAGTTGGAATAACTTTTACATTTCTCTTTTTATCATGGTTTAATTTTCACAGAGATACGTTTGGAAGCGACTGATGCATTACATTAGGAAGATATACAATTTATCACCTAATAAATCACATGGTCACAGTCATTTCATATGAAGAGGTAAACATGTTTTATTCCACGTTTATGGTGAGCAACAGTGTATAGACTATTTTTATTTAGCTTGATCACAGTATCTGTGATTTTTAATGGCGAACACATGACTTCCTGTTTTCAGAGAGTGTAAATACACAGGACCAGAAAGCTCTATTTCTCTTAGGAACTCTTCAAAAAGGGAAAGACAAGAGAACACGTAGTTCAAATAGAGGAGATGTGCTGAACTTCAGAAATCAGGAAATGGCTACAAATAAATAGCTACTTGTTCAAAACTACAGTCAGAGAAATAATTAAAAGGAATAAAACAGCTGGAACAAACCTGCTGAAGGAGGATTCACATTTATCACTACTCACAGTGAGGAGGATGATAAGGGAGGTAAAAAACAGTCTCCACTCACTGCAGCAAAGAAGGTCACCTTGGGGTCACCAAATCTCTTTTTTAAGTCCGTTACCAGGGGTGCCGATAACTGAGGGACTCTGTATATTTGTATAAGGTGTGTGCATGAAAAATCACTGAATCACATTTGATGTATAACATAATTTAATTTTCTAAAATGTTTTAGAATCTGAACTATATATAAATCACTTAAGTTAATAACATTACTTTATACTTTAAATCTTATACTATATTGAAATGTAATTTAAAAATGCTTTAATGGTTAAATATCAAGTGATTTCTTTATATTGCAACTACAATATTAAATTAAATTACTGTTTATAATATGTTATACAAATTTATTTACAAGCACCTACATTATCTAAATATATCCAAAATGTATGAAATGTGTTCGGTCAATGTTTTTTTCATTGTAACGTTGCTTCATGGTGCAGAAAGTCTAGTCATTTACCCTCAAATGGTTCCACATTTGAAAGAAAAATGCATTTGTGGGTTGGACAGCAGAGCTGAGTATGTAGGTTGCACCCATGAAAGACACAATGCATGTTGCCAGTGTTAACCAGTTTTTGGTGGAGGCACTGTCATGGTGTGGGCCATGGTGTTGCCATCTTTGGAGTCAATTTCAATGAACAGAGATATTGAGATTAGATTCTGCAACCCGTGTCAATCCCATATCTCCACCCTTAGGGGGTGAACTTTAACCTCCAAGATGTCAACACTCGCCTCGAAAGAGCTGGGTTTCTAAGAGACGGAAAGGAAGGAATGGTCTGCCTGCAGTCCTGCCCTCAACCCCGCTGAACCCTTGTGGGGTCCAGCCTGAGCGTGCTTTGTACCAGAGTGCCCGACACAACCACACAGACAACTGCTGGTTGAAGGATCGGATGCTCCCCACATCAGTGTGTGACCGAGCTGGTGATCATGAAGAGAAGGTGCCATAGAGGATTTGGCAAGTTTCTCATGGCCGCAACCCGCAGTTCAACTAAACTCTGAAATGCATTTTCCTTCAAATAAGGTCCCATCTAATAGGAAATGAAGACTTTTAACGGTATATGCTTTATTGTTAAGAAGCCGTTTTACAACAAAGAAAAAATGGACCCAACAAAATCTCAGTTCACTAATCTCATCATAACACAAGGTACTGAGTTTGCACAAACCTGAACAATACTTGTTTTAATATTTTCAGTAAAGTGTACATATTTTAGCTGCAACTAGTTTTAAACATGGTGCTATTTAATATGCAAAACTATTAATGCAGAAATGTTGAAGTGCATTGAGCAAAAACAAGGGGTTTTTAAGAGCAGCCAGGCAGGGGTGAAAGGCTTTGAAAAAACACGAGGACAGAGGGATAAAAATCAGAGGAGAGCCAATCACAGGCACCACTTCAAGCACTAATAAAGCTCTCAGTTTTAAGATGCTCCATTAGGAGGGGGAAAGGTAAAGCTCACAAAAGCACTGATACAGGCTCTTCATTACAGCACAGTGGGAAACTTTAGGTGCAAAACAGCTTACAGAGAAAAGAGAACATCACACAGCAGGCATGAAAGTAAACACATCACACAAGGAGATAGAGCTAAAAAAGGGCAGTCACAGGCTTATAAAAGTTTACAATGACAAAAGAGGGGATCTTAGCTTGGATCTTCATTAAAACAGACAGAAAACCACAACCAGCTCACGGTTTAGGAGTTTTTTAATCAATACTGCCGCAACATCATGTATTAAAAGCCAGAGGTGAAAGCTAAGGAAGAGTCATGTTAAAGCTAAGTACTGCTGAAGAGCTGATCAGCAGAAACTCTGATGAGCTCATCTGAATTTCCAAGCCAAGAAAAAAAAGAAAGAGATTCATGATGCACCCTTTATTTCTAAAATGATACTGCCAGACCTCTACCTAACTTCCTCTGCCAATTACAAATCCTAAACTGGCAAAGGGAGACGTGGATGATTCATCTTCAGGAAATAAATTAATCACAGAGAAGAAATCAAAAACTCAATATGAACACATCCACTTCAGTTAGTAATCTTACATCTACAGTCTCCTTTACATTAGTTAGCAGAGACTAGAACAGAGGGAGGAAAAATCAAATCAAATGAAGGTTTCATGCTAGAGAAGGTTCAGGAGGACGTTGACAGTGAAACAGCAGAGGAGGTAGATGCAGTAGGTGTAAAGAAAGGGAGAAACTAAGGGGTTGTGTGCCACCTGGTGGCAAGTCCAGGAGAGCGTGCGGCGTAGGGTGCGCAGAGGGACTCCCGCCCCCACGGCCAGACGGGAGGACACAGCCACCACATCTACAGATGAAAATCTGGTACCTGAGGGATGGATCTCAGCTGAGGGAGCTCCCGTTGCCACCACCCTGCCAGGGGCATCCACAGTTGATGTGGGAGTTTGAGGCGTCTGGTTTTCCTGTGATCCAGAGAACATGTGATTCATTCAAACCACAGTATAAAAACTGACTTACTTTATAAGAAAGACTGCAGTAAAATATGTTTAAAAAATGAAAGAAAAAGAGGCACCTTAGTTGTGACTGGAGCGGAAGAAGGAGCAGGCCTCTTCCTCTGTGCGTACCCAGACAGACGGTAGCAGTAGTGAGGCTTGCAGTAAAACTTTCCTTTAAGAAAAAGAAAAATTAAGTTAAACAAATATAAAAGTGAACATAAAATATGATGTAATTTCTACATATGTCACCAAACAGACATGCTCTGCAGAGGACAGACTTTTTGAGGAAATTAAAATAAAAAGAGAACTCCTTTGTGTTTCAGCTCAGACCCTCAGTGGGCTGCGGTCCTACGGTAAACACTGAGAAACAGCCACTCTGTCTCACTGAACAATCTGGAGTCTGTCCTCCAGCATAATGGATACCTCGCAGTGAGAACAACTCCTGAATCACAGGACGAGCAGGTACAGGGTTAGAGCACCAATTATAATAACTCACAACCAAAATACTGACAGAAAACACCCTAAATGTCTTCAGGTTTCTGCTGTTTCCTTTTGTAACAGAGATAAATTGGTGGCGTCTACAGCAGCTCACGGAAATGTACACACACCTGTTAAAATAAATTCAGTTACCTAAAAAAAACATCTTCTACCTTTAATGTGACATTTCTGTAAAATTCAAGTAAAAATTAAAAAATGTTAGAAAAAAATGGAAAAAAAGACAATGACCTGCTTAATATAACACTTATGATGTGCCAAACACACCTTATGGACCTACAGCCCAAAGTTCAAGTTTTGTTTCATCCAAGCAAAACACAAATTTGGTTAAATAAGTTGAACAATTCAATTCAATTCAGTTTATTTATATAGCGCCAATTCACAACACATGTCGTCTCAAGGTTCTTCACAACAGTCAGGTTCATACATTCCAATTAATCGTAACCATTGAACAGTGCAGTCAGATTCAGTTATTTATTCAAATTGGATAAAAAGTTTTTCTATCTAAGGAAACCCTGCAGATTGCATCCAGTCAGTGACTTGCAGCATTCACTCCTCCTGGATGAGCATGTAGAGACAGTGGACAGTCACTGGGGTTGACTTTGCAGCAATCCCTCATACTGAGCATGCATGTAGCGACAGTGGAGAGGAAAAACTCCCTTTTAACAGGAAGACACCTCCAGCAGAACCAGAACCAGGCTCAGTGTGAGCGGCCATCTGCCACGACCGACTGGGGGTTTGAGAGAACAGAGCAGAGACACAAAGAGAACAAAGAAGCACTGATCCAGGAGTACTTTCTGTGGGAAGGAAAAGTAAATGTTAATGGATGTAGCTCCTTTAGTCGTTTCATCTAGAAAGAAAGAACAGATAAACTCTGAGCCAGTTTTCAAGGTTAGAGTCTGAAAGAGAGCACATAGAGTTAGTTACAGTAGAAGCTCAGTCAGTAGCTATGTCTAGGAGAGAGAAAGGGTTAAACACTGAAAGACAGGGCCATGTGGATCATCGGTAGAGGGTGAGCATTAAGTTGTTGCCAGCAGAAGCATGATGCCCCTCTCCAGAAAGGTGTCACAGGTAGATAAGGGTCAGGCCAGGTGTAGCTTCTAGGAAGAGAAAAGAGAGAACAAAGTTAAAAGCTGAAATAACAGCAAATAATGCAAAATTGGAGAGTAGTGTGAGAATGTAGCGAAGAGGGTGAAAGTGGTCATTATGTCCTCCAGCAGCCTAAGCCTATAGCAGCATAACTACAAAGATAGTTCAGGATAAATTAAGCCACTCTAATTATAAGCTTTATCAAAAAGGAAAGTTTTAAGCCTAGCCTTAAAAGTAGACAGGGTGTCTGCCTCACGGACTAAAACTGGGAGCTGGTTCCACAGGAGAGGAGCCTGATAACTAAAGGATCTTCCTCCCATTCTACTTCTAGAGACTCTAGGAACCACCAGTAAACCTGCAGTCTGAGAACAAAGTGCTCTGTTAGGAACATATGGACCAATCAGATCTCTGATGTATGATGGAGCTAGATCATTAAGGGCTTTATATGTGAGGAGGAGAATTTTAAATTCTATTCTGGATTTAACAGGGAGCCAATGAAGGGAAGCTAAAATAGGAGAAATATGATCTCTCTTTTTAATTTTCATCAGAACTCTTCCTGCAGCATTTTGTGTTGCAGCACAGTGGAACAGTACAGAATAAAAGTCACATATGAAGAGAAATATTCGTCAGTTTTATCCTTTATATATCAAGAACCTGGTCTTCTCACAGGGGTGTGAACACTATGAGATGCTTTTAAACCATTTGTCTGTGTTGTTCAACACTGCCACTGGAGGGCAGCAGAGTTATGCTATTTCCAATCCTGTAACAACAGCAGTTTATCTTCCCTTCCAGTTGTTCTGTTCAGGCAATAAAATGTCATTTTATTTCGTCCTGTAGCTGACAGATTCAAAACAATAACTGCATGTTGGATTACAGGTTATCACAGCTGGGCCAAGATCATTTGGGGCCTGAAGCAGAATTTAATTTTGGAGCTCATTTCCAGTAAGGCCATCACCAAAACACCAACAGTTATTGACCATATGACATCAAACTTTCAGCGCCTTTCTACTTTTACACTTTTCTTTTAACATATTTCTTGGTTTCAGTGATTAAATGACTGTAACTGTCATGCGTTACATGCCTAAACACAATTTCAAAGGAAAAGTTGTACAACTTATGATATATGGACTTTAAATGGCTGCTCTTTGATAATCAAAACTACAAATCTAAAATCTTGGGATCTATATTCGGTGCTAGAAGTCTGGCACACTTGGGGAGCCTAAGTTGCAGCTTATATTGCATATGCCTTGGGCTGGGTGTGACTCCAATATATTAGCCTAATGTCACTCTAGCGTTGGCCTTACCGTCCTCAGCATCAAATGCATAAGAAGAAAGTCGCAGTGTTGTTCCACAGTAGTCACACTTGAAGCAGCTGCGATGGAAGAACTTCCCCTCTGCACTTAGCCTCTCCATGACGTAGACACGCTTCTGACAGAAGAAGCACACGTCGCTGCCTCCGATGTTGACGGGGAACTCTTTTCTGAGAGAACCCTGCAGGGGGGAAAAACTGGAATTAGCATTTAGATAAAAATACGGAAAACACTGAGAAGGAGCGTCAGCAAAGGGAAGGCTATTATGGGATTTAGACCTTTTTGGACAGTCTCTAAGATTTCACATCCTTTCTAATTAAAAACAAAAAGCAGAAAATTATCATTATATATCCAAACTGTGGGTCAAAGTTTAGAAATGTTGGACCATTTGTACACCACTATGCCTTCTGGTGTCATCAGCCATTTTGTACCCCAGGATAGTCTGCTACTACAACTCCCACCATGCATCGCGACAACGATTGACCGCTTCTGGGAGTTAACTGGGGACGCGCAAACCTGAGCGCAGGTGCACTGTAAAATTGAACTGCTATAATAACCACATGGAGAAACTCGACCATTTTCTTTGTCTTCACCTTGGTGTTCTTCCACTGGTTGCCGAAAAGTTTATAATCCTTTGTGTATGCTGAGCTTACAACTTTGGGGGTTTTATGACTGCTTGTGTTCCACTGAGCTACACACTTGATGCTGTTTTATCTTGTTTAGTTATTATTTTACCCCTTTTGTGTAGAACTTTGCATGCTTGATTAGGTGAAGATTATTGAACCAGAATAGCGAGGTGTATCAGGGCTGCTGATTTAATAAATGTCACGTGGATAAAGAGAAAGCGTTTGTGTTTATTTTGAGCAAGAGTGATTTGTCTGTCAAAATAAGGTCAAAGTTCCTCACGTTTCAGCAGAAACGGTTCACTAAACAGTGACATCTAGTAATAGTTATCAATTATTACTGAGAATTTAATAATTGTTATTATCAAGGGTTTTTGAGCCACAATTACAACATCAGAGGACATGTCTGATCTCGATTGGTAAGTAAAGATTTTTGGTTAAGAAATTAATGTTTCTCAAATTATGATTGTAAATTATAATTCTTGATAAATATTAATTAATCGATTATCATAATCCTTACATGATACACTCAATCCACAGCTGAAAACTGTATTTGATGGGTCACTTCATTAACAACAAAGAATTCTCCACAACACAATGTCGGGCGCTGCGGCATGCTTTCTACCCTACAGACAACATGCTTACCAAATCCCCCTTTTCAGGTACATGGGTGGGTTTGGACTCTTCCTGAGACAGAAGCTGGCTGGCTATCTGCTCAGCCAGTGTGCTAACTCCCCCCGTGTACATCCTCACAATGTGCTATCAACAGCATGAGAGACAAGGGAGGAAAGTGAAGAAACATTAAAAATGATGGAAGAAATGGACATGGAGAACAAAGGAAAGAGGTGTGTGTACAAGCAGGGGGAAAAACGGAGTTTTGCACATGACAAAGCAGCATTTCCTTGCTTGACTGATCAAGCATTCAGAAGCACTCCAGTCGCCTCACTTAAAAAGCTGCAAACAAAACACGGCTCATAAAAACAACCCAAAACCAAACAGAACTTCTGCACTCAGTCTAACAAATATGGAACTATTTCAATAAAATAAAATGTCAATAAAATGAATTTATTTCAATTCAAAAAGCTGAGACTCATTCAGATTCATTACACACAGAATGACACATTTGAAGTACATACTTCTGTAAATTTTCATCAATATGGCTTACAGCAAAGAAAATCCCCTAAAGCTTCTCAGACATATTATGGTATAACACACACAACCATGGAGAAGACAGCTGACTTGATAGATGTCCAGCAGCCATCAACACTATCCATAAGTGTAAGCCTCAAAAGGCAACGCTAAAGAAGCTCTGTTCACAGAGTGCTGTATCCATAATTATAGGGAAGTTGAGTGGAAGGAAGAAGTGGGACAGACAAAAGGGACACAAGCAAAAGAGATAATCTCACATTATGGATTACAAAAAAACAATAAAAAGGATCTTAATACAGAAATGTGGACCTACTGGACAGCATGTCCATGCACTTTTAAGTGTCTGCACTATTAATCTTTTGTCTGGCCTCCTTTTTGCATGCATCAATGCAGTGTGGCATGGAGGACATCAGTCTGTGGTTCTCCTAAGGTGTTCAGGAAGCTCATGTTGCTTTAATAGCAGAGCTTCAGCTTATCTGCATCGTTGGTTCTGGTTTCTCTCATCTTCCTCTTGACAACAGCCCATAGTTTCTCTGGGTGATTTAGATCAGGCCAGTTTGCTGGAGTTACAGTGGTGATTAAAGCAGGTATGATCCTTGTTACTTATAACAGTGTGGGCCGATACAAAGTCCTGCTGGAAAATGAAATTAGTATCTCCATAAACGTCGTTATCAGAAGGAAGCACAAAGAGCTCTAACATTTCCTGATCGATGTCTGAACTGACTTTGGACCTGGCAAAACACAGTGGACCAACAGCACCAGATGACATGGCTCCTCAAATCATCACTGTCATCACTGACTGTAGAAACATGTGCCTACCCACACTTCCTCCAGGACCTAGTTACCAAATGGGAGGACCTTGGGCCACTGACAATCCAATTGTTTTTGTCCTTAGCCCAGGTGAGACGCGTCCGACTTCATCTCTGGTTCAGGAATGGATTAGCACAAGGAATCAAACAGTTGAAGCCCATGTCCTCGATATGTCATTGTGGTGGGTCTTGATGCTCTGATAAGTCTCAAAAGGCTGCTTTTGACAAGGTTTGTTGTGCACCACATCTACTAATTTTTCCTTCCACTAAACCTTCCTGTTTCTTAGTCTTAACGGTGTAAATTTCAGAGAAACTGAATTTTGGCCTTTCTTTAGCTATAAAGCATAATCATTTAAATCAGCAGAAGGAAACACTTCAAATAGATCACTCTGTGTCTTTTGGTCTACAGAACATGAGTTTCACAGATGTTAGAAAAATGAACTGCATTAGTATTTAAACAGTGCTTCTTCAAAACACACTGCTCATAGGGATTGCTGCTTCCACATTCATTTCAAGCAGCATTCTTTATTCACACACACACACACACACACTTAATGAATTATCAATTAACAGAAGATGCTGCACAGCATCATCAAAACCAGTAACCAGGTCCTAACTAAAGTTGGCAGTTCATCAGGCTTTGAAATCATCTTTGGTTCAAATCCAGAATTAATCTACACTAGGATTAGATTTGAGACACAATTCGAATCCTTTATAGCATATGAATTTAGGCCGAGTGCTGAATGAGCCAAATTTAAGCCCATAATAACTATCAGTACAGATGAATGGGACACATGCTGTGTTTCCTTCCTGCTGCTCAACTGCAACTTGGCTGCAGTGAGATCTGTGATCATCAACAGGGGAATTACACAAGATTACGTTCACTTCCACCAACTACTGGAAGCAGAACAACAGGGAGGAAAACTGAGTACTTTCAAGGTAATAATATTTAGGAGTTCAGAGTCACAGTTACAGAAAAACACTTTTTTTTTTAGTAACAACAACAACAATCAATATGCAGCAGGTTGCAGCTCAGTTTGTGTTTTTATTTGCCAGCAAGATAAAACCTGCAGTGAGTTTAGTCATGTTAAGCCATTTCTGCGGCTAACTGAGATGATGCATCTTCTTGAAACACCAAACGCAGGTGCAGTGTCAATCCATGCCCTCCAGATGCACCACAGCTACCTGTCTGGAACAGACAAAGGTGGAAGGCGGGGGACCAGGGGGGCTCTGGGCTCGGGCTAGGTGCCATCGCTCCATAAAAAAACGGGACGGCTTTTTCTTAGGCTCAAGAGGGAGAGAGGAAAGGTGAGGAAGGTTTGTATAGGTTTAGTTTATGTGGAAGAAAAGTTATTCAACTCATAATCTAAGATGAACATTTAATATTTCATATTTTAATAATTTTCCTCCATTCTTTATATTAAAAGGAGATATACAAAGATTTGAAAACGTTGAAAAATACTCAGGTGGAAGGCCGATGCCTGGTGTAGCAGCTGAAGTCAAATGTTCTCTCTGTCATTTAGCCCAGAAACTAAGAAAATAATGATGCTGCTACACCTAATTATTCTGTATATACATGCAGAGGGAGCTATTAGAGAGGGAGGTCATAGAGGTAATGCAATCTGCAGAGTTTAACAGATTTGTGGTATTGACAGAATATTAAAAAGTAAAGATCATGGTAAAAAAATGTGATTTCTTATGTGGTAAACTATACCCAAAAGAAAGCTATGGTCACCACAATGGTGTGGCTGCTGACTCCCTGCTCAACGTATCTGTCTTGGCTGTGGCATGTCATCTGTGTCCCTCATGTTTGGGTTGTTCTTTCCCTTAAATCCAAGTTTCCAATAGTGTTACAAACAGACGGATCTGTTTACTTCTATGGAGCTCAGAAGCATAGATGATCTTTGTAACAAAAGTATTCACAACATATTTTTTCTGTCTCCTCAATAAGGGGTCACACATTCTTTCCACATTTCCCTGCCAAGAAGGTCTTTTCTCCTCAAGAAAACTATCTCTGGCCTGTCCCCAGACATGGAGAGATTGGCTTTGCAGACGCTTTTAAACATCATCATCCATATATACTTATCTTTCATACTTTTAACATTTTTAGCTTTTCTGCCTTTAACATGTGATGATATATGTGTTTTAATAATTGCTAGAGAGATACGAACGTGCATCTCTCCGCAGTTGACATTTGCTCGAGAGTAACTTGTATTTTGATGCCCTTCTATAGTCACAGGTAAACCTGCACGATTACATGCTTAAATTACTGGAAATAGAGGGATCATTTCCTGCCATTTCTTAAAAATTTGACCAAATATCTATTTTACGAATGCATTTAAACATCTTTTCAGCTATCTGAGTTAAATGCGGAGATTCACCTGTGGCCCAATTCGCTGGCCTTCCAACTGAGACTCAAGTTGTTGGGCTCTTTCCTGAATACTAAGCACATATATAGGCATCTGGTCAGAGTCCAGCAGCCTCACTGGCTCCTGCAGAAAAGTAATTGATTCGGTTACCAACTGGAACTACGAAGACAAACCTTTGTTTGTAAAAGCACCAAAATCAAACATTTTGTTCAAAATGCTTACCTTGTGGTTCAAACAGAGCCTGGTTTGTTTTTAACTTTCCAGACTTCAATTCATGCAAAAATTTAAGGCAGCGTATGTAAACAATAAGTAAAACTAAAGACTACACTTTAAATAAACTCAAAATGTGAAATTTTAATCAAGGCTTTATCTAGGAATACTTGTGCAACTTATTTTTCAGCACCGCAAAAGAGTGAGTCTCAGGCTGCAACAGCAAAACGCTGACCTTTCTGGAATCATCTGGGGAGGACAGAGGTAAAGCTGGACTCGGGTTCAGACTTCGGGAAGCGTACCACTGCTCTAAAAAGAAACGGGACAGCTTTTTCTTAGGCTTCCGGAAGGCAGAGGAAAGTTGAAAGGGGATGTTAGACTTCCAGAGTTAACAGAAACGCTTTTATCTGTGCAACAAATGAGCAATCAGGTAGATAAATATAATAAAAAACTTGCTTTCGAAAATGCCCGAGCATGCTGATCACCTTTGGTGGTTTATCAGCTTTGCCCATAAACTTGGAGATTATGCGGTCTGCCCTTTCTTGTATACCAGGGATGGAAATGGGAGCTGGCTCAGTTGTTTGTAACTGCTTCCCTTCCTGTTAAAGGAGCTCTGTAAGACCTAATGGTTTGTTTGAACATGTTTTATGCAGAATGCTGAACAAATAGAAATGCAGTACTGTACCCTGTGTGTCAAAGGTCTTTCATAGTATTCAAGTTCCTCTTCCTCAGGAGATAAATTCTTCAAAGTAGAAACAATAAGAAATGGGCTTATAAAAATATTTCTCACTATTTTGTTGCAGGCTGTGACTTATAGAGCTGAGGTACAGTATTTACACCCCGCAGCGTGACAACAGGCTGCTCCTCTGGTAATAACATTCACTACCAACTAACTGGGATATGAATAATACTGTGGATCTCTCTACAAAGTCAAGTTGAGGCAAATTATCATTTTCTGCATTCAAACCACTAATTAAGTCTTAGGAAGAGCAGCTGAAATACTTTAGGAGACTGTTGGAAAGGAAAAAGCTGAGAGTAGTCAGAGTAAAGGGAGGTCTGCTGTGGATTTGTAACTACGGGGGTAGACAAACAGAAACAGAGAGCAGACTTTAAGTCACCTCTGAATGAAGACAGAGCGAGGAAGTGGAGAAGGAAGAAGGGAGCAGAATAGTTTTCTTCGGGCAGCTCCGAGAGCCCGAGCTGGACGTTTGATCTGCACTGCTTCTGGCCTTGAAAAGTGAGGGACAGGAACAGCAAATTCAGAAGAGGATCATAACAGAAGAACAAAATGATAAGATGCGCAACAGCTAAATAAAACACAATAAACCAGCTGTCGTGAAAACCAAAAGTCAATTAGAGCATTTAATGGAGTAGAGCTTTTAAACCCGACGGGAAGAGTTATCAAGTTGGTTAGGGGTACGAGTGTGGTGAGCTTTCACTTGAGCTGCAACAATTATAACATCCATAAAAACACAGACCACACACACACACACACACACAGCATGATAAAATAAGCAGACTAATAATCCATCTGATAGATTACAGGTATAATGATGAGCTGATGCTGTAATCCCAGGTGTCAGATCGAGATCCTGCACACTGCATTTCTAATTATCAGTATCCAAGTCCCAACTTAACTCATCTCCCAGTACCTACTGTTGGTATTCTGTCTGTGATTTTCTGTCTGTCTGCATTTTTTTTTTTTTTTATCATGGCCTCTTTTCATGTGTACCTGTATGTGGTGAGTCAGGTGTACCTTTAGAAATATAGGGCCGTCCCGCTGAAACTAAAGTTGAGATCAGTCATCTGTTGCTCTCAGGAAAAACAGATACTGCAGCATCTGAAATGTTACTGGTGAGTGAGCCAATACTGGTGTTATTTACTGCTCTTTAAAGCTTCAGAGTTTTCAGGCAAAGAAACATGGCACTGATTGAGTGTCAGACTGGTACAAAGAAATCAGGCATGGACCGATTACCCCATCATCATACTGTTTCTACAGGTAAAGTCCTTTTAAATGAGATGTGAGAGAAGGTGCAGGAGTGATCTGATATATGGGGCAGGCAGTAATCCAGGGATGCACACTGCTGGTCAGCTGGCTAACAGAGTTATCCTGCACGTTTTGCTTGACCAACTTGACTGTTTGGAAAATATTTTCTATAGCAAAAATAAAGGAGAACTAATCATCAGTCTCATTACAGCATCACTGTTTTATAATTACAGTTGGCAAGCAGCATGTCAGTTAATTAGGCTGGCTACCGGAGCAGATGGCCTGACTAATAAACCAATCTAATGTTATTCTAGAAACGTGCCGAACAGAAAAAAGCATAATATTCTGCACAATTAGCAAAGTAAAACTTCTAAATGTAGAAGTGTTCATTGTGTGACAAAATCAACATTAAAAATAAATAAATGCCAACGGTACCATTTTTATTATTTTTATTTTTAAATTTACAGCACCAGTGGCCTTTAGTTTTCTGAAAGTAGGGAGACAGGAAATAGAGTGGAGAAAGGGGGCAAGATCACCGGACCAGGACCCGAGACAGCCGCGTCGAGGGCTAAGGCCTCGGTAC
The DNA here is from genome assembly GCF_021462225.1 of Girardinichthys multiradiatus. NCBI lineage: Eukaryota > Metazoa > Chordata > Actinopteri > Cyprinodontiformes > Goodeidae > Girardinichthys > Girardinichthys multiradiatus. Next base: position 48,320,851 of record NC_061795.1, on the reverse strand, counting down.
ATGGCTCGGCGTCCTCCAACATTGCATCACGAGTCGTGCCCACAGGTACCATTTTTGGGCAATATGGTAATATGTTGTCAGCGTAGTATTTTTACTTAGTTATTTTATCGAGAGGATACTATACCGACCCATATCGGAAATCGTAACGGGCTAAAATCGGTTTTGGCTTTATAAAACCGGTGATTGGAGTGGCTGCAAAAATCATTGATCGGTGCATCAAATATTGATAATAATGTTATAAATGAGAAATGGCACTGCAGAACTGTCCACAGCTGACAAGGATCTACTGACGAAAACAGTATAAACCGTTGCTGTCATTAATCCCAATACAAGTCAAACTGGCGCTGGATGTTTTCTACCTTCATATTTCATGTAAAATGAACCCAGCCAGATGCCGTTGTGTGACTGAAAGCCTTCATTCAACTTCATCTGAACTGTATGTATGTATCTATAATAGCTGAGATCTATGATCTAAGGATGTGAAGAGGTTCCAAGGGTGGGAGAACTACAAACTAACCATACCTGTTCCCCTCTGCTGGGCAGTGTCTGACATTTGACCATTTCTTTGTAGCGAATGCTCAGCTTCTCCTGCTGTTGGGTGCGCCTCTGAACCAGAACAGAACAATCAAGGAGGAGATAGCATGACAGTGCTGCAGATCCATGACACACTCTCTCAAACAAACACACAAAGCAGCACAGCTTCCTCACCGACGGTTAATCAGTTACTCAGTTTTTAGAGGTCATTTATCTAACCAAGCCAACAGATCTGAATCTGCTCAGAGTCTGCAGAGCTCCAAAAGGAACAGGTCAAACCAAAGCAGCCGACACATGGTTATTCTCTAAAGGGGATGAAGTTTACCTTTCTCCATGCTGGGACAGGAGCCATTCGCACTGGCTCATTCACTGGGTTTGATGGTGGGGAAGGGGGTAAAAGGCGGTCCAGATTGGGCAGAGAGTCCCCCTTAATGGTCAGGCAAAGATGACAGTGGCAGAGACCAGTATGAGAGACAGAACAATCATGCAAGGCATCATGGAGTGGTCCACAGAGGGGAGGTGAAGCCAGGTAGAGAACAGACAAAAGAAAGAGAATCACAGATGTGTGGAGAAAAAAGGCTGAAAATTAGGAATTTAAAACAATGATGATGATGATGATGATATCAAGAAGCAAACGAATGTTTTATTTGAATTGATATGATGTCATGCAGAAGGTGAATCTAAAGAAACAGAGGAAAACATATGACCTCGTTCACCATTTATAAATCCTCAAAAACATTTGCAAAAAGTATTTTAATAAAATTCTGAACTGACAGAACTGCCTTTTCTCTTAAGACAAGACTTAAGAGAAAAGGCCTGATTTTAAAATAAAGAATGAAAAATACCATTTGCCACAAAAGAGTTCAGATGTATCAGTAATGATCTCTCTGTGGAAATGTGTCCAGCTCACTGCAACTCCATGAGTGGATCTCGCACTGCGTTTGTACAGTTACTGACCCACTGGTGTGCTTGGAAGTCTTTAATGATCTGGAAACTACTGTTTTGCACACAAGACGCACATGAACAATTGATAAAGCCACGTAATATGCAATTACATGAATGATGCAGAAACTACTTATAACAATACTGGGTTTATTACTACTAGTAGTACTTGTACCATACAGCTGCTGACTACAGTGGAGTTCCCAGCAACAGAGACATCTCAGAGGGAGCTGGCAGACCAAGCCCTGTTAGCTGAGTGGGATGAAGTTGGCATCATGTCAGCTAGGTTTTATCAAATTCCCAAACTATGCAACTAAACAGGCCAACTTTAGTATATATAGTTTGCAGAAAAAAACGGTTTTCCTTATTTAATACAAGTTACTGAGTGCCCACACGGCCATAAAGGCACAACGATAGGATAAATATGTTTCTGTCTCAGGTTGAACACACATCTGTTGCATCATGTATAGTCAGTGTGTCAAGTGAGTGCCTTCCTGTTTCTTGCTGGTTAAACTAATGTTTCAGAGCGTCCTACCAGGCTTCTGGGTGCTTCTGCGTTGACAGCAGGGTAGTCAATAAACTCATGAATAAAGTGTTTAGTGCCTCCGCTTCACTCTCAGCTTTTACCTTTCCCCAGAACATTTTTACATTCCTTTACAATAATTGTGTGCAATCCATGTAAAACCAAATACATTTTTCACAGTTTGTCTAGTATTTGTCTTTAGAGCATCAGCCTCATTATAGAACATATCCAACCTTCTCTTCTTCCTATTCACATCCATATTGTTGCTTAAATGACACTAGAGTCCTGCAAGGAGGAGTCTGGTGTCTCCTCGTGCACAATATTCACATGAATTGGGGTGTGCAAAGAAAAGGTGTTTGGATTAATACAGAAGCAGTTTCATACAATGGGACTTGGTTGTTCTTGTGATGTTTTCTCAATTTAATTGTTCACCAAGTTTCAGGTGGAAATCCTTGCACGTCTTTGGACCTGAGGCCCCAGGAGCTTAAAGGTTCCTTTTCAGAAATGTTTTCCAGAATTTCAATAACCCCACTGTCCCTCACATTACACATGTTGGTCATCAGTACCCAGCAAACCAAAGGACTGTGAATCAGACAGCCCATTCACATCCAGTCGGCACTGCAAGGCCGCCCACATGACCCAGGAACAATTGTCTGCTTGACCGGTCTCAGTATTCTGGACCTCAGCTCATTAATACAGTGGCCTACAGCACATCCACCATCAAACAAGAGGTTCTGTCACAAAGCATCAAAGTCTGCATGCTCCTCTAGCTAAATGTAAATGTGTTCCTTGTTTCTCAACCTGGTGCCCACCACATCCAGCTCTAAAACCAGGAAACAAGTCATGCATATTTCTTGCATACCTGTCTTTTGAGCCCTGTAGTCTGAGCAGGGGCGTTCTCTTCAAACTTGGCAAGCAGCTGGGTGGCCATGACCTTCACTTTATTGTGGTTTCCTGCAGCAGCAGAGTCCATTTTTCTTTCCGACAAGACAGCAGGGACAGACGGTCTTTCTTCACGATAGGTCCTGGATGCATCCTCCTTTGAGGAAACAAAAAACAGGTTTTTTTTACCGTCTGCAGCAGTCAAATGAGAATAATTAGTTTATTCTAGATAGATGAACTGAAATAATAGTCACAAGCTTTTCTGTCAGTACTACTCACATCTTCAGACTGACTGGTTTTTCTTCTTTTGCCCAAACCATCCACATCCTTCTCTTTTTTGTCCTGTTACCAAAATGCTAGGTGTTATTTTGACCTGAATATTAAGTTTAAAAATGAGATGAGGGAAAAAAAAAAGTAGCTCAAGTTGTTGCAAGTTAGATTTTTTGTTTCTTACCTTGGGGTTTCGTTTCCTGGAGATCGCTATGCTCTGCCCCAGCTTGCTGAGGAAGGAGATGGGAGACTTTGTACTGGCAATCAGGGCAGCTTTCTCCTCTGGACTCAAGTTGAGGTTATCTGAACAAATTTAAATGCATAAAAAGGTCTCATTAGAAAATATGGCAGCTTTCAAAACGCAAAAAAAGAAGTCCATCAGAAATACAAAAGCCCCCTTTGTTTTATTGCTACTCACCTCCAGGTGGCACTATGTCCCTAAACATCTCATAAAACTGACTGAGGTACATGACCATGGAGAGTTTGTCTGGCTCCACCACAGAAGACATCTCCTTGCCAGTCATGCATGGCGATATGCCAAATTCCTTCTCTGCCACGTCGAACGCCAGCTGGTTGTTCCTCTCGTGGTTCTCCTCATCCAGACATTCAAAATCACTGAAGAGACAAACCAAATCAGAAATCAGAAGACAAAGTGAGAAGAAACTACGATCAGTTCTTTAGAGAGCTATTTTCACATACTGACATCTAGTTTGTTTGTTTTTTAATCTCGGGAACAGAAAGATGTTTAATTGCACATAAACAGCAAAAAACAACCTGATTTTACTTATTTAAGCATATAAATAAACACAAATGTATTTTCTACCCGAGGAAGAAAATAAGACACTCTACCGCCTAACAGCTAGTTTTTAGCCCCTTTGGCTGAACTAACATCAGTGAGAAGCTTCTTGAATCCATTTACCATCTCTCACATCAGTCTTGCACCAATCTTCACTTTCAGCTGTGAGGTGATTCAAGACTTTTTTCAGCCAACAGCCTCTCAATGTTATCTGGGCTTTGACTAGGCCCGGGAGTTTCAGCTTTAGTTTTTTACAGATGATAAATATTAAGCATTTTCTAAACATCATGTAAGACTAGACTGAACAAAAGCAGGACTCAGTTCAGTGAAGCGTGATTCTCCAAAGGAAAAATAATCTATTTCTACTGAACCCGATAAAACCCTCAATAGCTATGTACTAATGGAGACACTTCCATATAGATTTGAAACAGAAGTTGACAGAAAGTTTCTCCAACAAACCAGACCCTTAACTTTTCATCTGGATGAGGTGCCAGGGAGTCTGGGTTAATAGAACCACTAACACTGAGCATTTCTGCACAGCAAGCTACTGTATACTTTGTGGAAAAGCCTTACTGTAAATGTCGTCATACTTCAGCTGAAAATACTCTTAACATGCCTCATCGATACATCTCAGTTACTACATTCAGTCCATTTAAAACCATAAGCATCAAAATATCACATCAGAGACTGATTGAAACCTCCAACTGAACCCTCTTTAACATCTATCTTACACATGTGAATGCATGAACGCAGTTTTGTTGAACCTCCACTTATGACTCAGTCTCTGTTCCTCCCATCATCTGGCCAATCAGAGGCAGCTGAGCACAACTGCTGCATTACTCTGTAAAGGTCAGATAGGACACAGGCACTAAGAGCTCATAATGTTAATTGCAACATAACCTCCAGAGGTTAATAAACTCCATTAGACACAGCGGATGGAAACTGCACTGTTTAGTGTGTGCAATGATAAGGGGAGTGTTTACACAACGACTTGTAGATGTGTGATGCAGAGGAAGGTTCCCATAACGGACCCGACGGAACTTCATTAACTGGTTATCATCACCTTATTTACAGTGATGCAAGGTCCACCTTTTATTTCATTCCCAGATTATCAAGTTATCCTAAATATGAATAATGTACTCAGTCCTGAAGTAATTCAAAACTGAATTTCACATCCTTGATCCCAATAAACAAGAACTGTTCAAACTGGGAGTGCATCAAAATCAAGACTCATACTTCAAAGACGTGACACGACTAGAAGTTCCAGGTGCTCTTTCAATTCCTCATGTTTAGACATCGTACCACATTATACCAGCATACATACATGACAAGACTGTATCTAATTTTGCAACAGTACTGCAACTAGAAAAGAAATCTACCATTTTTATTCAGCACTCCTGCGTTAAACTTTGGACTCTGCAGGCTCTGATTCCTGTTACTCACATCAGATCTGGTCTGTATCTGTGAATGAGGGCACATAGTGCCAAGCCGCTCTTCCATGACATGGTGAGGTCGGTTACGCTGACGTTCCTGTATCCTTCCGTCTGTCTCTGGCACCAGTTGAGCAGTTTACTGGATCGAGCAATGGATTCTGTCGGGAACAGCAGCAGACACAAAAATAACTAAATAAAATGCTGAAGCTAAAGTAGCAGGTTGAACTGATCAGCAGGATTAAAGATTACAAGCAATGAAATTAGCACAACATTGCTGTTACTGGACAAAATCATATTTATTCTGTCATCTGTGACCTTAAAAGTAGTGTTAGTATCATTCTCAAGGAACAAAAGACGACCAACTCTGATTTAAAACATCTCACTGATATAAGGGGAAAATGGATGCAAACAAGAAGTTAGAGGGTGCAGAACTAACAAAAAACCTTTAAATCAAGCTATTGAATAAATCCAGGAAGATCAGATGGCAGCATATCTGTCTGGGTTAGTACATGGAAAGGAAAGGGATGCAGCTCGTCCACAAAGTTCTGACATTCCACAATTATCTTCATGTTTTTTCTTTAGGGATACAAAGCAGGTAGGATTTAACTGTTAAAACTATCAGAAAACCCTGAGGAGCAACACCATGCATTTGGACTTTGTGTTACCTTGAAACTGCTTGTCAAGCAGGTAATTGTCTGGAGTGAAAATACATTAATTTATTATTACATTAAAACAAATGCTAGACTGATCAAACAGCTCATTAAAAAGAGACTTTTGGCCTCAACAGAGTCAACCTAATACCATCGTTCACAGTTAATTAGCTTTATTGTTTTCCTGGGGTTTGGTTAGAGGATTATATTAGTATCAGGAAGGAAATTAGCACTGTGAGTACAGCGCCACCTACAGTTATTAACACTCCTAGTAAAAATGTGGACATTGTGATTCACTTCAGAAAGTTAAACTCATATTACATAGATTCATTAAGCAAAGTGGGAAATCTTTCAAGCCTTAAATTCTTGTAATTTTGATTTAAATTCAGTGTCTCAAATAATTAGAATGTTGTGAAAAAGTTAAATATTGGAAACTCATGCTGTCACACCCAACTCAGCTAATCAACTGAAAACACCTGCAAAGGTTGCCTGAGCTAAATGGTCTCAGTCTGGATTAGTAAGCGACACAATCATGGGGGAGACTGCTGACTGGACAGATGTACAGAAGACAGTCAATGACAGCCTCCACAAGCAGAGGAAGCCACAAAAGGTCATTGCTAAAGAAGCTGGTTCTTTACAGAGTGCTGTAACCAAGCATTTTCATAGAAAGTTGAGTAAAAGGAAAGTGTGGTAGGAAAAGATGCACCAGCAACAGGGAACACCGCAGAATTTGGGGGAGCTTCACAAGGAATAGACTGAGGCTGGAGTCAGCATCAAGATCCACTACGTTCAGATGAATCCTACACCGGGCCTACAAGCGTCTTACCTGGGCTGAGGAGAAACAGAACTGGACAGCCATCTAACAGGACATTTTAGAGCACTTCATGCGTCCTTCTGCTAACAAGCTTTATGGAAGTGCTGATATCATTTTCCAGAAGGACTACTGGGCCACACTACCAAAGGTACCAAGAGCTGGTCCAATGACCACGGTGGTACCTGTTCTTGGTTGACCAGCAAACTGGCTTGACCTGAACTCCACAGAGAATATATGGAGTATCGTCAAGAGGAAGATGAGAGACACCAGAACCAACAATGCAGATGACCTGAAGGCCGCTATCTAAGCAACACGGGCTTCCTGAACACCTCAGCAGAACCACAGGCTGATCTCCATGTCATGCCACGCCACATTGATGCAGTAATTCATGCAAAAATAGCCCCAACCAAGTATTGAGTGCATAGAAATAAAGAAGCCTCACATTTCTGTTTAAAAGATCCTTATTAAATTTGATCTTCTGTGATATTCTTATTTTCTGAGATGGTCAGTTTGGGTTTTCATAATCTATAAGCCAGAATCATCAAAATTACAGGAAAAAAGGCTTGAAATATTTCTCAATGTGTAATATATGTAAAAAAGAATATATATAATGTAATTAATTAGTTTGACTTTTCTTCTAATTTTTGAAGATTTTTTACAGGGGCAAAATTAGGATTATGATTTTCTTAGAGCCATTAAAACCCTCGTGTGTGTTTCCTAGAAGATGACGAATCATGAAACACATTTTATTTTGCTGTTCTGCTTCAAATGACACAAGGCGTCACTTTTACGCTTGATCAGGAAAATGTTTTTAATAAAATTCCACAACCACGTGTTGGATTTCTAACATATGTCTTCTATATTTATCTATAACAATCTAATGCACATTGTTTGACTTTGTATTCAATCTACACCTGCTGCTTCAAATAATCAGTGTAGTTTATTATTGCTGAGAAATGGCAACTTTCATTGCAAGCCCTACTAAAACCATGTCCTCACTTCTGAATGTCAACTTCGATCTGCTTCTCTTGAAAAAAATCATCTTTCTCTTGAAAGAAGAATCTATTCAAGGTTGTTTGCATTATGGGTGGTAATAAATATGGAGGGTGCTGTACAGAAGAGTTTTTTTGGTTTGTTTCCCTCTGACATTCAGCCTGATCAGGCTTTAGGTTGGAAACCAGGATATGGGTCATATGGTTCAGAAAAATGAAAGAAATAAAATACAAACCATTCCTAGCTAACTTTGGCGTTGACGAGTTGATCACATTTTCAATTTCAATCCGAATTTCTTTGCCCTCTCCGGTGTCAAAGAGGTGTCGCACCTGCAAAAGAACATCATTACATATTGGACCCAGGCTGATATTCTTACAGAGCCTGCAGAACCGCTCCTCATTATGTCACATTACAACCACACACTTCAATGTATTTTTATTTGGATTTTATGTGATGGACCCAAACAAAGCAGTGCGTAATGGTGAGGCGAAAGGAAATGTGTGGTTTTTTTTCACACAAGTAAAAAGTGTGGTTCACATTTATATTCAGCCCGTCAAGATTCAGTACTTTGCAGATTTTTTCAACCATCACAGCTGCAGGTCTTTTGGGGTTTGACTCTACCAGCTTTCCACATATAGAGACTAAAACTTTTGCCCATTCTGCCTTGCAAAATAGTTTAAGTTCAGACAGATTGGATGGAGAGTGTCTGAGAAAATCTGTTTTGAAGTCCTCCAGTCATTTTCTGTTGAATTCAAGTCTGGATTTTGACTGGGTCATTCTAAACACATGAATATTCATTGATCTAAACCATCCAACTCTAACTTGCTCCTTGACCCCTGCTGAAGAAAAGCATCTCCACAGCATGATGCTGCCACCACCCTGTATCACTATGGGGAATGGTGTGTTGATTAGAGATTAAAGTAAACTTTATTATCTACAAGAGACAATGTGTCAGCAGAGAACAAATACATGAAGAAAACAAAGGAACGACTACAGTACAAACATAGTATTTAGGGCCTCTACAGTTAGTATTGGGCAAATCAGATCAAGTTATTGATAACGTTCATACCAACAGCTACCTATTCGTTTTGCAGTGAGGGTTAAGTGTGAAGTGCAGTGCTAGTTTTCCAACACAAATAGTGTGATGCATGAATGACAAACAGTTCAAGTCTATTCTGAGATCAAATTATACACAACTGAATGACTAAAGGCAATTGATTGAGCTGGATTTTAGTGTGGGGAAAGAGAAAACATCTATTTTTCTACTACGACTATGAGCTGCTTTGTTTTGGACAATCACATTAAATCCTGGTGAAGAACATTTCATTCTGTGGGTGTAACTTGGCAACATGTGGGAAGCTTCTAGGATCATTAATAATTAGAAACCACTGTAGGGCATCATACCTAAAACATCATGAGACAAGTTTTGTTTCCAAGCTTAAGAGCTGATTTTATGCCTAAAAGGAAAACCCAAAATTAGCCTCATAGGTTCTAAACACTCAATACTCACCTGACTGGGCCTGAGGAAGTTAAGGTTAATGTTGGGGTAACGTGTAGTCGGGTCCACGCTGTACTGACTGAAGTTCTTACTGACATTTTCTGGCGTGGTCTGAGGCAGAAGTCGGTATATGCTCTCCCTGAAGCACAGAGCAACAGACTGAAATATTCTTCATTAAACTGGACACGCTGATCACAGTCCATTATCAAACCATTAAAGCAAAGCAAAGATAGATGCTCTCTCATGGACTGGATGGAGTCACATTCCATCCAGGCCATGAGAGCTTCTTATCCCATTAGTACATGGAGAGGTGGGACTGAAGCTTTAAATCACATATGGCTACAATTCCAAGTAAAGCACTTAGAGATAAATGGGTGTATCTGAAGAGGCAGATGGGGATGTGTGTGACTGGTTGTGGATCAGCATGTAAATGTGAATGCAAGAACAGCGTGAATTTTGGCACATGTGTATCAGTGTTTCCACATCCACACCTCTCTGCCAGAACCTCCAGAGGAGTTTTTCCCTGCGCCCAGCTCCTCACCATCCAGCCGGAGTCCATGGCTGCCAGGAAACCTCGGGCGATGCCGGTGCCCATGGGCCAGAAAGGCTGCGAAGAAAAGTGTTCATTCATTTACCAAATATGATCACACCAGAGGAGACGATGTTAAAAGAACAACCATTGGAGGATACAGTGCCTTGCAAAAGTACTCGGCCCCCTTGAACTTTTCAACTTCTTGCCACATTTCAGGCTTCAAACATAAAGATATAAAATTCTAGTTTTTTGTGAAGAATCAACAACAAGTGGGACACAATCGTGAAGTGGAATGAAATTTATTGGATGTGTCAAACTTTTTTAACAAATAAAAAACTGAAAAGTGGGGAGTTCAATATTATTTGGCCCCTTTACTTTCAGTGCAGCAAACTCACTCCAGAAGTTCAGTGAGGATCTCTGAATGATCTAATGTTGTCCCAAATGACTGATGATGATAAATAGAATCCACCTGTGTGTAATCAAGTCTCCGTATAAATGCACCTGCTCTGTGATAGTCTCAGGGTTCTGTTCAAAGCGCAGAGAGCATCATGAAGACCAAGGAACACACCAGGCAGGTCCGAGATACTGTTGTGGAGAAGTTTAAAGCCGGATTTGGATACAAAAAGATTTCCCAAGCTTTAAACATCCCAAGGAGCACTGTGCAAGCAATCATATTGAAATGGAAGGAGTATCAGAACACTGCAAATCTACCAAGACCCGGCCGTCCCTCTAAACTTTCATCTCGAACAAGGAGAAGACTGATCAGATATGCAGCCAAGAGGCCTATGATCACTCTGGATGAACTGCAGAGATCTACAGCTGAGGTGGGAGAGTCTGTCCATAGGACAACAATCAGTCGTACACTGCACAAATCTGGCCTTTATGGAAGAGTGGCAAGAAGAAAGCCATTTCTCAAAGATATCCATAAAAAGTCTCGTTTAAAGTTTGCCACAAGCCACCTGGGAGACACACCAAACATGAGGAAGAAGGTGCTCTGGTCAGATGAAACCAAAATTGAACTGTTTGGTCACAATGCAAAACGATATGTTTGGTGTAAAAGCAACACAGTTTATCACCCTGAACACACCATCCCCACTGTCAAACATGGTGGTGGCAGCATCATGGTTTGGGCCGGCTTTTCATCACCAGGGACAGAGAAGATGGTCAAAATTGATGGGAAGATGGATGGGGCCAAATACAGGACCATTCTGGAAGAAAACCTGTTGGAGTCTGCAAGAGACCTGAGACTGACGGAGATTTATCTTCCAACAAGACAATGATCCAAAACATGAAGCCAAATCTACAATGGAATGGTTCACAAATAAATGTATCCAGGTGTTGGAATGGCCAAGTCAAAGTCCAGACCTGAATCCAATCAAGAATCTGTGGAAAGAACTGAAGACTGCTGTTCATGAACGCTCTCCATCCAACCTTAATGAGCTCCAGCTGTTTTGCAAGGAAGAATGGGCAAGAATTTCAGTCTCTCGATGTGAAAACTGATAGAGACAAACCCCAAGAGACTTGCAGCTGTAATTACAGCAAAGGGTGGAGCTACAAAGTATTAACGCAAGGGGGCTGAATAATATTGCACGCCCTACTTTTCAGTTTTTTATTTGTTAAAAACATTTGACACTTCCAATAAATTTCATTCCACTTCATGATTGTGTCCCACTTGTTGTTGATTCTTCACAAAAAATTAGAATTTTATATCTTTATGTTTGAAGCCTGAAATGTGGCAAGAGGTTGAAAAGTTCAAGGGGGCTGAATACTTTCACAAGACACTGTAAATGCTAGTTTAAAATTTCACCAGTTCAACAAAAGAAAATCTGTCCTAAAATAACTCTCACCTCTAAAAGACTGTCGCCCACGAGCGCCACCAGCAGCTTGTGGCCATGGCGCTGGCGCACCATGGCGGCATTCTCCGTGGCGTACATGCAGGTGAAGTCGAACATGGCTACATCAGGCTGGCCATAATGGTTGATGGCAAAGTCCAGTGTGGGCAGCTGGTGATTGGTGGAGAAGTCTGCAGCCTCACACGCATAAGACAGCAAGGCAGCCTGGTCGACATTAGCCCTGGACAGGAGAAGCTCAGTGTCTGCATAATCCTGCAGGAAAAATGCCCAAAACAGAAAATGGCAGTTTAACAAAAGCAGATGCATTCATAGAGGTGTGAAGATTCAGAAGCAATTAAAGCAACATAGCAGAGGGGGTAGCAACCACTTCATATTTACATGAAGCTAATGTGAGTTAAAGCCAAAGCCCTGATGTTATCTAGGGCAACTTTAATGTAAGTTTAATACAATTTCAATCATCATTTATGCAGCTTTAAATTTTAGTTTCTGATAGCTGCAGACAGTCTGATATTAGCTTGTTGTCTGGACATAAGATAATATGCAATAACAGCCAATGGCTAGCTAACAGTGACCAAAATGCCACATTTGGTTGTTTTTAAAACTCACACTGCTTCCGTTTCTTTGGTGGCAACTTCAACTCTAGGTCACTATTGAGAATGATCAGATGGGATTCAATTACAAAACCAGCAATTTGCACTATTTAAGCCCTGTCAGCATCAAGTTATTGGCCCTATAGTTATTGTAGGGGAAAAGTGTTCAACAGGAGAGGGAAGCTGCAATCACTCTGTCCTTATGATTGAATTAGAAGAGAACAACAGTTGCTTCTAAAGGGAGTGGAGCTTGAAATCATCCTTTCACCGTCATCCGTGGTTAGTTTCAAGAAAAAAGCCCGCTATCATCATTACTTCCACCGGCGTCACAGGTGGGAATATCGCTGCTTTTAAACTGCATCAAAATCAACAAGAACTTCAAGAAGACAGGTATATTTGCTGCGAAGGTCCACCCAAGAAAGTCCAGTAGGAGCCAGGAGTGTCTTCTAAAGAGGGTTCCTCTAAACGATTAGGTTGCCAGCAGAGCAGAGCTTGCTCAACAACAGGACATGGACACCACTACCACAATCTCAGATAATATTCCAGCCGAAACTATTTTAACTAGAGAGGCAACTATGACAATACACCATCTTTTTGTAATAAATGTCTAAAGTCTTGCAATAATTAAACAGTTAAAATAATCCAGAAATGAAAGGATGCAGGAACTAATGAATAAAATATACAGTCTGAATATGAATGATGATCTTAAAATGAATGGAACAAGAGCAGCCAGAGAGCACATCAAATATTGAATTTTATTCAAGAAAAAACTTATTGGGTTTCATCTGTACTCATTTAGCAGCTTGGTTTGGTGATTATTATCTAACTGTGGTTACACGCAGACTAAAGTCAATAATCACATACTTTCACCTGTGCTTTGGTGGCAAAACCTGAACTAGACAAGTGATTTTCCAGCAGCCTGTAAGCACTGATCACCGACATGCTTTCAAAATGACACGGTTTCACAGAGGCCGACCCAATCTTCCATCAGTCTGAAGGGTTCTGCTATAGCTCTGTTTCTGGTGGTTGAAGGAACGGTGGAGCAGTGGAACATATGAAGTAGTATTTTTTAAGTGTGCCGGCCTTGAGCACCACTGTTCTCGTAACTTTTCCATCCTTCCTCTTCTGCTTTTCCTCCGGTTCAGAGAGTGATTGGATCTGTCAAGATGGTCAAAGAATTTCCAGCTTCATTTAAAATGACCCTGGTTTACACTTCTCCACTGTCTCCAGGACCTGTTTGCTGTGTTCCTTGGTATTTATGATGCTGTTGTTTTCTCTAACAAACCTCTGAGGCCTTCACAGAAGGGGTGGGTGATATGAACTATTTATCGTGGTAACAATAAAACTGATGATAAAGAACTTTTTACAACTTGTTTTTAGTTCGTTGTAGATAATAAAATGGCTGCGACTACATGTTTCTGCATTTAATCATATTTTCAAATTTACTGATATTCATTGATTTTCTAATGGAATTAACAGTGGAGAAAATAGTAAAAACAACTATTTTTAGGATTTTCAAACATTATTAAATGAAATGTATTATTGTCACAATAAATCAAATTTTTAATAATCATAAAAACATTTTTACGATAATGATAAAACCATAAATGCCCAGCCCTACTTCACAGAACAGCTGGATCTATGATGAAGTTAAACAAACACAGCTGGACTCCATTTACTCTATTTAGGTGACCTTTGGTTGCAAAAGGTGTTTATCTATGGGTATCATCAGCTTAAAGTGTGGAAATCACAATAAAACACAGTGAAGTTTGTGATTCTAATGTGACAAAATGTGAAAATGTATGAATGTGTGGATACTTTTAAATTTTTTTTTTTTTTTTTTTGCGGCACTAGAGGCCTTTATTTTTTATTTTTTAGGCAGACAGGAAATAGGGGGAGAGAGAGGGGAAAGACATTCGGCAAAGGTCTCAGGGTCCAGGACTCAGAACCGGGACGACTGCTTCGAGGACTGTAGCCTCTGTTCATGGGTCGCGCACTTGACCCCTACACCACTAGCGCCGCGCCCAAATGTGTGGATACTTTTATAAGTAACAGTGCATTGTAAAATCTTTTAACCCCATATGATCAAAATTACCTCCTTCATAACTCAGAACTCTTAAAAACCCGACTCGGCCCGCACATGCACAGGATGTGCCTCTTAAAACTGTAAGAACTGTTGTGTAAGCTTAACAGCAAAAATAGGATTAAAGACTGTAAGAAGCCCTGCCATAACACACACATCTCAGGCACTATGGCATGGTTGTGTGTGCATGAAGACGGGCATTTAAAAAGGTCTTTCCTGTTTCCTGTGGAAAGTGCCCAGGGAAAGGAAACTACCGTGTATAGTGAGGACATCAGCACTCAGCAAGTGTTTGAGCTGGCAGTGTTGGCTTTCTTTGACCATTAGACCAATGCTTGGCTAAATCACAGAAAGAATAAAAAAGGACAAAATAATGAAAGAGAGCTTCTGAAAATAGTGACATTCTTGTGATTGTGGTCGTTTCTGTGTGTATGCAGCTTTTATGTCAGCTGAAGAGAAGCAGAAAGAGACTAACACACACTGACACAGAGAACCCCACACTGAGCTCCAGGCTTTGATCACTCACATGCAGAATGACTCCTTTCTCCAACAGGCTCTGTTTTTTGGCAGTCATCACAAAGTAATGCGTGTCATCCTTGTAGTACACAATATTTTCCAGGTCAATACCTAAAAAGATTTAAAAAAACAAGGATTGTCAGATACAAAACACAATTCTTCCACTTGGTGCCAGAGCTGCCTGTCCTGTCGTCATTTCAGGATGGAAGCAACAATCATGGGATTCAGAGCACCAAGAACATTGTCAAGTCAGCAATAAAAAGGCAGCAAGGTCGGCATCAAACCTAAAAACTCTAACCAAACCCAAAACTATTCAAATGAACAGAATATTTGTATTTATATTTATTTCTTAGCATGCACTGCTTCCAGAAAGTAGTGGGGGACTTTAAATGACCAGAACCAATGTCTACATCCAGCATCCTATTATACAGTCCTACCCAATGAGAATATCTGTTTTATTTGCCATTTTCTTGCCTTTACAATTAAAAATCTTTCACATTGTATAAATGAAAATCTAGTGGTATGCATTTGAATTCAGACCCTTGTAATCTGTTACCACTAAATAAGATTCAGTGGGACCAACTGCCTCCAGAAGACACCAAATTAGTACACAGAGACCCACATGTGTGAATTTATCAGTGTAACTGCAGGTGTTCCTTGAAGGCCTCCGAGGTTTTTTAGAGAACGTCTGAGAACAACTAGCATCATGAAGACCAAGGAACACAGCAGACGGGTCAGGGTGAAAGATCTGGAGACGTTTTAAGCAGGGTTAAGTTCAACAGCAATATTCCAAGCTTTGAACATCTCACAGAGCTCTGTTCAACCCATCATCTGAACATGGCAAGAGGATGGACCAACTGCAGATATGGATGTTCACCAAACCTGTGACTTTACTCAGAAGCAGACTTGGGTGCATCAATTTACTATGCTTGGCTAAAGATAGCAAGTAGTGCTTGGAGTGAGTCATTTACAGACCTATTGCTCAGTATGGACAAAATCAACAAACTGGAAAACTGACCCTAAAAATGTACAAAACTTTGTGCCTTTCTTTTAAAAGGGCAAATGTGCAAGATACTTTTTTGTGTTGGAGCTACAAAAACATAATTAAAAAGTTGGTCGTTTAACTTATTGTTTAGCAGGTAAAATATAAAAAATCACAAAACAAATAAAACTATGTGGACCGCCAGTACTTTCCACTTGGCAATTTTGTGGCAAAACGTTTGGGAAGCACTGGTTTAGATCAAGCCATATTCATGTGTTATGATGGCCTACTTAAAGTCCAGAGCTAAATAAAATTCAGAGCTTGTCATAAGACTAAAATCGAAATTCACTCATGCTTTCCATTCAGTCTGATGGAGTTTCAGCTATTTTGCAAAGAGGAAGAAACTTTTAGTGTGTTGAATACATTCAGGGTTGAATACATGTGCACACCAAGCATTTTTGACCAAAAAAATCTTTAAACCATATTTCATTTTCCTTCCAATTCAATATTATGAAGTAGTTTGTGTTGGTCCATCACATTAAAATCCCAACAAAACACCAGAGGTGCCCAAGTCCAGTCCTCCAGAACTGCTTTCCTGCAACTTTTAGATGCATCCCTGCTGCAACACACCTGAAATGAACCAAATGAATGGCTCGTTACCAGTCTCTGCAGAACTGAAGGAGATGCTGATGAGGGAATTTATCCATTTGATTCAGGTGTTTTGGAGCAGAGAGGCATCTAAACGTTACAGGATACTAGCCCTGGAGAACTGGAGAAGGGGTGTGAGTATTTTTGCAAGGTACTGTAAATAAATAATTTTTGGCTTTTCCAAATATTTCTAATGAAACTTGATATTATAATTTCTTTCACACATCATGGGTTAAAACGAGCTAAAATCCCAAACTGGAGTCACATCCACATTGGCAGTGAACCCCAGCTTACTTATGAAAGTCTTTTCTGCTAAAAAGTGGAGCCGGATTATAAATACATCAGATAAATCTGCAAGATTTATTCATTCAGGCCACTTTCACTCAAAAGTTACGATGTTCTGCTTTAAGAAAGATAACCAAACATGTCTGCAGAATCTTAGCAGGATGGGGCGGCTCCCCACCTGTTGCCTCCCTGAGATCTTGAAAGAACTTCTGGTTGAAGATGAAGGCCACACCGCTGATCTCCTCCACCTTCGCCTCTGCTGTTGTGTTCCTGTTGATGAAGTTCGCCGTGATGGCGATGGCGAGCTTGCCTCGGAACTCCTTCCGTCGAAATCCTGCAGAAACAGACGGGTTGATCAGATCAGCAGCCAGGGCTTCTGGACACGTACGAAACAGATTTACATTTCAGAAGGAAAATCTAGCAGTGAGTTTGAGCAACTCACAAACAATATCTGCTTTTAGAACATATTTTCCATACTGTACCATTTAAATGTAACCAGATGTTCTGAATCTAAACAATGTAAACAGTTTCCAGTTTTTTTCCACTGTATGCATGTATTTTATTGTAACTGGATATCTCAAAGGGAAGAATATGGGTTCCAGTTCTCAGTAATAGAGAAAGGGTTCATGGTTCTCTGTTCCAGCGCTCAGATAAGAAACAGACAATCAACTTAACCATTCCTATCCCCCTCCTGTCCTCCAGGAGAGCAAACAATATCTCAAGTTTATATAGCAGCTAAACAACAAACATCCATGCAGATGTGCACAAATGCTCCTTCGTACACGGAGAGCAGAGTGAGGTCAGCTATCCATCTGCAGCTGTAAACGAGTGACATCATGATCATTGTGACCAACCTACGAGTCCGAGAAGAAACAACAAGCAACACTGTTCGGGCTTTGCCGTGTTTAGTTAACGGGGCATTACTAATGCTTTTCCTCCAGTCTGTGCATGCAAACTTGCCTGGTAGCGTGTTTCTCCTTCCATCTGCTCCAATGATGACATCAAACTCCAGCTCGCTGACAGGGTGTGTCTTAGGGTGGACCTCAGCCCTCCAACCTATCCCTGAGAACAAACAGCATATGTAATCAGACAGAAATGCATCCACAGCACCAGGCTTACAGCAGCTGAGAGATATTTGATGAAACAGATTTGGGTTATTTTCCTGATTCTTGTCCAGCAGCAGTTTGAGTCACTTACTCTCATTCTCCTGGTCGTCAGGCGGTTCAATAAGACCCTTGAACTCTACATTAACATGGATCTCAATACCCAGCAGGAGGGCCATTTTGAGCAGCATTAACTGAAGCTGACGAATACCTAAAACCCACAGAGAGAGAACAGTCCCATGTGATTTGAACATCATAAATGAATTCCAGTATGGAGACACCAGGTGTCCACATGCGCGCCTTTGTGGAAAAGAAAAGGAGCAATAACACGAGTATCTTATGTACTCACTGATATGATCAATAGCACCAGCACAGAACTTCCCATAGAACTTCTTGGCCCCAAGGCCCCTGAGGTCGTGGATGGTAAGGGGCCAAAGGTGCAGCACGTTGTTTCTGGAGAACGCATCCCTCTTCTCCAGGAGCACCACTCTGGCCCCCAGAAAAGCCAGCTCGATGGCTGTACGTAAGCCGCATGGCCCCGCACCAATGATCAGACACTGAATACACAGAATTTAATGAGATAGCAGTGATGAGAGAGAAGCAGGTCAGTCCTCCACTCTGTAGGACAATGGCATCTTTAATGAAGCCCACAATCCAATTGGTTGTTTAATAATGTTTTAAATATCCAAAGGAAGTTTTTTACATATTTTACAAAATGTAGGGCTGCAACTAACGATTATTTTGTAAATCCATTATTCTGTCAACTATGCTTTCGATTAATCGATTTATAATCAGATAGCAACGCTATGCCACTTGAGGGGTTCTGGATAGAGCTTATTTACAGACAAAGAAGGTTTTACATCTTAAATACAAAATATATATATTATTTGTACAATTGTACACTCTGAGTGGGTTGTTCTTTTAGCAACTGGCATGTTTTAGAGTCTGTATAGTCCAGTTAACAAATATTCGATTACTAAATTAGTTGACAATTATTTCAATAAATCAATTAATCTGAATAATTGTTTCTGCCCTGATAAAATGTACTATTTAGATCAAGCGATGCAGTGCTTGATCAGAGCAATAATCAGAGAAACATCCATGAGGCCCATGGTAACTCTGTTGACAGACCAGAGGTGCACTTGACCAATCTGGCTTTTATGGAAGACAGGCAATAAATTGGCTTGAAGGAGAGATGTCAACATGTGAAAGACTTGGTTTGATAAGGCTGAAACTAAACATTTAAGCCTACATGCAAAATACCATGTTGATGTCTTTGCAGAACACCCTAAACACACCATCCCCACTGTGAAACATGGTGGTGGCAGCATCATGCTGTGGGGACGCTTTTCTTCAGCAGGGGCAGGGAAGCTGGTCAGTCGTAATGGATAGAGCTAAATCCAGGACAATCCTGGAAAACAACCTGTTAGAGGCTGCAGACGATCAGGGTGGAGGTTCACCTTCCAACAGGAGAACAACCCAAAACATAGAGCCAGAGGTACAACAGAATGGTTTAGATCCGGGGTGTTCAAAGTCGGTCCTCAAGGGCCAGTGTCCTGCATGTTTTAGGTGTTTACCTACTTCAGCACACCGGATTTCCACTGATGGCTGATGACCAGGCTTTTGCTGAACTGCAATCACTTGAATCAGGTAGCTTGTGCTACTTTACAAAGAAAAATGGGCAAAGATTTCAGTAGATGTGCAATATTGGCAGACATGCCCCAGAAGACCTGCAGCTGACACTGCAGTGAAGGTGTTGATTCAGTGGGATTAAACACAAATACTTGCCATACCTTTAAGACTAGAGGTTTGAAATGAAACTTTACACAGGATGACCCTGTTTTAATTAAGTTGCTTCTAAAGGCAATTGGATTTTTAGTTGTCAGAAATGTGGGAAATCTTCAATTTCGCAATTCTGCTTTACTCTGAACTGGTCTGAAACAATGGGTCCATGTTTTGTGATTTCAATGTGACAGAATGTGAAAACTGTCAAATAAGTGTCTACAAGGCGAAGCACTAAATATTTTTTCAGTATTATTACAGGTGACTTATTAACATGAGCTGGTTTTCTGAAATCTAACAAGAAATGTTTTAGTCAAAGTGTCTTCTCATCCAATGCATGTACATGTCCTTGTGCCGCCCTGTCCTTGCACTATGATCTAGTTGGTGAACATGAGCATCTAATTACATGAGTCTTAGCCTCAGCAGATTGCATTTTGTCGTTCCGCTGCCTCTCACTGGGAACAGGAGCCACCTGTGAAGCTTTACAGGAATGATCAAGTTTCCAGTGATGAAGCTTACCTTGGTGTTGGCACAGGCACGTCCCTTCTTGTACTCCTTCTGGCTGGCCCTCTTGTCTAACTTTGCCCAGAGCGCCTTCGCCTTCCAGTAGTTAAGTTTGGACTTGAGCTTGTGATAAAAGATCCTGTGCTCGCTTGGCTTGACCTCCAGGTGCTCGCAGAGCTCCTGGAAGGCCTTGAGTGTGCCTTTACATGTGCTCGCCTGGACAAAGTTGTCGAACAAGACGTGGGATCGGTTCACCCCATCTCCTCCACTTGCACAGGCGCCTCCATCGCCCATGGTCCAGACCCACGAAGGGCTGTAAGGGCCCTTCACCCCCACCTGAGGCAGGGGCCCAGCCCCAGCTCTACCAGCGTCCCTCTGGTGGAGGACTTTAACTCCCAGCCCCAAGCATCTTCATTCTAACAGAGAGCGGGAGAGAAGTAAAGAATCAATCAAAAAGAAAAATATATATGCAATATATTGCTATTAGCAAGGAAGTTTAAAAAAGTTATGGCTTCAAAACTGATTGAATGTGTGCCTCATTCTTTTCTTTCAGCTAAAGCCATAATAAGCAGAACAGCACAATTTATCTCATCAAATTAAAAAAGGTTGCTTGGATGCAATATTTGGCAAGCTTTTACATTAAAAGTGAGACATGTACATAATATAATTAGCCAGGCAGGTGGACTCAGCTGCTACAGGTTTTAGTGGCTGAAATCTCAAGTCTCAGAGAGGACATGTAAAGACAACCAGTATGCTCATCACAATATGCAACAATATCACAAATCCATATTTCAGAGCAACAGTTTTCTCTGGTATAATTGAATGCAACCCTGCTCCTCCTCTGCCTGTTGCTGCACACTGTCAGTCAGCTGGCTGAAAGACGGCTGTATAATATTTCCGGTCTCGTCAAACACAGTCATACAGTGGAAACTAAAGGAGATCTCCCTTCACTCACATAGAATTAAAGGTCTTTTAAACCAATTGGTAACGAATGTCTGGCTACCTGAGCTGACAGCCTGACAAAAAAAAAACATGAAAACTACCACTTTACTTTGCTAGAGTTTAGTTTAGGTTTTTGTTTCAGTCTAGAGTATGTATCAAAATTTAAATAAATGTAATAGAGACCATTAGCATAACTTTATCTGTGTACGTTTTCCTATTTGGGTTAAATAAAAGCCTATAGATTATATCATAGATTTTAAAACCATGCCACAGTGTAAGTGATGTGTTTCTACTTATTATCAGACTGAGAATCCCGAGATTAGAAGCAAAGTAAGAATTTAATATTTGTAAGGTTTAATTTCTGTGAATGTGACATTAACCTTTTTGTATTTTGAGGGGAAAACGCTGAGACTCTACAAGCCAGACAACATTTACAATATGCTTCTCTATGTGAAGCTCCCATGTTCTCTTTTAAATGAGCAACAACATGCTGCAGTTAATTCTTATGTTTTCAACTTTTGATTCCTCAGGAGGACAAGATAATTCATATTCTCTGGCATGTGTGGCGCTGCTGATACCTCTGAGACATCTAGATGGTTCTTCTAACTCTGAGCGTCTGACAGAAAAATACATACACACAGCATTTAACTGTCAGCTTTACTCCACACGAAAAAGGTGAACAATATTCCAAAGAGAAGGAAGAAACAGCAGCAGAGGCAGTGATGATCACGGTTTAGAACAAGCAGCAGTTCTGCTTTGCATGCAGACCTGCAGGGTCAGACGCAGAGACTCGTCCAACTTGAAGTTCATCATATTTTAAAAACAAAAGCATAATTTATTACGAATATGATGTGTAATAAATCAGAGAAAGACAAGAGCAGCACTGGTTGTCAAAAAAACAAATAACTCTGGATGAAAAACATTCTTTCAAATCTTAGGGAAAAGAACATCTGCTCATTTTTATAAAAACGTAGGATAGAAGAGGAGACAGATGCAAATCTCTGGCTGTGATGCAAAAGTCCAGCAAAGTAGAAAATAAAACAGAACTAGTGTTGATCCAAAATGGTTTAGAAAAGAAAAACCAGCAGCTTTAAAGCTTGTATAAACTAATTGGAAAAGTGTGAAACAAGCTTCAGATTTTCAGCCTAATTTTATGTTTTCACTCTACTGATCAGAAATTAATCTGGACGACAAACCCAATCTGGACAAAAACAGACTGAGCCACTTCTCTGGCAAAGCTTTGCATTCTAACGTCCAGCATGCTAAGCTAGTTAAGGACAACTAATGTAGTCGCCTTCCTAGATGCAAGTCATAAAGAAAAGAAAACAGGTTCAGAGGTCAGACAGCCTCCTTTTCACACGCTGCCAACTCTTCACAGGACTGAAAACAGTTTGGTTCTGATTCAGTCATTCCCCATCTGGACTCACATGTAGGCCGTTAATAATCAGTCAAATTATTCATGGATCGCACATGAAAATACATGGCCTAAAGTTAAAGTTAACACGTTTTTTATTAAAACCAGGAAAACAACCCTTCACCCCAAAGAAGAAATCTTTAAGAACCAACACAGGAGGGGGCAGTAAAATAAACTGACTTAAACCTTTACACATTTAACCTTTGACCTCTAACGGTTCGGACATTTATCTCCTGGCTCGTGTCTCTGCATCCAGAGGAGTCAAGCCCATACGAAGCAGATCATGATGCAGGAGACACATCGCTGAGACAAATATTACTGGTTCCTATACCTTGTCCATGGAAAAATATTAATTCTTAATGTTCATTTAAAATGACTGAATATATACAAATATTTCTACAACGCCTAGGCTTTAAACATGGAAACTGCGAAAACCAAAAACAAGAAGGGAAGACGGACTTGACCTAAAGTCTACAATCTTAATCATATTTCTCCATATTTAATGAGGGGCTGTCTGTAAGACTAGTGGGTCGCACTGACCCAGTAGTGGAGGTTATCACTAATGGAAGAAGAACCAAAGTGAACTGTTTGTTGTAAATGTAGTTAGAGGAGGCACAGAGATGTAAGAAGAGGTTTGAAATTAAACTGCCGTTTTCTACAACATGTCAAGTTATATCTGTGGTTCATTGAGGCTGCAAGAAAGAGACCTTCAGCAGAAAACAGGAAGGCTGAGTGCATGTGCTGCACATGTATAACAGAGCAACCTTCATGAGCTGTCAATCTGTCTGCATAATTTATAATTTTCCTTCTGGATTTGGAAATGTTATCAAGTTTTTAGAAATTCCTTAAGTAGCGCTTTGACTATGAGATCCTTTCAGTTACCCTGGAAAGCATCGTTCCACATTGAAATCTGTTGGGTCAGCTAAAAAAAAAAAAACAGCAGTGACAGAGAGTGAGACGCGCTCCCCTCGTGGAATTAAAGTTCACGATTTTCATCAATAACAATCACAGCGAAAACACTTTATAACTTGTATAAAGTCTATACAAAGTGACTTTCCATGGAAAGCTGTAACTGCAGCAAACTTTAAAGGGGTTTCACAAACATAGACTTCCATGTCCCATTGTCAAGGTTAAAACTTGGTGTTCTAGCTTTACACTTGTGATTTCATGGCATTCATACTGTGAAACTGAATTAAAACCACTTTATAATCAGAGGAAGTTTGTAACATTAATAGATATTCAATAAATAAGCCCTGAAAGATGAATCCCAAAGGAACAACCACGCAGTAGCGCCTCGTTTCCTAAACATCTGTGAATGATCCACTTTGGCTTTGGGTTGTTCAACGGCCAAGACTTTTTTTTTTTGTCATTTCAACACATTTTAAAAACATGAGGTGGAATGACGTTTGTTACTCTGGTCCTTGTGCAGGCCCAATGGCAGAATTGTAAAAAAGTAGATACAATAAAAATGACTCACTAGTCTAAAAATAAAACAACATAAGAAAATTGTACTTGGAAAATAAACCTTCTAAAATATTACCTTGAGTTAAATATTAGCTCCCTCCTTCATCACAGACAACTGTAAACATAAATCAAAGATTCAAACCCTTTTATAGTTTATGTTAAAAGAAAATATGGGCTGCAGACATGTTTAAATAAGATGACTCAAACATAATGCTAGACAAATGCAACCAATTTGAAATTCGTAGCTTTCGCCATCCACAAAACTGCATTCAAATGTTTGTGAAAAATGAAAAGTACTGCCTCCATACGAGAGCTTTTCCTGGGGTAAATTTCTACCCTGACCATCGGTGCAGGAGTGTAAGAGTAGCTCCAGAAAACTACCCTGCTCCCTTTTCCAGGTATTTTAAAATCATACCCTGTTTTACAGCACCAGCTTGCTCATTCACACAGGATGACATCCTTTTCTCCTAATATATACACGACAAGATGCCATCAAAAGGCAAGAAGACTAGAACTAAAGGTTCTGAATGAGATTCTTACATTATAGTTCTTAAAGAGCTAATAAACAAGAAAAATCTGTCATCAGGTCAAATCTTCACAAAAACCAGAGATCAGAATTTCTCCTGGAAACCACAAAGGTCCATTAGGTACCAGAGGTGACACCAAACTGTGAGCCAATAATTTCGCACAGTTCCTCATTGCAAGTAACTGATCGACTTACCTCCCTCTTCCAGTTCTTCACCAACTATTATTTTTGTTTCCTCTGTACAGTTACCTAGTTGAAAGGTTTTGTGTCCCTCCAGGGGTTTTATGTAGGGCTGCACATAACGATTATTTTGCTAAGTGATAAATCTGTGGACTGTTTTTTGGATTAAAAATCAGATAGCAAACAGTGCTCAATAGTAGGTTTTTTACATAATCTGAACCAGGTGAAGCTACAGCTGTGCCACTTCAGATGTTCTGGATAGAGCATATTTACAGAGGTTTTTCATCTGAAATGTAAAATGTATATATTGTTTGTACAATTTTGGGCTAATTACTGTTCTGAGTGGGCTGTTCTTTAAGCAAATTGATTGTTTTAGAGTCTATATACTCTAGTCATCAAATAATTGTTAAAATAAGTTGACGATTATTTTATCCGATTATCTATCCAATTTTAACCTCCATAGAACACTTTGTGGTAGACTTGGCTCTATAGATAAAGTTTGATAGATAAACGTAAAGGTGTAGTTGGTAGAAATCAGTGGCGGATGCTGGTCTTTCATGGAGGGGAAGCTCAATTTCAAGATTGCTGATTCGCTCATTTCACTGTCAATCAAAAAGGGATTCAGCCTCAGACAGATCATCCAATCATCATGCAGAAGCTGAGCGTCCGGGCCAGCCAAGGCTGAGGCCAGCCCACTGCCCCACAGAACCCCAGAGACGCTGAGCGTCCGATGGGCGGGACAAAGCCCAGCATTTTTGCTTCGTTATTGAACTCACTGTTTAAAGCACTGTGAAGCTGCGGGAATGAGTGAGAGGAAAGCGGCGTCGTTACCAGTGATAAGAAGCTGATTCTTATGCATTCAAAATGCACCTTTTTATTATATGTGTGTATATTGCACATTGTAAATATGTATATTCTGTAATGCAAAAACAAAACCAAAGATCAAAGTGTACCGGAGTCAAATTCCTTGTTTGTATGTACGAACTTGGCAATAAAGCTGATTCTGATTCTGAACAAAAGTTGAGCGCATGTTTAGTCAATGACTTGTACACACAACAGTATATATTTGATCACTTATTTTTTTACATTTTAGGGGAAGCTGAGCTTCCCTTGCAAACTTAGAGCAATCGCCACTGATTGAAATGCTTTTTAATAATCTGGGTATGCTAAGCACCTGAAGGAACTGGAGATGGAGCAAACTCACAACAGGAGAGGAACATCATGAGTTTCTGTTAGATTAATAGGACAAAAAAACACAGAAGCCTTCTGAAAAAGTCAACTTCCAATCAAAAGATTTAAAGTGACCAATGAAAAGAAGAAAGCTCCTGCATGTTGCCTCATTAGTCAGATCCTGACATTCCTCCCGATAAACTGCAGTATTTCAAGCATCCCAAGCATTCACTCAGGAATTACACATATCCATGCCAGCCTTCACACAGCAGCAGCCTCCTCCACTGTATGCACACACACACTAACACACAATGCCTTTACTTTTGTTGGCTGAATTAAATCATCCACTAACCTAGAATTAGACCCAGAGATTAGGCCACGAGGCTGCACGTTTCACACGGCCACTTCTAAACAACAAGCTGCACAAACCAGACATTCAACAATTATCACTCTATACAAGCAAGTGTTTATGGATTACTGTGTTTTTCTATACTGAAACCTGCTTAATTTGTTCCAAGATCAAATGTGCACTTTGTGATGCAGGAGGAAATTATTTCCACAGTTAGGTTTGAAAACAGAACCTTCAGTTTATCTGGGGTGGCACCGTTTTTGGCTCTGACCTTCGTAGTTAATAACAACCTTAACAACTCACTCATCTTGATAGCAGCTGAGCATGTCTCCATTACAGTAGCATCATAACCCTAATCAGTGAGCAATGTATCAACAGGAGTGGCCTATTGTTGAACAGCAGGTACGCTGTAAAAACATCATGGAGTAGTTAACAACTATAACTTCCTGTGGCTGGTTGCTCACCATGTGTGGTTCAGTTAAACCCTACAGCGGAGGTGTCCAAACTCTTTGCCATGTGGGCTGAAATCGTGAAGCTGTACGTTGTGACGGCCACAAAACTTTAATTTTTAAATATTAAAAAAAAATGTCGTTTTGATTTTTTTTACTTTTAAAATGTTCAACAATGAACTAATGATGTAATATTTTAACAAAACAAAGTGGTCTGATTTAGGTAGGAAACTAACTGTAATTCATGCTAGATTCAAATGTAAAAAGCATTTCAGACTCATTAAAAGACAGGTTTATGAGTTCTGAATATTTAAGGGTCATAAGCTATACACTCAGCAACAAGAACAGGATACAAATCACTGTTTTTTAAATGTTTGCTGCAACTTATGAACTGCCTGTGCTGGTCAGTCAAATTTGTACATGTTTTTTCTTTTTGCATTTTACTTTGCTCTAAATATAAATGCCACACATCAACTTAAAATTAACATCAGAACACTTTTAAGTTCTAATTTACTTTTTGTTGCTAGATGATCTGCTGATAACAGAAAAACTGGATCACGTTTTATTTTCAAGCCTTAAAATGAACCATTAACAAGAGAAAAACCCGAGTTAAAGCACTCACACACCTAAAGTCAACAGAGGGAATTAGTTAAGCCAGACTAGAGCAAGGATGACATGTCTGGACTAGATTACTTTTTATAGGATTAACTCTAGGTATGCAGGGTGACTTTAAACCAAATAAATGATAAAAACAAAAATTATAAACAGAATGCAACAACTCCAGCATTTTCTGTTTTAATTATTCAGAATATCTGGATCTGAATGCAGGAGCAATAAAGTTGTCTTACAGCAGACACGGTTAACTGAAATCTCATCTCATCTGTACTAATAAACTCAGAGGTGGTGCTGAAAAGCCAGCTTTAGATTAACAAAGATAAGATGAAAAACTGTGTATGGAAATATAACAACCAGGAAGGCTGACCAGACAATCACTGCAAGGAGAAGCCAAAAACGGTTTAATTGTTGCATAATCGAATTAAATTCCATTATAAATAAATGCTATTAAAAAAACCAAGATAGTGTTATCGATACTCTGTCATTATGATCTGTTCTTACAGTTTCAGCCTTCTGAAGCAGAGACAGTTGAGTCTATTCACTTCAAGCTCACACTGACTGCAAATCTTTGGCTGAAATGAAGTCAGCTTCTGGCAGAGGCCGATCAACGAACCATCTGGCCTTTGAATCATTTCTGCTTGTAACAGTCAGGCTGTGGCACACAGCTGAGCACTTCCTTTGAGCTTCAAAGACTCATACCAATCAGCCCCTCATATTGTGTGTCGTCCAATCTAACAGGCCTTTAATGCTAAGCACACAGAAAAAAACATGTTTTTAGTCAAATTATTCACTTCTACAGATTCCCCTGGGACTCGGTGAACCGAGACCTGAAGCACAGAGAGAACAAGAAGCATCCTGTACGTGTTTAGGATCAGTGTCAATATACCTTCCGCTGCTCCAGACGGTCAAGTTAATAAATATATCAAATGTATTTTCTAAATAACCGATTGCAACAGAAGTTAATTAAGTTTACCTTTTGTATATAAAAACAGATTTATGCATTTATGAAATGTCTTGTTATTTATGTCATTTCTACATTCCTCTACAAGGTTGTCCTCTCTGTATCACTCACACAGACACAAGCAGACGTGCACAGGTGAACAACACCCCGCCAGCAGACACACACCGCATTGGAAAAGATGTTGCAACCACCTGCAAAACAAGGTAAACATCTGCGTTTTTACCGCCCCCAGAGTTGTGAGAACAGCAGCACCACTCTCCATATCCAACTAATGCTTCAGCAGAAGTCCACACCAGCTGAGAGGTTCTGACCTGGCTTGGCTGCCAGAGGGGAAATATTCTCCCTGGCTGTAGAAGACTGATCTTGGTAAGTATGTAAATATACACCGCCTGGCCAATAAAAAAGTCGCCTCAAAAAACAAAAGATCACGTACTCTAATATTTTGTTGGACCGCGTTTAGCTTTGATTACAGCACGCATTCATTGTGTCATTGTTTCGATAAGCTTCTGCAACGTCACAAGATTTATTTCCACCCAGTGTTGCATTAATTTTTCACCAATATCTTGCACTGATGATGGTAGAGTCAAACCCTTCTCCAGCACATCCCAAAGACTCTCAATGGGGTTAAGGTCTGGACTCTGGTGACCAATCCATGTGTGAGAATGATGTCTCATGGTCCCTGAACCACTCTTTCACAATTCGGGCCCAATAAATCCTGACATTGTCATCTTGGAATATGCCCGTGCCATCAAGGAAGAAAAAAATCCATTGATGGAATAACCTGGTCATTCAGTATATTCAGGTAGTCAGCTGACCTCATTCTTTGAACACATACTGTTGCTGAACCCAGACCTGACCACCTGCAGCAACCCTGATCATAGCACTGACCCTACTTGTACAGTAGGCACTAGGCATGATGGGGGCATCACTTCACCTGCCTCTCTTCTTACCCTGATGCTCCCATCACACTGGAACAGGGTAAATCTGGACTCATCAGACCATATGACCTTCTTCCATTGCTCCAGAGTCCAATCTTTATGCTCCCCAGCAAATTAAAGCCTTTTATTTCCAGGTTAGCCTCACTGACTAGTAGTTGGACAGTTCTTAACCCAATTTTTGTAGTTTCTGCTATCTCCTTAGACGTTTTCTCTGCTTGATGCATGCCAATGATTTGACCCTTCTGAAACAGACTGACATCTTTTCCACGACCTCAGGATGTTTCTTTCAAAATGGTTGTTTAAGAAATGAGAAGCAACTTATTGCACCAGTTGGGGTTAAATAACTTGTTGCCAGCTGAAACATAATCGGCCCTGCAGTAATTATCCAATGGGAGGCTCGTACCTATATGCTTAGTTAAATCCAGGTGGAAACTTTTTTTAGGCCAGGCTGTGTAGATAGAATGAGCAAGAGATTAATAATAGTAATATTTATTGGAATCTTGTGCTGAATCTTCAACAAGTGTCTTCAACAAGTCACTGGAGAAATGTGAGGACCCCTCCTGCCTCAAACGATCCACCATCATCCCGGTTCCCAAGAAACCCACCATCGTAGGATTAAATGACTACAGGCCTGTAGCCCTGACGTCTGTGGTCATGAAATCCTTTGAGCGGCTGGTGTTGAAGCACCTGAAAGACATCACAGGCCCCCTGCTGGACCCCCTGCAGTTTGCTTAACGAGCAAACAGGTCGGCAGATGATGCTGTTAACTTAGGTCTACACTTCATCCTGCAACACCTCGACCACCCAGGGACGTACGCCAGGATCCTGTTTGTAGACTTCAGCTCGGCCTTCAACACCATCATACCAGACATCCTCCACCAGAAGCTCACCCAGCTCAACGTCCCAGCCTCCACCTGTCAGTGGATCAACAGCTTCCTGACGGACCGACAGCAGCAGGTGAGACTGGGGAGCATCTTCTCCCGATCCAGATCAATAAGTACTGGTGCCCCCCAGGGGTGTGTTCTCTCCCCACTCCTCTTCTCCCTGTACACAAATGACTGCACCTCATCGGACTCGTCCGTGAAACTCCTTAAGTTTGCAGATGACACCACTGTCATTGGACTGATCCAGGACGGTGATGAGTCTGCATACAGACAGCAGGTGGATCGGCTGGTACACTGGTGTAGTCAGAACTACCATGAACTCAACCCACTCAAGACTGTGGAAATGGTGGTGGACTTTCAGAGAACACCACCCCCATACACCCCCCTCACCATCCTCAACAACACCGTGTCGGCTGTGGACCACTTCAGGTTCCTAGGAACCACCATCTCTGAGGACCTGAGATGGTCTTCACACATAGACACTGTTCGAAAGAAGGCCCAGCAGAGACTGTATTTCCTGAGGCAACTCAAGAAGTTCAACCTTCCACGGGAGCTGCTGGTCATCTTCTACACTGCCATCATTCAATCTGTCTTGTCTTCATCCATCTCAGTGTGGTTTGGATCATCCACAAAACAGGACAGGTCCAGACTGCAACAAATAATCAGGACTGCAGAGAGAATAATCAGAGCTGACCTTCCCTCCATCCAGGACTTATACAGGTCAAGGGTCAGAAAAAAGAGCTGCCAAAATCTCTGCAGACCCCACACACCCTGCACATAAACTGTTTAGAGTTTTACCTTCAGTCCGCCGCTACAGAGCACTGTTTACTAAAACCAGCCGCCACAAAGACAGTTTCTTCCCCCAGGCTGTTTCTCTGTTGAACATTTTATAGAGTACCAAACAACAGCATACAGATGTTGCAAATGCACCTTTTTATTTATATATGTGTATATTTGTACATTGTAAATATGTATATTCTGTAATGCAAAAACAAAAACCAGAGAGCAAAGTGTACCGGAGTCAAATTCCTTGTTTGTATGTATGTACGAACTTGGCAATAAAGCTGATTCTGAATATATAGAAATTGATTAAAGCAATCAGTTGTTATATACTGTGGTTATTAAAATTAACACATAAACATGTCTCCTTTAAATGTTTGGGTCAGTTAGCCACAGTAAAGCTTGGTTGAAGACTCCACACTTTTCAGATTTCTAATTGTAAAAAAAATCTAAAATCATGCGTATCTCTTTCCTTTTACACTCCTTGTGTTGGTCCATCACAATAAAGCTTAAGAAAATACATTGAAGTTTGTGTTGGAACAAACATAAGGAACAGTTTAAGAGGTGTGAATACTTTTGCAATCCAATACAGTTGTAACATAAGGTCATGAATTCTTTCAAAACATAGACATGCAAGTTCATATTTTGCCCATTTTAGAAATCACTTGAATACACAGAGTAAAATATAGTATTTAATTTTTTTAATGCAATAAGGTAGAAAAACTAAGGAAATTAACCATCTGGATGTTTTGCATTTGGGATTTTCAAACTCCTGCTGACCTTCTTAAGGTATGCCATATAAAGGGCTAACATCACGGCGGGGGAGACGTAATCAAAGATCAATATTGGATCATTTCTACTTGCTTCTGCTGCCAAGACAATCCAGTTCAATCCAAAAGAAACTGGTTCTGACTGGGTCTGGGCCCCATTTCATTTCCAAGTCTAACGAGCTTTATCAAACCCCTGCTGAGCATTAGGGGTTATTTAACATGGACCAGCTTCCTACAGACATAACCCAGAGGAACATACATACACAGATGACAAAGTGTAGTCCACTGAAATTAAAGTCAAAGCTTCACCTGAGAATAAGCACAGACTTCAACTCCACTCACTTTATTGCTCATGAATGTCAATCCTGATGAACTAGAGCTTCCTGTCAGGACTTGAAGCAGCCGTTTCATGCAAGAAACCTTTTGAAATGCCACTTCTTCCACATTCATGACTTTCATAACAAGAGCAGAGCAGGCACCACACAGTTATGCTGCCATGAACACACTGATGAATCACAAGAGGAGGGTTGGAAAAATGCAAAAACATCACAGTGCTATTGGTAGCACTGCCATAAAAGGAGGCATATATATATATATATATATATATATATATATGTATATATACACACACACACACACACAGATGACAAAACATGGCTCTATTGACTTTCTAAAATTCACATAAACATTTGTAAATTCCTTATTAATTTAAATCATAAATAACCAGAGCTTCCTGTCAGCGCTTGCAGCAGTTATTTCATGTACAAAAGCTCTTGAATGTCATTTCTTCCATTGGCATCACATACTTATTTAGCCATAAACACACTGAATCTCAACAGAATGACTTTACAGCATTAGTGTGACAAGTTACATTACTCATAAAAATCTTCTGTGGTTTTTTGGCATTTGGTTATCTGACGCTCATTTGTATATTTCACACTACTGTGAGGAAAGATGGAGGCCTGTGTGTTGCTATGCTTTGGTTCCACCCAACTATCACAGACAACCAGGATGTGTAATCTGAGAATCTATGGCAACATACACACAAACAAGTCTCCAAGGACTAGTCATAGCCCATATAGAAGACAAGGAAGGGAAGAGCAGATGGTTAATGGAGCTGTTCAACTAATATATTTCTGGTTTGTATTTTGTTAAATCTAAAGAATAAAAGGATTTATCCCCAACAGCATATCAGTCCCACTGCTGCTGTTTTCCATGACAAACAAGACAAACCAAACATTTATTGAATTTTAATCTCTGAGCAGAACAGAGCAAACACATAGGTTAGATTTTATCTTACAGCTACTTTAACCTGTTTGATCCAGGTCACTTCAAAATGTCCTTGGCAGACCACAGGTCTACTCAAAAAAAACCTTCTTCCAAACAGGTAGTGTCCCATGAGCTCCAAGTAAGAGGATCATGACCTCACCAGAGTACCAGAAACATTTAGTTTGAATATATGTCAACATTTATTTCTCTTCTCTCATTATATTTTGCTAATTGAGAAAATATTTGAAATAATGCATCATTAGTTTTAATTTGAACTTTGATAATAGTGTCAGACTGAATGTAAATCTTTACGTTTTACAAAAACAGTGATGTGAAATCAGCCTCAGACACGATAAAGTATAATTTCTAATGTGATTGTCTTTTTTTCTCTTTTTTGGTGATCTAACACAACATAGCTCTGGCATTGGCCCAAGTCAGCCTGTAATTGGTTAATCAGCCGCCGCAATATCTATTCTCCCAGAGGATCATGCTGCCATGAGAAGAGCTGTGTCCAAGGAGATGCTGTGAGATGGCGCCAGAGAAGCCATCATTTTACCCAACCAGGTCAGGTTCCTTTTTCTTTCTCTACTTAGATTAGAGATTGGAATCAAAATTATACTGCAAAACCTTTCATCAAGCTTCTAAGAGGCCCCTATACTCTTAAAAATGTTAAATCATTATTGCGTATCTTGCCTTTCCTTTTATTGTTGTCACACAACACCTTAGGAAAATAATGCTCCCACATTAAATTCCTACACACGTAACACTGCAGAAGACATATATTAATTACTAGAATTAGGGTGATGCTGTCATGTTCAAAGCATCGCAGCTCTCACATAGCATGTATATTACACGTCTGCATGACTGCTACAGAATTAGTGCAACTTCCACTGGCAGGAGATATCGCAGCAATGATCCAATAATAACATTGCTTAATCTCACGCTACACTATGCAGATGGATTGCTCACCTTGGCATCATGGATGCTTAAAGCTGGAAGTGAAACTGATGGTCTGCCCTAATCCCTGGTTAGTTATCTGACCACTTGGAGGCACCAAATGGCACTGAAATTTAATTCCAGTTGATCAGGTTCCAGTTGATCACCTAAAACAAATAAAAAACTATATTGTGAAAAACCAGCATACCCATTCCTGACGTTGCAGAACACTGTAATTCCACACCCTTGATCCCAATGCACAAGCACAACATCGGACCATAGTGCATTGAAAACGACACACATACTTCAAAAAGACATGGAATGGCCTGATGTTCCATAAAATCCCCTTTATTTCCTCATGCTTAGACCCACTTCATGGATGCTTTTCAACATGCCAGCATAAAAAGTAAGATAGAAAGCGGTTACAGCACCTCGACTACAAAGACCTCATCAATCATCTCCATGATAGATACACAAAGCCTAACCCACTGCATGTTTTGGTTCTGGTATCC
This sequence comes from Girardinichthys multiradiatus, assembly GCF_021462225.1. Taxonomy (NCBI): domain Eukaryota; kingdom Metazoa; phylum Chordata; class Actinopteri; order Cyprinodontiformes; family Goodeidae; genus Girardinichthys; species Girardinichthys multiradiatus. The sequence goes on along the minus strand of NC_061795.1, from coordinate 48,286,482 downwards.
CATGGTAAAACTCCACTACAACTCCATATTAGTCGTGAAGCTAATGTTTGAAGTTAGAAGATGCTTGCGAAATAGCAAGAAATCCTCACTAAATTTGACTAAAGAAAACTCACACATTCATTAACAAAAGAAATGAACCATTAGTTACTGCGCTCAGAAGATATACATATAAATAATTGTGCACTAGTTTAGTTAATAGCTGAATTAAAAAGGGATTATCATAGAAGAATTTTGTCAAATCAGCTACAAATGCAGAAGTATTTTAGCAGTATAACTATATGCAGCATATATACATGATGTTAATATATATTCTGGGGCATTTTCTCTTCAAATTTATTATATGAAGAAATCATATGAATCATATGAATTTTAGGATCCAACATAATCTGACAAGATCAAAGTGCACACAGGCTGCCTTGCAACGCTTTGATGGGACATAAAACAGCAAACTACAGCGATCACAAGGACTAATCCTGTGACATGCACACTTGGTCTCTCTAATCTCAGTACATGGGCATGGCTGTGAGCAGATCAGATGGTAAACAAGTAGAATGTGTGTGTGTGGACAAGTAAATCAGTAGTCTTTTGACTAATATGTTGACCTTTGAACCAATGTTTAAATACCCACTACATCTAGCTAGTTAGAGCCTGTCAAATTGCTGCAGGAAACAGGGAGGCCAGGTATACAACATCAGTTAGCCCAAGGCCAACACTAACTTGTTTAATCTATTTATGACGTTTGTCTATAACAATTGTAAATTAAAAAGGTAAAACACTGTTTGTACTCTTTTACATCACCCAGTATCTCTGAACTTCTGCTGCATTTAGCTCAAAATTAAAATAAAATCCCAGTTATCTTCGCTGTCGTTACTTAAGAGCTCCAAATGTCTCAGTAGTCCCTTTAAGAAGAAACTTCTACGCAGGCATCTGGACCTACTCCGCTTCACTGTATGTTAAGTAAGGACTAATCTGGAATGGGTGTCGAAGCTGACACTGAATCACCAAGGGAGGTGGTCACAGAGCAGGGGAGAATCAGTTCTGGCTTTATTTATGTAAACAGAATAGAATAGAATAGAATAGAATAGAATAGAATAGAATAGAATAGAATAGAATAGAATAGAATACAATTACTTGTCATTGCACAAGTCTGAACAATAAACTTAAAATGTGCCTCAACTGATTGGTTGGAATCGTTCAGTTTTCAGCTGAATTCACCTTGTCCAGTTGGGAACTCTGTGAATGCACCACACTAAGTCCTACCAACAACACTCTTTGGTGTGGAGGTTGTTATTAAGTGAAGAAGACTCAACTTAGCCATTTTCAGCATCAGTAAGGTGTTTAAAAGGAAGTCAGAAAGCACAGATATGTGAGAGGTCATTTAAAAGAAAACTGTATTTTCTAAGAGAAGTCTGTGGTGCATTCAGGCTGCGAGAGAAAATGATTTAAAACATAAAACAGGAAGGCTGACTGGAGAACAGCAAAGGTGATCTGTTTTATCTTTTTAAGCTACCAACCTTTATCATGGAACATGTTAGGTTTAAAAGTGTTGGAAGTCCATTTAGAAATCTAAGGATCTACATTTTCCAGAATATACACATGGAGGCTACTGTTTTAGAAATCTTAACCACATTAACTGCACTAATCACCAGTTAAAATGTCAACTCATGAAATACTTTGTTTTTATCATAACATATTTGTTAAAAACCTGTTCTACAGTGACTGCCCTCATTGCCTTTGATCAGCATTGGTTAAAACGGGTATCGGCAGAACAAAGGTTCACAAAGAGATCCAAAGGTCCAGTAACAGAAAATCCAAACTTGATTGGTGCCTCTCTAGCTAGCATGTGGTTGACTTGTGAAAGGCCAAGGAAGAGGTGCTACATATCAGATTTTATTTCCATCTCAAGGTTTAAGGAATCAACTACTACATTAAAATAGGTCTTTATTGCTCACACATATGGACAGAAAACACTCAGTAGTGTGTAAAAAGCCAGTGTGACCTTGGTTGAATCATGGTCCTCCTTCCTAAATAGTTCAGGCCACTCAGGAATAGAGAAAGGCCGGTCAGCCTAAACTGTGAGAACAGAAGAATGCTGCAGCAGGAAGGTAACCCAACACTGATACAGAGCTGCGAAGCACGCTGATAAGCTTCATAGAAGAAGGAATGAAAGTAGATTTCTCCTAAACTATGCTTTAATCCCACTACTTCTATTAAAACGTACAGGCGGGAATTAAATCATACCTGACAGGTGGAGGAGAGCTCATGTTCAAACACTTAATGAAAATTTGTTTGGCTTGAAGTCATGTTTCAATAAATAAAGAACATAAAAGACAGGTTAGAGAGAGACGATTAACGGGAAACAAGAGGAGGGCGGAAACTCATAAAAGTAGAGTTTCAAGGTAATCCCTGGATTTTAAGGTAATATTTAGACAAGGCTCGTTTCCACATAAAAAAAAAAAAAAGATGGGCTGCAAAATATTTAAACAAGATGCTGTTGAGATACTGTTGCTGAAAATGCTGATGGTATAATCTTCATCACTGTTCTCTTTATCATTACAATGACCCCACAATGTGTCGCGAGCGTTTCAGTCACTAAAATCTATATCAGGTTTTAGACTCAATACCAGGGAAAGTCCATCCAGCTGGACAAACATTTCTGCCTGCATCCAATGAATGCATTGGACTTGGAAAACAATAACACACATACAGGTCCTTCTCAAAATATTAGCATATTGTGATAAAGTTCATTATTTTCCATAATGTCATGATGAAAATTTAACATTCATATATTTTAGATTTATTGCACACTAACTGAAATATTTCTGGTCTTTTATTGTCTTAATACGGATGATTTTGGCATACAGCTCATGAAAACCCAAAATTCCTATCTCACAAAATTAGCATATTTCATCCGACCAATAAAAGAAAAGTGTTTTTAATACAAAAAACGTCAACCTTCAAATAATCATGTACAGTGATGCACTCAATACTTGGTCGGGAATCCTTTTGCAGAAATGACTGCTTCAATGCGGCGTGGCATGGAGGCAATCAGCCTGTGGCACTGCTGAGGTCTTATGGAGGCCCAGGATGCTTCGATAGCGGCCTTTAGCTCATCCAGAGTGTTGGGTCTTGAGTCTCTCAACGTTCTCTTCACAATATCCCACAGATTCTCTATGGGGTTCAGGTCAGGAGAGTTGGCAGGCCAATTGAGCACAGTGATACCATGGTCAGTAAACCATTTACCAGTGGTTTTGGCTGTGAGCAGGTGCCAGGTCATGCTGAAAAATGAAATCTTCATCTCCATAAAGCTTTTCAGCAGATGGAAGCATGAAGTGCTCCAAAATCTCCTGATAGCTAGCTGCATTGACCCTGCCCTTGATAAAACACAGTGGACCAACACCAGCAGCTGACACGGCACCCCAGACCATCACTGACTGTGGGTACTTGACACTGGACTTCTGGCATTTTGGCATTTCCTTCTCCCCAGTCTTCCTCCAGACTCTGGCACCTTGATTTCCGAATGACATGCAGAATTTGCTTTCATCCGAAAAAAGTACTTTGGACCACTGAGCAACAGTCCAGTGCTGCTTCTATGTAGCCCAGGTCAGGCGCTTCTGCCGCTGTTTCTGGTTCAAAAGTGGCTTGACCTGGGGAATGTGGCACCTGTAGCCCATTTCCTGCACACCCCTGTGCACGGTGGCTCTGGATGTTTCTACTCCAGACTCAGTCCACTGCTTCCGCAGGTCCCCCAAGGTCTGGAATCGGCCCTTCTCCACAATCTTCCTCAGGGTCCGGTCACCTCTTCTCGTTGTGCAGCGTTTTCTGCCACACTTTTTCCTTCCCACAGACTTCCCACTGAGGTGCCTTGATACAGCACTCTGGGAACAGCCTATTCGTTCAGAAATGTCTTTCTATGTCTTACCCTCTTGCTTGAGGGTGTCAATAGTGGCCTTCTGGGCAGCAGTCAGGTCGGCAGTCTTACCCATGATTGGGGTTTTGAGTGATGAACCAGGCTGGGAGTTTTAAAGGCCTCAGGAATCTTTTGCAGGTGTTTAGAGTTAACTCGTTGATTCAGATGATTAGGTTCATAGCTCGTTTAGAGACCCTTTTAATGATATGCTAATTTTGTGAGATAGGAATTTTGGGTTTTCATGAGCTGTATGCCAAAATCATCCGTATTAAGACAATAAAAGACCTGAAATATTTCAGTTAGTGTGTAATGAATCTAAAATATATGAATGTTAAATTTTCATCATGACATTATGGAAAATAATGAACTTTATCATAATATGCTAATATTTTGAGAAGGACCTGTACTGAATCGAAGCAATACTTGGTGGTTTCAATGTTACACGCATGGAGGCTCTGATATGATGCATCTAAGAAACTGTCTCTTTTTTAGTGGTGTAGCTGTGGTGGGCGACCATCACCTGTCCTCATACTGCTGGCTCTGGAACATGGCTCCAGCAGAGAACAGACACAAGGTCAACCTTTGTCCACACTGACCTCAAATAAGTAAAATATCATGATCATCACGTTTACTATGAGGCTGAGGACCATTTATGACTGCACTACCCAACATGCTGTGATGAGAATCCCAGGTTGTTGTAGTCAAAGAAAAGCTGGGATCTGATAGCAGTAATTCAGACTTCAGCCCCAAACAATAAAAACAAAAAGAAAAACCCTCAGGAGAGTTTGGGTTTTACTCATTTCTGGAAAAGAACTGAGAGTGAGTTTGTTTCTCCATCAGGGCTGCCAGAGAAGAATTTGCAAGTTGTCCACATAGGCAGATAACAAGGACCTTAAGCTCCTCCAAAGACAACCATAGAGAGAATGTGAAAAACGATGTGGTCTCTGGGGAGAGAACAGGCCCGGGTTGGAGGAACTAGCAACTCTTTGCTCAGCAGCTGGCAGACACTGCCTGGACTATTACTGCTGAAAAAGACGAGATGTTTTAAAGTTGTATGAAATAAAGACATAATTGGTTTCAACAGAGTCTAATGCTAATGCAGCAGCTGCTGGGTAACAACTTCCCTGCTCAGGTTATCTCAGCTCATGGAGTAATGAGATGTGGTTTATTTGTGGTGTGAAACATCAGGGTACAGATTTGCAGAAGTTTTGAAGTGTTACTGATGTGCAGATAACTGGTTATAATATCTTATAGCTCATGACAAATGAAGGGTCAACTATGAGATAGTTTTAATCACGTTTTCATTAATCCAAGGTAATTTCTGTAAACTTTTTCTAAGACAAAAATGTGCTCAAATAAAAATCTACTCGTGCAATCAGAGATGCAGCTTAATTATTGCTGTAAATGATGGAGAGGAGAGCATGGGCCTGATTCATACCTGTCAAGCCTATACATTTCATCGCCTCCAGCGGCCCACCAGGGCCAACCGGGACTGAGTGAACTAGGGAGGGGTATCATTAGGGAAAAAATATTTATCAGTTAATTAGCACTGACTTATGATGATAACAATAAACTCTAAATGATGATGTTTGCAATCTTGTTATTTTAGCTTGGTTCCAAAAGAAGCATCAGAAAACATTTATTCAAAAATATGATTGCATACAGTTATTGATTCTGTTTACCAGTAAAACTGAATTACTTAATGTAACCAGTGTACTGAAGCAGCATGTTTAATGAGGCCTAAGTTTTATGCTTTGAAGAGTAATTGTGATTGAGAGGCTCTGATTGCATTACCAGATTTATTGTAAAATGATGCTTAAGAATTTTAAACACACAAAATACCTTTCTAAATATTTTAACTACATTTCACCCAACTCTACTGTGGATATCTGGGACCACAAGACTTCTTTCCTTTTGGTTATTTTCTTCTTCTCTTCTGAACAGACTCCAGACCAGCTCACTGTCGCCCCCCCATGAGGCTGTGGTGAGAGCTGTATATCTCGGATCAACAGAGCCAAAAACGGCACATATATTAAATCAAATGAATTGGTATTTTTTGGTTCAGTGTCAGCTAAAGCTGCAGGTCATTTTAAAAGTTATTTTTAACAGATGTACACAGTGGGGGAAACTAAAGGAAAACATGGAATAAACAGCTGCTGAATTCAGCAGAAGCTTTTACAGATGCGAATGAAAAACATGGTTCTGCTCGGTTGAGTCTGTCCCGTCTGAATTGTAAAAAACACCAAGTGATTGATGAGCAAATACTATAGACAGCAAAATTAATGAATACATTTTCCCAAAACTTGTAAAAATATATGGTTTCATGTAGAATCATATATGTGGAAACTACTTTTTTATTATTATTCCTTTATTTTATTGATAAAAAAAATCTATTTGATTTCTTTTGTAATTTTCTTGGTTTTGATATTTTTGTATATATTTCGTTATATATTTCCAATTCAATATTTTGTTTTCAAAGATTGTTTATTTATTTTACTATAATAGCCAACATTTGAATAAACAGTTATTTTATAGCAAGATTTAACAAGAAGGAATCCAGGAAAAATTCTTAATTAAGCCAAATCAGTGTTCTTCAAGTGCAGAGGTTTTTTTTTCCCAAACTCATTAACTGATTTCAATACTGACCAAAACAATCATGATTATAATTTTTGCCATAATTAAGCAGTCCTACCTGAGACACTAACCAACCAATCACAGTTCTCTTCCTGCAGTGTAATAAAAGCACATTTTCTAGATCCACCTTCAATTTAGATAAAGTCACCGTCATTCAACCCCAGCAGACAGAAAAGTAAATCTGCTGCTTAAGCTAAAGTGTTCAAAGGGTCAGCAGACCAAGACGTCAACAATTTTATTGGCACGAGCTCGGGAATTCATCCGTCATACTGACCTACTTCTGACCTCTACAGTAGAACCAACAGCCAAGAACGTCTTTAATTCGCCACTCAGAGGAAATCACCAAACCAAATGGATGATGGAGGTCTCTTTCTCACGCACACACACACACACACACACACACACACACCTTCAAACCATGACTTTGCTGTTGGTCCTAGGATGCAGAACAGTTGAATTCAATCATCTCACATTGTTCTGTCAAACAGAACCAAAGATAGAACCTTTCTCTTATATTTTCACAATCTGACCTTTTATTTCATTATAAAAAAAAGCTTCAATTTCGCAACCTGGGCAGCATCCTGAGATCTTCCTTCAGTCTGACTCATCGGCTAGGCACACTAATCATCATGACCTCACCCTGCACACCACTCAGTTAAAAGTGCAACATGGTAATTGCACCTTGATATGTATTTATTTACAGTAATCGGCTGCTGAGGAACTTTAACCTCAAACAGTTAACAGCATGCCATTAGCATCACGTTACACACAGCTCTCCTTTTAAGGGCTCACTGCAGTCCAGACCTGCAAGGAAACGTATGTTAGTTTGACATCAGCATTAGGCACCGTGCTTCAGATGAGTCAACCACAGCAACAGACCTCATGGGTAAAACCTGGCAGCTGCTGGGAGCCATCCAGTTACTGGTGACAGAGTAGGAGCTGCTTTCAGAGGACTTCCTTCCTTCTGGCCTTTTCATCTAGTGCCCATTTTCAAATCCACGATGCTTTGTAGGGTCACAGAGTGTCACAGCAAGAACGAAATTAATGTCTCCCTCTGAAAGACAGTCTATCAGGGGTCAAAGCCCCACCTTTTCCACTGCAAACTATTTTCAACACCTACACAGCAAGGCACTGGTCTGCTTAGAACATGCCTTTCTAATTTCATGTTCTTCAGTTGGAGGTCAGTTTAGGACAGTAAGCAAATAGATTTGGGAAATACAATTTTAATAAGAGATGCAAAGAAATAAAATCTGGCAACCAGAATCATAAAAATTGTCATCTCAACTGACCAGGGACGGACCAGTCAGAAACGGTAAAACACAGGCTTTTTATGATCAGTAAACGCACCATACAAAGCTTCCAGGTCTGCCACTAACACCACTGGAAGGCGTTACTGAGGGAAGAAGCCTTGAAGTTAGCTGTCTGCCAGATCAGTGAGGTGATTAAAATTAAGTCAGAGGAAGCAAAGCGATTAAAAACAAACTATTTTCTATGACATAGCTACAAACTATTCAGGCTGAGAGAAAATCAGACTGCCTAGATAACAGGAAGGCTGAATGGCAAACAGCAAAGTTAGTCTGTTTTATCCTATTGAGCTTTTATCCCGTCTGTCATGGAACATCCTGGCAGCCTTTTGGACATTTCAGTTTTAAGGTAAAGATCTAAATTCTCCAGGGAATAAACATGGAGACCGACGTTAATCACTAGTATAAGATGCTAGAGGCAGATTACTGCTCCCACACACACGTGGTTAGATGCCCCCTCTGCTGCTCATGTAAATGATCATTTATTGTTAGCACATTAATATGTTTTTAATCATTATAATTTTCAGTATTGCATATAAACCCTGATTATACTTAATGTTGACCAACTTGGAAATGAGGGTATTCTGTATTATGAAATATTTACATTTTGTAGAAATTCACAAGCAATCATAAGGTGACATTAAGTAATAAATTCATCAGAAGCCAAGCCACTGCCTCCTCTTCTGTCTGCTGCTGACTCAACCAACAAGCAAACATCCTCCTCCTTCATTGCTCCTACATCCTGATGTGACCAGACATACGCTGAGAGGCGTGACTAAACAACAGCCAGCGGCAGCCCCATCTGACTACAGACGTCCAACTTCCAGCTTTATGTCTGCTGCAAACCAGAACAAAAAGCAAAAAACTAGGATAAATATCACCGATCAATAAAACAGACCCACCGTTACTCAACTGAGACGGAATAAAGGTCTCTGACTGACAGAAATGCCATCCGCTTCATTTGGCCACAGACTGACTCTTGTTGCTGGGACATAATGTATGGACCAAATCTGGGTCAGGTGGAAGCTATTTGTTGTAACATGAAGGCAGAATGCAGTCAATCAGCAAGACTGAAAACAGACAAATAAAGGCGAGCATCCCTCGGGGGCAACAGATCCTGCCGTCAATGTAAGGCTCTGCAACACGGACAAAGCCAGTTCATTCAGGCTTATAGCTCGTTTTCTCCCATCGTTACATATTTAACCAGACATGTTTAATTAAAAGCTCATCCTGTTCGAAGGATCTCAGCAGATTTTATTTCTAAAGCCTCAGTGATCACATTTAAACCAGAAGGTGAACTTGATGCGATCTACACAAGCAGAACAGAGCATGGACACACAACATGGAGCACAACACAACAGAGATGCACTGATCCTCCTGACTGATACCGATTACTGATTTTTCTTTTTAATATGATCTGCGTATACTGATTTTGTCCCAACTCAAAAGATTTTTTCTTTAAAAGGACTGCAATACAGAAAAGAGATGTGCTGCAATGTTTTGATAAAAATCAAATTTCACAGAAAATGAAGGAATTTCTGGATCATCCCTGTTTAAGCACCACAGCATCTGTCCCTGACCTTTATTAGATGTTTCCTTAAGCTGAAAAAAATGTATTGAATCCATTTACTATACTGGTGATTACACTACTGCCTGCAACAATATTCAATCCTGGATTTTTATTTGCATTTGAGTGTTGTGGTTCTGAGAACATTTAAAGATATGAACACATAAAGACATAAAAGAAAAACCCAGAAAATCATTCATAATCTATTTTTTCATTCATGTCAGAAACATAGCCAGGGCTCATTACTGAAGCTGGATCGAGCAAAAACTATTTTTCAAATCAACCAAGATTGAAATCCTGTGATAACTGGATTATCTTCAATTGTAGGATTTAGGTAATTTTAAGTGTCCTATCAAACAGAACGGTGGGCCTGGTTGCCTTGAAGTGTCAGAGGCAGATCTGCTCTACAACAAGGGGAATGTAACAGTAATGTTTACTTTGAAAAAGAATGCAACCCGAATGTCATTTTTGTTTTAACACGCAGTATTCTTTGCACCCTTCTTTATAGAGCAAATACCATACTGTACAGTAACAAACATGACCTTTGGGCTACATAAAGGGGCTGTTAAAGGTCATTTGAGACCTTTAACAGAGAATATTTGCTGAAACTTTCATGGAAAAATAATGAGGCCATTTTCTGTGATTTTTCTTTACAACCTTTCACAGGTTTTAAGCTGAAGAGAGGGACATTTATCAGCCCAAGATTTCAGCTATTAAAATGCTGCAGGCGTCTAACATTTTTCCTCACACAGCTGATCTTGGTATCATTTAAAAGTTTTGTTGATGCCATTTCATTTCTGACATGCAGCTCATCTGAAAACATGTTAATAGTTGCTAGAAAGATCTCGTTCTAGCTGCTGAAACTGTGTTGCTGATGCAAATAAAATAAAATGCTGTCAAACCTCAAAACATTTCATAACCCTAAATAACCAAATTCTAACAATCCTAACAAGCAGCTCTTCAGATGCATTTGTGACCTTGGCCCTGCATAACTCAGCTTTAATTTACAAACACAAACATTCAGATGTATTTCAGCAGGAGACTGCAGACTGTCACCATGCAACACATTCCCATATAAAACACTGGCTGCCAGATAACCAGAGCGATGCACAAGCAGTGCGACGTGCAACATGTCAGATTTATTACCGGTCGATGCAGTTAAATTGTTAATTGATGCATCAAAAACCACCGGAGCGTTTACTTCGCCAAACGTGCAAAAGGTGCAGCTCACGGATCCCACGGTAACCTTAGGAAAACACACTGCGGTAGTCAGGCGAGCGGGAGGAATGTCACCCTACCTTTGAATCTTTTAGCGGTTAAAATCCACTCCTGTGCGGTAAGAATGAATCCATATCCGTGAGAAGCTCCTCGATGTATGGTGGAATAAAAACAACGAGTCTATGAATTAGCTAGCTCTGCCTGCTGAGGCCGGAGGACAGGAGCGAACAGCAGAGGGAGAAGGCGCAACTTGAAACTGACACGAAGGGATCGGTCTAGACCACGAAGACAGCCGAGAGGGAGCGATAAGGCATTGTTAGCAAGAAAGCGCCACAATAAGAGACTAATTGCTATAAAATAAATTAAAACTACAAACAAAAACAAAAAGAGACAATATATGTGACATAAAATGCCGTCTATATCCCGGTAACCTTTTTGTTTTGTTAGTATATTGTGTTCCCGCACCCCTCACTGTGTCTGTAAGTCCTTCTGCATGTTTCGGCTCAGTTTAATCCGATTGGTCTCTGCCAGCGTGACGCAGCAGAAAGACGCTCAAGTAGAAACAATACGTCAGCGCGTCCGCCATATTGTGGGTGGCAAAGTCGACTTAAGGGCAAACAAAGATAAGACTGGAAACTGAGGTTTCCCAGAAGAAACACAAAGGTGTTCCGCTCATTTTCATTAATAATTTTTATACATGTCTGTAAAGTTGATAAATGAGACAAATAAATTAACATTATCTTCAAATCAAAATCAGACTTTTTTCAATATTATTATTACTTTTAGTAGTAGTAGTAGTTGTAGCAGTATGAAAAAAAAAACAGAAGTATCCACATCCCCGGCATATTTAGATTTAAAGTTCTTTTTATTCATCAAAACAGTTTGCTTCTGATGGAAAAAAGCTTTGGCGTCTCCCAAATATAACAAGACCATGCACAATGGGTATAATTGTAAAAATATATATATTTCTCCATTTCTCTTTTCTTCTTTTTTTATCTATGTTTTATACAGTGGTGTATTTTTTTCAAATTTATTTTGGTCTGGTAATTATGATATTTCCATCAGGGGTTCTCAAACTTTATTTTCAAATGTCTAAATCTGATTTCAAAGGTCCAGAGCAAGCAGTCAGGAGCAGATCCCATTTATTAAATGTGCTCACATCTCATAGTCAAGGAAAATGGCACCTTATCCTTACAATTGTTCATTTTACTTTAGAGTCACTCTAATATTTAACAGTTAAGGGTAAGAGCACCAATTGTATATGAAATTGCAAATACCCAGAGACAGTTTAAAAAAGTTCTTCAAAATATCTTCAGTAAATTTGCATCCCACTCTTTTGAGGATCTTTACGCAGGGAGATGTATGCTTGGCTAATGTTAGATTTCTTCCTCTCTGTTTTAATATGTTCTGATAATTCAGCAAAAAATATGTCTTCTTTGTGGATCCAGTTATTCATCAGAGGACAAAACTCAATGACAGAGCTGTTCTCTGCTTGATAAACTAAATACTTTGCTTGAAACATTGTAATTATTATTGATTAGTATTGTGGCACCTTGCTATACTTCTTGCTGCAACTGAAGAACACAGGAGCCATGCTCTACACTGCCATTAGTCAGTCTGTCCTGAACAATTAGGTCTGCAGAGAGGATCATCAGGGCTGACTTTCCCTCTATTGAGGAATTGCACAGGTCTAGGGTCAGGAAAAGGGCAGCTAACATCTCTGCAGACTCCACACATCCTGGACACAAACTGTTTAAACTTTTACCTTTTAGTTAGCACTACAGAGCGCTGTTTACAAAAACCAGTCGATTTGCAGACAGCTTCTTCCCCCAGGCTGTCTCTCTGAAGAACACAATGAACACCAAATGGCCTGAGTAGTCAGCTACTCTGCTGTGAAACAAAAATCGGATTATTTGCACTACCACAATCTGCCTCTACTTAAAAGATAGAATAATACTGGATCTAAAAACAGATAAATGTACAAATTTTACTTTAGCTCCTATTTTATTTCCTCTAACGTTTATTGTCTGTACACTGTGAGCGCTTGAAACCAAAGTTCCTTGCTTGTGCACCCAATCCTTGCCAGTAAGCTGATCCTGTTTCTGTGCTGTGGTCAGGTCCATCCCACATGGCTGTTGGTAGAGCCTTAACTGACCATGCCTCTAAAATAAGGCTTGGACTGGGTTTGGATTTAATTGCCGTTGATTCAGGGTCAAGATAGGAGTTTGGAATCACTGGTTTAGAGTTTTAAATTCTCACTGACTGTACAGTAGCATGGAACCCCCTGTATGTGACTCTACAGCATAGAAAAGGCATAAAACAATAATAAAGAGACCTCAGAGTAACTCCATTAGAATTGAGGGGATACACTTTATGATGTTTTGTACGGGTTATAATGTCTGAGTTATGAGTTTGTCTTCAGGGTATTTATAACACCTAGTATTCCTGTAATTCCCACACAGTTTTAAAGTCAATTTGTCTGCTTTCACACAAAGCTTACACAAAGATCGGTTTAAGTGAAACTAAAGTTAGCTTCAGTGGAAAACCATAAGATTACAACTCTGGAAAATTATAACATCCAAACAATTGCTTTACAAGGAAGACGTTGCATAAAAATGATTTACTGTAGTGGGCCTTTGGCTGCTCCCCACAGCCAGAAATATGCACCACTGATAAACTGCTTTGTTCTGCCTCAATCACACAACAATCCAACATTTATCTTCTTGTTACAAAAACATTCAGTATTTTCCTTATCAGCAACTCAGCAGCATAAATTATATAAAGAATGAGAGGAACAGAGAACTAAGAATCTGCTGGTGAAGACTGTGCTGTGTGTTTGTCAAAGGAAAGGATAATAAATAAAATAAAAAACCCACTGTCAAACGTTTAATCAAATCACAGGAAAACAAACAACAATTCAGCTCAAAAACAAGACAATCTGTGATTCATTCCCATCACTTTGATTAGAAAAAGCATTTTATCTATGCTTTCTTTTCTGGTTAGAGTGTTACAACGTTCTCCTACATCAAGCTGATGTAGCTACTTCCTTGATCAACTTTTGATAAACTCTTGATTAACTCTGCCTGTCAGGTATTACATCAGCATCCTCTCCTTTAATTTTCTTTTAATTTGTTCTCTAAAATCATATTCTTGTTTGGCTGCTTTTAGACCACAGAAATATGGTACGAATAATCCCTCACAAACAGCTTAACAGTGCAAAGTTCAGCTTATATACAACCAAGTGGTATGGCTGAAATAGCAGCACAGTATTTGCCTAACTCTAACCCCTAACCCTATGATGAATGAATAAAGGAATTTGTGCAAAACATCTGTTCTACCTACATGCAGGAGAGCAAAAAAAAAAAAAAAAAAACAATTGTTAAAACATTTATCGTCTCCATTGATCGTTATTTTTTCATTCAGACAATGTCTGTCACCAGAGGACAATCCACATTTCTTTCTGCATAACCATAAAAGGGTATTAAAATAAAAGTGTAACTATTTAGTAAATGTATATAACTTTGGCAACATGTTTCTAGCAGGTGAGATTCAGTTTGTACTGTTTAAATCACTGCTGTCATTAACTTTTTATTGCCCCTTTTGGTTTTTCTTTACTATAGAAAGTACTCCTGGCTCAGTGCCCATGTGTTTAGCTGTGTCTCTTTCCTGGACAGAGACACTGTGACAGAACTACTGCTGCCATACACAGTTTTTTTCTGTGGCTGGTGCCTGTCCCCCAGGGAGTTCTGGGTTCTGCTGGATGTTTCTTTCTACTAAAAGGGAGCCATTCCTCTCCCCTGTCGCCACATGCTTGCTCAGAATGGGAAAGTGCTGCATGTGAATGCAATCAGCTGGGCTTTTTTAGATAGATAACTTTTTGCCAAGCATCATTAATCTTATCCACTGAATTTGATTGTATTGTATTATTGTATTGTAATAGAATTTGGACAGAATTTAATTGATTTAAATTCAATTTGGACCCAACTGGATTGAATAAAAATGGATATGGATTGGACCTGCTTTCCTTGCAAAGTGCCTTCAGATGATATTTTTTACAGCTTGGCAAACTGAACTGTGAATTTGTGTCATGGTTTACTTGCACTGCAAAAATAACTTTCCAATTTTTAAATTCTGGTTAAGTCAAAAAATAATATTTGTACACACTGCCATGCACAATCCAATAAAAGAATTTCCTAAACACAAGAAAATCCAACTCCATCATAATGTCATCGAGGTACCAGCTGAAGCTCAATTTAAAACAGCAACATCTGAACTCTGAATGTGTTTTAAGACAGAAACTACCACAGTTTCTACCAGCACAAGGACATTCTACATATGAGGTATCCAATCAGAACAAGCTGCCCTAGTTGGATTTGCACGGATTTGCTAATTAAACAAAACCACAGGAGGATGCAGGGAAGCAAACAGGTCTGTTTGTGTGAGAACGACTTAGAAAGAGAGAGGAAGAGGGCAGATTTCAAGCAGTAGCAATGGAAATAAAGGCTAAATGACTTGCTCCCAGATCACAATACATCAGAGAGTTTCACCACATTACGAAACCGCCTTTATTTGTGCTGAGCTCCTTGATCTCACCACGCCTCTGTTCACTATAGAGGTCTATCATTAGGGATCAGTGGATGCTGACTGAAGCACACAAACAAAGAGCGTCTATCTAATGTGAGGCAGGCAGCATTCTTAATAGATCACAAAAAATTCACATGATGTCACCTGTGAAATCCTCAAAGACACACCATCAAATATTTATGACAATAAATGCATGAAAATCATTCATCTGCATAAGATGCTACTGAAGGAGGAGAGGGGACAGAGATGACTTACATCACTGTGGAAAGACACAGGCGTTGGATCCAAAAAGGTATTCCTCCGGCTCGGATTGTTCTATTTTCCTTCTTCCTCTCTGTCTGCCTCTCCTCCTGCCTCCTCTCCCTCTGCTCTTCTCACCCCAGCAAGATGCTGCCTGGACCAGTGCTCATTGTCATGGCAACCGGGGTAGGGGGGGATCCTACATGACCAGGTCTTTCTGCCTGCTGATTGGCTGGATGCAGTGAAGTAAGGAGGAAGAAAAGAGCAGCAGAGGAGGGGTTGTGTCAAAACGCCCACCAGCTCACAGATTGGAGGAATCCTCAGCGAGGCGGCCCTGCAAGCACACAGACACAAAGGGTGTCCTCCTAAGGTGGAGTTGCAGAATTAGGACTAAGTGTCTTCAGTGGATGCTGACTGACTTTTGGACATCTGGCTTATTAGGATGTCAGTTTTATTCGGGTGTTTGTTGGATTTCCTCTCATCTGTTTTTCTGCTGTCCAGCATAATTATAAGAGTCTAGAGGATGTAGAAATAACACCACAAATGTAATCTGCTAATGTGTCACACGTTATCATCCTACACAGGCTACAGAGAACCCTTGAAACCAAACCAGAAGTACAACGCAGACAGAAATACAAGCATTGGAAAAGTGACTAAGACATGAATTATGGAGAGAAGTTGCTGCTCCTAAATACAATCAGATGACCCAGAAGTATTTCCTGAATTACACTCATGTGGCCATCATCTTGAATTAAACGGAAGCAGTAATGAATAATACCTTAAGCACCAGAATTACTAAAATGTATTCTGAAGACAGATTAGAGGAGTTAAAGCTTCACTGAGTTGCTAAGGAAAATTAAAAATAAAAGCTTTTTATCTGAGATCAGTATGGCCCTGAAATAACAAATCTTCCTCTTAGGAAGAAAACACGAGAATTTTCCAAAAGATATTGCAGGCTGCTGTAAATCTAAATAATCCCTACATTTTATTAGCATCCAAATAGGTTTCTGTTTATGCTTTGCACAAATAGAGATTCTACTTAATGTTATCCATGTATTAGGTTCTAAAAGAGTAAAGTAAATGTGCAGGTTAACCACCTGTGTTCACAAAAAGTAAGTCATTAGTCCAATTAATACAAACCTCACAATGGATACTGATCACAAAGGTAATAAATGTGAATTCTAGTTTAGAGCCTTAAATGAAGTAAAAAAACAAACAGTTTTTGTAATGTTTTCCTGACTGATATTTACTTCTGAACCTTTCCCACCACTCATATTGATGCAATCATCTGGGTTTCCTTAGATAGACAATTTTGTGCCAATTAACATTAAATAACAGACTAATTTTGATGTACTGTGTTATAATTAGGATAGTAATGGCTGTGTATTCTTGAAACTGAACATAACTTTATGATAGAAATGTAATGGACTGAATGTAATTGATTTGAATGACACCATTATATCTAGATACAAATTGAACCCGTGCGCATTCAGATGACATTTGCTCCAATTTGGCGCCAGATTAAAATTAAAATGCTTTTAAAACCTAACTCAAACATCATGCTCTTAAACCATTCAGATTTATGCATTATACACACATTATGCCTCTAATGCCATAAGTGGGCAGGGAACTCAACAAAATATGCACTACTGTGTGCAAAGCCATCTGCTCAACACTTCCAGGCTATAAAGGTGTTGTTCAGTCTACTATGAAAATAGCTTAGAATTACTCTTATTTAATTGCATAAAATTACCTTTCAAATGCTTGACATTTATATTCATCTGTACAATAGTGTATTTTTGTGAAATAGCTGCTTTTTAAGTGTCTCCTTATTTCTTAGTTAAATATTTTTGCATAAAAATATAAATAATCACCAAAGCATGTTTTTTTCTTTATTCCAGTAATCAAAAAAGTCCTGACTGATATTCAACATTGAATTCATGCTGATAGAATAATAATAATTTATTTGATAATTAAAGCACTAAACTGAGTGTTGTTTTTTTGAAGGTACCCCACTGAAGCTGGACCACTACGCTGTTCTCCTTCCTTCTAGTGAGAATGATCAGCCGGTTGCAGAGATAATGAGAAACAGTTATGCTAATAGATGATCTCGTCATGTTCATGGCCGGCCATCAGGAGCCAGTCACGGGCCAATGAGCACTGAGCTGCAGAGACGAGGGGAAGGAGGAAGGGTGCAAGTGGCATTCGTTAACATTCCTCATAAAACTGATCTATTCATGAACTGAGATGAATATTTCTAGCATGTAAAACAAAACAAAAAAAGCTGATTTTGGAAGAATTTCTGAAAATGAGACATTTGATGTCGTTTAGTTTCAGAGAGATAATCATAATACATATTTCAATGGTAATAAAAGTGAAAATGGGTCAGATAAAATGATGCAGTCTTCATGACACCATGGTTCAAATAACATTCCTGAAAAGGTTCTGTTATAAGGTAAAAATCAGGAAACTAAATACAGAAGCAGAAAGACAATGAATACAAGTTTAACTGTGGGGGAAATCAACACCTTAGGAACAAGAGCAAGAAACCCAGTCCATTATTTTGTAACACAATATCTATAAAGAGGGACAACAAGAGATCCATCCTCAGGTTTCAGCTCAAGATCCTGATTAAGACGTTTTAAAACGATCCATATCCGAGTCTTTCACTAAAATCATCTCCCAATACCAGGTGTCAGTGTACTCTGTGATTTTCCGTATGCTCGCCATGCCAACAGCAAGCTGTGTGGCTGTGTTTCGAGCAGCAAGTTCTTAAAAATCCTGGCCTATCTCTCTGGCTTGCAAAACTTTATGGCAGGCTTGGTTTGTCTGACAAATCTGGGGTTTCTCTAAGAATCTGAATGTTTGTCACCCTTTACCACAGCGTTAACAGTGAAATAGAGACTGTACTGACTGCTGCAACATGTTATCTGCTTTTCACAGCTGTTGGTGTCAGAGACATGATGTGAAACAGAAGTCAGCAAAGTTTAAAAATGTTTAAAACAAAGGTCAAAGTTTAGTGAAGCAGGAGAAAAGCTTACTGCATAAGTTTTGACTGAATGCCCGACATGTTACCAGAATAGGGCCATTTTAGCCCGATCTGCATTGACCAGTTGGAAATCAAACAATCTGATATTTTCCGCTATCAGTCTGCACTGTAACAATAACAGTCTTCGGTGTGGACATTATTGCTAAGTGAAGAAGACTGAAAGTAAGGTATTTTTATATCAGTAACGTGTTTAAAGTGAAGTCAGAAAATGCACATCAGTGTAAGAAGCTACACAAAGACAAATATTTTGATGTTGAGACAGTTCCTTCTGGTGCGAGAGAGAGCACAACTTTAAGCAGATAACAAGAAGGCTGAATATATTACAGCAAAGTTGTTGTTTTTTTGTTTTTGAGCCTTTAACCTGTGTTTATCATGAAGCATGTTGGATTTGAAAAGGTTTTCTTCTTTTTGGAAATCTCAGAGTAAAGATAAGGGCTAACATACGTATATTTAGACAGAGACTGCTGTTTTTTGCAATGCTAACCACACGTCCAGAAACACGTCCAGAAATATAAGATGCTAAAGACCGTTTAAGATGTCAGCTCCATAAACATTTTGTTTTAAAATAATAGTAAAACCCTGTTTTACAGTTTATGCTCTCTGAGTGTAAAGTGTAACATTGGCTCTGTTCCTAATATAAATAATGAGAACTGATTCAAATCTCTGTTTTGAACATATAAGCAAAAAAAGTTTCATAACTGAAAGTATAAAATATAAAAACGTTGAACTAAAATAAATATAAAGAAGGTCTCTGCCAAGGTGTAATCCATGTTTTCATCCTACCTGCAGGTATTGTTTAGGACAGAGTGGCAAACCAGAGCAGGACATCTCCAAGGCCTTGTATAGACCCATGGATTGTGGGATGTTCCATTTTAGTCGCATTGGCTGGGGGTGTTTGGAGTTGCCTCACCATTTCTAGGAAAGATTACATGCATGTCTATGTAAAAAAAACAAAAAACGTTTTTAATGTTTTATGGTTTTGCTGAATATTTTGTGTGGGTTGTGAAGTTGCAATGGGGATTGAGCTCCAATTAATGGTAGTTTGTCTTGTAGGAGGAGCTTCCGGTATAAAGCCTGGTGCAGAAGCTCCCTTGCGAGGGTTGTGCAGTTTGAGCTTCAGGAAGCACAGTTGGCTAGAGCTCCATAACCAGGAGCATAATCTTGAAATCTGATTAGAAATTTGAAAGATTATTTTAAGATTTTTGGATTCTTTTCCTTCAGAATGTCTTGTTTCTTGTTTTTGTAAATATTTTCTCCATTTTTGCACAATGCACTTCCACCAGTTGAAAAAGGAAAAATAAACTAAAATCTAGCACCAGCTGAAGAGTGACATCTGTGTCCTCCTTCCAACACTTGGCTAATTGTACAATCTCATTTCAATTTTTATCTCTGTCACAAAAAACAATAATGATAATGTAATCATGCATACAAACATTTTTATTTCTTAGAAAGATGCACTTAAAAATATCCCTCCTTTCTTTTAAACCAGTCATAATAAAAAGGTACTGGAGTTACCAGTAAATTGGCTTTTCTCTTCTTAAAAACCCAAGAAATACTCAGAGAAGGATATCTATAATTCTATGGAGTTAAATTTGTCTCAATATTATTCAATCAAACAAAAAAACTAATCTCAATCAAAAAAATACTATTCAATCAAAACAAACTTCTTCTGTACAGTTGATGTCTCCTCATTGAAGCGACGCTGCAAGCCCTGCAGTTCGAGCAGAAGTTCAGAGATGCGGGGGATCAGAGTCTGCGGCTTTAGTCAGCGCTAACCAATAGGGAAACGTCTTACAGCGTTCGTCTTTAGGCCCCGCCCAGGATGTTCATGTTTCCAGAACTCAAAATTCGTTGAGTTCAACCAAAAACAGAGAGCGTCAAAACCAAAAAAGCGAGACTCGTAACCAAAGATTTTTAATATGCGCAAATAAAAGTTTATGTTTTGCAAATAACTTTTTTCTCTTTGTGAGAAAAAACTCTGAAAGTTTTGATCACAACTTAATATTTTTTGATTGAGATTAGTTTTTTTGTTTGATTGAATAATATTGAGACAAATTTAACTCCATATATAATTCCATCTTCCCTTAAACTGTCCACATATAAAACAGCAAGCAGAAATAGGAGATAAATGGTTAAACTCTAGATGAACACCATTTAGACTCTGTTCAGACAAGTCAGTTCTTTGAAGGACTGCTTCAGTGTTTTAGGGAACCTGAATCAAGCCAGTGCTGTAACCCGAACATTTAATCTCCTTCAGAACCAGGAGCACTACCCCTGTACAAACATCATGTAAATCAGCTTCCCTCTGCCACCCAGAGCATGATGGGTAGCAGGAGAAATGAGGAGAGGCAGTGTGTCTTGGGTAGTAGAGGGTCCTGTGGAGAAATCGAGAGTCAGTAAACGTTTCCAAGTAAAAAAAACAGACAGACTCTGGCCAAGCAGAGAGGGAGAGACGGGGCAAACAATGAAAGCCATATTTCAGAAGGTCCAACTGTCTGTGGTCAGTCTGAGCCAGTCTAAATTTAACTGCCTGTGTTTAGGAGACCTCAGAGCTGTGTGAGGACTGTAACAGCCAGCAGTGGTCAGGGCGCGGCTACAATGAACCCATTTCTCACACTGCTGTCCCTTTACTGTGTCCATGAGCTGCTATATTGTTACGCTATAAATCCTATCATTCCTAAGAGGTAAAAGGGTCATGGCATTGACCCTCTGTCTTATGTCAAAAAGGTATTAAACCTTAATGGTTTAGTATGAATGCAAATATTCAGACTGTGGGATTTTAGGAGCCAGGAAAGACTAGCTGATACCTGTATTTAGAAAAGGCCATGAGTATTTCCATGCCATACAATAAGAATGACCACAAGTCATATAAATATGTTCCTTTATTTCCGTAACTTATCCAGTGTGCAAAAAAGCTGAAGTTCTTAGAATATAGCAAATTATCTAAAAGTAAAGTTCTGGGTTTATTTATGAATATTAGTTAAACTTCTATAAACACAAATAAACCTGAAAACCTCAGATAATGAGGTCTTCTTAGCATCAAGCTTCAAACGTCCAACTTTAGAAAGAAGTTGTAAAATAATCTGAATATTCTGTCATTTGGCAAATAACAGTAATTTGGGTGATTCTAACTGACCTAAAAGAGGAAAAGTCAGACGGTGAGAAAAAAATGCTTCTGTGTATTATTTATAAGAAAATATCTGGCAGTCCAAGTCCAAGGCTGTCATGGGCCAGCAGCCTTCATATCCTCAGGCCTACATCCACCCATAACGCATTTGTTCTAAGACCCAAAGGTTAATAAAGAGTTTGGAAAACAGACACATGTAAATATGGTGGATTTCAAACCTGGAACTTGTTTTTAGAACCTCTCAAAGACTGTGAGGCACAAACGTTTTTCCTTGTAGTACTTATTGAAAATGAGTGTGTCTGGTTGGTTGCAGTAATTTGTCCTAACTTGTACTGCAGTCTGATTGCCCTGGAGTTTCCAGTAGGAGTAAATTAATCTCAATGAGTTAGTTCTGGTTAAATATAAATATTTGCCTTTTAAGACTTATTAATCTGCAGGCTGCACCTCTCTTCAAAACATTCATAAGTTCTGCTCTTCTTCCTCCAGCGTACCTCAAAAGGTTACATAGCAGATGGTCGTTTTTCTTAAGCCAAATAAAATATATATTTTATGTTTCAATATCTGAGCTTCAGTGAGAATATTATTTGGAAAAGCAGATACCAACTGCTTCTGGTTTAAACTGTGCAACAGCAGCCTCTCTGATACATGTCAGCATACCTTGCAGTGCAAGCACCCTCTTTAGTTACATCAGTGTTACTTGCAATGTTGGCCGTTGCTGTTGTGATAAGGTAGCTCTGGATCAAATACTAAATGGTAATGATGAACAATCTGTGCTTCTGTCTAAACCATTATCAGAGCTGCTCTTTAACCCTCAACATGTTCTCTGAGTCTTTTTCTGTTCCTTCTGCTGCTGAACGCTCCCTCCTGCCTAGAGATGCTGATCTGTCTGTGCTCTAATCACCCCATTTCTCCAACACCCAAACGTGACCTGTAATTAGTAGGGACTTAACAGCATCCTCACTTTTACACGTTTGCTTCATTCCACATGTTCTGGTTGTATGTTTGCAGCATCATGCACAACAAACATGACACCCTGCTGAGCGGTTTAAACTTACCTCAGTCCTTTTATTTCTCTATTTAAACAGCACACCCCACAGCTTCTGCATTAATTGACACCTCTGGTAAAAATGTGTGAAACGTCCTCAAATAAAATCCTTTTTTAAGTAAAATTGCATAATCTGAAAAACATGAAAAAGATCCAACCTTTCATTTAATGCCATCTAAATCAGATGCTAAAAACTTATTTTAACATAATTACTGTAGTCATAATTAGTGGCATCACAAACAAATTTTTTTATTACAACTGAGGAGAGTCTCTAGGAACATTTAATTAGTGGTCCATAACTTCCTTAATCCCTGGGGTATAAATATGATGCGACAAAGAACCCAAATACTCTGACCAGACTTCAATCCCATAGAATCCATTTGAGATGTGGCAGAACAGGAGACTCATGCAGGATGTGCAGCAACAGTGCGATGCTATAATGTCAGCCTGAACCAGACATCTTGGTACTAACCAAGTATGCCTGGTAAAGTGGCCAGTGAGTGTATTATTACACTTATTTATAAATATTGTTTTATATATCAATGTTTTATCTGTTCAAATATTTTCCAGATCAGTCTGTTAAAGATCCCAGAGAAGGCCTGTCTGGTTTTGCTGGATAGCATTAGGTGAACATTGAAAAACAATGAACAGATTTTTTTTCTGCAGCATTACATTTTTTCTTGATAAAATGTTTTGTTCATTCTCCCTCTCCTAATTCTAACAGTCCATTTAATCAAATGGAGTCCTGCCCCGAGTGTTGATGGACGAACACAACCAGCCACACAACTACAGCCAGCAGCTGTTCAAATATTGTAACACAAGAGCTCCGCCAGGTACAAAGAGGGCGTCTGATGAACAAGCAGAACACAATGAGTTGGAGAACAAGGATCCCGTCGTCCTTAACTTTCAACACAGATGTAGCAGCTCCGTGTTTAATGTGAAGTTCCATCTGCCCTCTAAGAAATCTCCTGCGATCTGTTACAATCACGCAAAACAAATATGAGTAAAACCATAAGAGACTTTACAACAGCAAACCATGGGTTAAATAAATCACATAAATATGACAGCGGGATTTTAAAATAAAAATCATGTTTATCTTCCAAAAGAACAAAGCTGCTTTTGTCTTGTTTTCATTGCTTTTAACTTTTGAAAAGACTTTTAAAGTCATTCATTTATCCTGCTGCCAAAACCGAAAATCTCTGCGCTGTGCAGCTTGTTTCTTTACTTTAACTCCACCTACATTTAACTCTGAGATGCTGCTTCATTGTTTCATGCAAACGATAAGTAACATGCATGTTGGGTCAGGGAGGCTGGAGGCTCAGTCTTGGAGATTTCATGTGAAGCTCCTTCACTGGTAGTAGAGCTGATGTTCCTCCACATCCGTGGTTCCCTTTGGAGGTTTTTCTAGGCAAGTCCAACTGGAAGGAGACCCTGGAGGAACTCGCTGGAGGAACGACATTTCCCTTGGCATCCATGAATGGACAGAGTGATCCCTAAATTTCCAGTAGATAAAACCGGAGCTTGTCTATGGCACTAAAAACTCTGGATCATTCAGAGTCCTGGGACTCTTTCCTGTAGGACTTAGGTCGTGGAACTGAGACAATGAACCATTTCTATATTGATTTGGACAAACGTTTTGGATCAAAATCTTACTGAAATAGCTGATCTAGAGCCATTTTTAGTTTTATTGAAAATCTCCTGTTATTTGTAAGGGTTCATACATTAATGCAATGTAACAACGTTCCCAGGGCCACCACCATACTACCATGCTCAGACTTTGTCTCATCAGATCAATGGACATGGTTCCAGTAGAGTTTATCATTTGTTTATGTTTGTGATGGTAGGACAGACTGGCTTCAGCTACAAGACTGTAAATCTTATCATTCAGAAAAAAAAGGGAGGTTTTTATTTTTATTTACTAAGCAACCTCTATTTTTAGTCATTGCACCTTAAAATTGTTTAATTTAGAAGCTAAACTCCAGTAGAAGGTTTCATTGTAGTAAAGAAATACTGCACCTTTCAGACAAACTATAAGATCAAATGCTTAAATTATGATCATATGTCTGTGTCTGTCTTTGAATGCAGACATGAACACAGAAGGATCATCATTAATTGTAGCCTGAGCAGCCATCATAATTTTCTCACCCAGTGATGGTGTATGACACAACCTGGGTTAACTGTTGATCATGCAGTCAGACTTCCTTTAGTTTCAGTTAACTGGTAACCGTGGAAACTGTAAACTCCTGGTATCCCTCTCAGCGGCTCATCACACTGTGTGATACCATATCTGATCTTCTTGTGTAAGCACCAGGAGCAGATGTTGACACAGACAGGTTTCACTGAGGCAATCTGACACCTTGGTATACCTTCAAGACTCAAAGGGGACAAACACAAGCAGGAAAGGTGGTTTTTCTACACGTTATTTAGCCTGAAGTACACCAACTCATGTTTCTGAAGAAAAACCTGCTGAGAGCAGGAATAAAACCAGAGCCAAGCCCAGCCCAGAGCCCCCTAGGATTCTCAGGATGACATGAGGCAGAATCCATTTCTGGGAAGGAAGACTCCTACAGTCAATGTGACGCATTGGCAAGAGGCTGAGAGGCTCAAGGTAGAACAGAGAAGAGGATTATAGAGATAGAGTGAACTTCATTCTTTGGACAATCCCTCCTGCCCGTTGTCCTGCTGAGGACCGCTGACGGTGAGCTCTGTGTCCGTCCGAGCGTCCAGCAGGAATCCCCATCCTGTCGACTGGTTCGCGTTAATCTTACATTCAGTCACGACTCTATGTCTACTGTCTGAGCTCTCAGACCTGTCCTGTTTGGATAAATATGTGCAGATAAAAAAGTCTGAGCTGAACAGAAAAACCGGTCGAGGTTCTAAGGGATGATTTATGTTAATAAAGTAAAACATTTCTTAGTGGGAAGTTTTCAGAATTAATAATTATCCATTAAAGTTTCTCTTGTACACTAAAATACTGACTGGGCTTCTGATTAAAATATTTGCAGTATATCAAGATTACTTTTTATGCATCTTTTTTTTAATAGGTGGTTGTCTTGGTACAGCATTTTTGTTCAGGATCAATGCTTGTTTTTCAATAGTTGATATAGTTCAATAGTTTGATTACTTAGTGAATATTTATCTAGTGTTATGTCTATTATTTTAATTTTAGCACAAACCATTGAAACAATGTTGCTTTTATTTTCAAGATTTAATTTAACTTCTTATTTCATTAACATTTTATTTTGAACACTAACAAATCAAGACCAAGATATCTCAGCACAGAATAAATAAGAATAACTTGTTTTGTTTTTTTTTACACTGCAAACCACCATGAACACACCATCCCCAACGTGAAGCATAGTTGTGGCAGCATCATGCTGTGGGAATACTTTTCTTTGGCAGGGACAGGTACGCTGGACAGCGTTGATGGGAAAACGGATGGAGCTAAAATCAAACAATCCTTAAAAGAATTGTAAGAAGCTGCAAAAGATTAGCGATTGGGGCAGAGGTTCACCTTCGAGCAGGGCAACCATCAGAGCTATAGAGGAAGGGTTTAGATTAATGAGTTAGAAGGGCCTATTCAAAGTCTAGACCAAAATCCAACCAGAATTTAGAAAATCTTATGAGATTTGAGTTCAGTGACGCTCTGCATCTAGTCTGACTGAGTTTGAACTGTTTGTCAAAGAACTAACAGCAAAAATGTTGGTCTCTAGAAGTGTAAAATACTCGAAGCTGTAACTGCAGTAAAATATGTATGAGTGTTATTCTGAGAGGCTTCCCCACTTTTCAGACTTCTATTTCTAAAAAATGTTGAAACCAGGTATCATTTGCTGGTCTTTCACATGAAATTGCAATAAAATACAATGGAAAATGCGATTGTGATGTGGTTAAATGTGTAAATGTTTGAACAGTACCAGTACTTCTAGAAGGAGCTGTTACAAGAACCACTGGAGATAATCATCATAGCCAGAAAACTCATGTTGTTGAGTGATAGACAGGCCGTCTGTGTGACAGCTGATTCCTGTGAGTTTTGGAAGATGAAGCAGGGGAGACAGGTGATGCCCAGAAGGCTCAAACCCTGCTTTGACTCTTGGCTCCATCTTTTTGCATGGACACGCCACGCCTGGATGTGTGTTGCATCTATTTATGAACATCAGCTCTCCTTATCTGACCTTAGGCCGTCACGCCCCTGGCCTGAGTTGGTGTTGATTTGTGCAACTTGCTCCTTCAGCTCTTCACAGCTCAGAGAGGCCGTCTCATGTTTTCGACCTCTCTAACCCACGAGTCACAGCTCTTTGCTCTCTGCTTGCTTGCTTATACAGCATTAATTTACCTGCCATCCTTTAAATAGTAACAATCAATCAATGCTCAACCTGACACTCTGTTTTAAAGTACTTCAAAATAACAAAAACCTCCAGATTTTGTTCCAGGTCTGATTTCTCATCTGCATTTCAGAACAAGAAGCAGGTCTTTAGACCCTGAAACTTCGCTGTCATACATAATAGCTCCTGCATACTCATATTGCTAAAAAAACCTGTGAAATATCACCAGCTTTCCATCAGATCTGGTCAGACGTCACAAGGCCAACAGATATGGTCTACCAACTTTATAATGATGCTGAATGGCACAGTGTATGCAATAGATTTAAAATGCAAAGTGAAAACTAGCCACCAGGGACAAATAGATTATTTTCTCAGTGTTTAATTTTGCCCCAGAGTCACATTTTTCAGCTCAGCTCCAGTTTAATGTCTGTAGAATCAAATGTCACCCACACCTGTAACAAGTTAATGTGAGAAACAAAAACAGAGATTCATTGAAAAGCACATTCATCAAATATGAGATCGTCTGGAGCTGCAGTTCTTCAACGTTCACGGCTGCCTCCTAAATTAGAACACATGCACTTTTCTCTAATAGAAACACCACAGTCTTTGTTCAGTTTTGTTTTACTGATATGCATAACTGTTCTCACATGTGGTCCTGCATAAAGCCATTGTTACTGCTAATGGTTTTAACTTGTGTATGTAACTGCTCTGCTAGTTGTTCTTGTGGACGCTGCATGTGTAGGAACCTGATACAGAAGTCAGACTGAGCAATCAGATGGAGACCATATGTCTGCTGAACACACCGCTCATAATCCAACATCGACCCACTCATTTGTTCTCAAAGCAAGCCTTTTGATTTTCCTCCTAAACTAAAATAGTTTGGATAGGTTTACACCTCAGAGCAGGTTCTCATTCATCAAGGACCAATGCGACGCCCCTGAATCAACTCCTGCAGTCAAAAGAACATCTGCATCATGACGAACTAAGGAAAGGCTGAATCCCTTTTCCCTGAGTCATCCTTTCACACTTTGGAACTTACAATGGAGGAAAACATATATACAATATTTCTAACCCCAGATATTTTGGTAATTGCTGAACCCAGGTAATCCAGATATAAAGAGAAATAAACACAAACTAATTCATAAAATATGTGTAATAAAGTGGAATGGCACAGGGAATCAGTACAGAACATGCTTACTGAACATTCAATACTTTGTAGAGAAGCCTGTTTTTGGTTATGATAGCTTCAGCATGTCTCTCTCATAGAGTGACTAGTCCCATGCAATGCTGGGGTCAAATTTTGACCCATTCTTTTACCCAAATTTCTTGAGATCTTAAAGTTCTTTACACAGACTTTCAATTGGATTCAAGTCGAGTGACTGAGTGGACCATCCAACTTTATTTTCTTTCTCTGGAAGCTGCAGAGAGTCTCCATGGTTCCAAAGGTACATTTGGTATTTTCTTCTCAGATGAGATTCTGACAATATTTCAATAAATGTTTTGCAGCTAACCTTAAGATGCTTTTTCTTCTGCAGTGAAGTCTTGCGCAGCGAGCGTGCATAGATGTCATGGCACCTAATGCATTACTTATTGTTTTGTTTAAAACAATTGCAGTATTCACTAGTTGTTCTGAAGCTCTCTATGAGTGCTTCTTGGTCTACTCCTCTGATTATTCTTTTGTCTCCTCTGTGAGAAACCTGCGAGGAGCACATTCTCACTGCTTGTTTATGATACAGCGTCTCCTGTCCTGGGTTATGGCTCCAAAGCTCACTGGAACATTGAGACATTTGGAAAAATGTCTGTCATCAGTGCTTCCATTGCTTTGCAACATTAAGGTTGTAAGGAGCTTGAGAGCTTATTATGTTTCCCCATTATGAGATGCTTTTTATAGACCATCATTTTGGATTAAACCAGCTGATTATTGGAATGGATAGAAGGTAGGGTACTTTCTAAACACTTTGATTTTAAATGGCTTCTTGGCTTTCAACATCTTTTTGCGCATCTTTACAGGTTCAGTAATAATTCCTTGTGTCATCCCACTTCATCACACAGAGCTAAAAATATGAATTTGGTGAGTTTCATATCAGTAGCCCCATCAGAAATCAATTTACTGAGAAAAACCTTGACATGTTCAACACATATTTTTCTGGTAGTAATTAAAATATTCCAGGGAGAAATGGGACAAAGAAGCAGCTACATCCTAGGTTTTCTGGTTTGATCTTCATAGACACTAAATGCGCATATATGTTTTTATTTTATTATCATTGTTAGGTAGTCATTGTTATTCCTTTTGTGTAGAATAGTGCTTGTTAGTTAGGTGAAGGTTTTTGGACCAGAATAATGGTATATCAGGATTATTTGGCTTCAATAAATCTTCATATATATAATTAAGAGAAGCATTTGTGTTTATTTCGTGCAAGACTGATTTATCTGTCAAAACAAGGTCAAAGTTCACCCACCTTCGGTGAAGTGGTTGAATAAACAGTGACAGTTGGTGGTTTTGGTTAATAATTTGTAATTATTAAAGAGCTTTGAGCCCATAATCACAACACCAGTGGACATCTCTGATTTCTATTCGTAAGTAATGATTTTTGGTTAAGAAATAAAATATTTTCAAATTATGATTTTAAATTATAATTCTTGATGAATATTAATTAATCAATAATCATAATCCTTATAACCTGATCATTGTTCTTTCTAAAGAATCAGATATTCACTAAAACAAATAAAGTTTGTGATGTAAAAGCTGTCTGGTTGATTTATTAACTTAGTAAGACATTATGAAATAATGTTTATAGATCATCTCCCAAGATGGGCTCATGTGGAAATACAAACCCAGATCTGTAGAGACATAATTTCCTTCATGAGTTTTTGAAACTTTTCCTCCCTTGTTGTCCCCGTTTAGCCACTTGTCTTTCAATAGATGCTGAGAGCAGCTGATGTCTGCTGATGAGGTCAGCTAAGCTGCATCTTCCTCATCAGTAGGGACAGGAAGCAAACAGCAGCAACAAACTGCTCAGCAAAAACAGATTATTTATCAGTCAGACACAGACGGGAATCTATGTCCTGATTTTTCAAAATATAGCTGCCAAACAAATGTTACTGGTTGTGTTTCTGTGTTCAGGAATCCAAATTATTTTGGATCCTGCGGTTGCTTAATGGATGTCACTGCATACAGATGCATGTTCTGTGATTATTTATGGAGCTATGTGTGGTTATAGGCTATCCACAATCAGTTCTAAGGAATCACAGGAACAATAATGTGTGCTGCAGCAATAAAAATCTGCTCCAAAGACTTTCAAAGTGCTGTCCATGATTTGTTTCACCAAGACCAAAACAGAATATAATTACATTCTTTCTGTGTTTTCACCACATTTAGGTTTTAGGTCTGCTCTTTGACTGGGCCATTCTAACACATGAATGTGCTAAGCTACCGTAGCTCTGGCTGTATGTTCAGGGTTATTATCCTGCTGGAAGGTGAACCTCCACCCCAGTCTCAAGTCTTCTGCAGCCTCTAGCTGGTTCTCTTCCAGAACTGTCCTGGATTTAGCTCCATCCATCTTCCTATCATCTTAGCCCAGAATGCCCACAACATGATGCTGTCACCATCGAGGTGGGATGTGATGTTCAGGGTGAAGTGCAGTGTTAGTTTTCTGCTGTGTTTCACATGTAGGCCAAAAATGTACATTCTCCTGCATGATTTGTGGCAAACCGCAAATATGACTTATAACAGCTTTCTTTCGACAGATTCTCTAACCTGAGTTTTGGATCTCTGCAGCTTCTCCAGAGTTACGATGGATCTCAGTTGCTTGTCTGATTAATGCTCTCCTCCTCCAGCCTGTCAGTTTAGGTGAACATCCATGTCTTGGTAGGTCTGCAGTTGATCTGTCCTCTTTTCATGTTCAGATGATGGATTGAACGGAGCTCTGTGAGATGTTCAAAGCTTGGGGTACTGTTGTAGAACTTAACCCTGCTTTAAATATCTCAAGACCTTTCTCCCTGACCTGTCTGCTGTGTTCCTTGGTCTTAATTGTCATAAAGGTCATTTAAGTTAAACTAATGTTCTCTCCACTTCATAGGTATGTTCTATTTGTGATGGTCCTTTACATAAAATCACAGTAGAATAGGCTAAAGTTTGTGGTTTAAACATGTGGCCTGCTGTTGCTGGCTGCCCTTAAAGCATCCACAGCAGGTAATCTACTGGACCGCCATGTAGAGATATCCAGTGTCTGTCTGCAGAGATTAACATTGTCAGAGGATCAGCTGTAGCTCACCGGGAACTTTTCTCACTGCAATTAACACACCGCTCATAATCCAACATCGACCCACTCATTTGTTCTCAAAGCAAGCCTTTTGATTTTCCTCCTAAACTAAAATAGTTTGGATAGGTTTACACCTCAGAGCAGGTTCTCATTCATCAAGGACCAATGCGACGCCCCTGAATCAACTCCTGCAGTCAAAAGAACATCTGCATCATGACGAACTAAGGAAAGGCTGAATCCCTTTTCCCTGAGTCATCCTTTCACACTTTGGAACTTACAATGGAGGAAAACATATATACAATATTTCCAACCCCAGATATTTTGGTAATTACTGAACCCAGGTAATCCAGATATAAAGAGAAATAAACACAAACTAATTCATAAAATATGTGTAATAAAGTGGAATGGCACAGGGAATCAGTACAGAACATGCTTGCTGCTTCAGTTTTTTGCTGCTTCCTGTGACATAGATGTTCTTTTGGGAAACTTAATTGCAGTGAGAAAGGTTCCCGGTGAGCTACAGCTGATCCTCAAAATTTGACCCCAGCATTGCATGGGACTAGTTGCTCTATGAGAGAGACATGCTGAAGCTATCATAACCAAAAACAGGCTTCTCTACAAAGTATTGAATGTTCAGCAAAAAACAAAGAAAAGACACAGCAGTCTTAGTTTTTGAATGCAAATGATCTAAGAGCTTCCACTTCACCATGTTGCTCTTAAGGTAGAATAAATATACTTAATGTTCTCTCCTCTGAGCAAAAGGGGCAACGGTTTGGCCTGCAGAAGACGACCAGCAGCAGCTGACAGGCAGGATCAGTGTCTGAAGTCAGAGCATATGGCAGCTGCTGAGCAAATGGTCATTGGTCATGAATGACAGCTATTCACCTCCCCCTTTACGCATCACGAGTGTTACCTCCTACTCAGCACAGTGCAGGACACAATATCACTCAGTGTTTTCTGATTACAGTGGAGCCTGGTAGGAAGGGAGGGACAGAGAAACAGATGATCTGCTTCTTTGACCTTGAGGCCCACTGGAAACAAGAGATGAGTGAGTTTAGGCCGGAGCTACCTGACCCGACGCACCGCAGTGTCCTTGTGCATCTGAAGCAGCTGATTTCTGGCTCTAAATTTAGCAAAATGCAGTTCTGTGCCATGTAGCAGTATGTAGAGTAGCATTGTCCCACTACAACCTTTTCTTCTCTATCCTACATTTCCTCTGACACAGAACATAACATTCAAGCATCCCTAAAACTGCTGTTTCCTGCAGCCAGCGTGAGATGGTGAAACAAGAAAACAACCCAATTCCAGAGCAAGGATATCCAGGATAACTGGAAGGAGTTGGGGAGGAATTTAAAACCTAGCTTTCTGGACATAGTTCATTGAGATGGCAGTTTACCAACAAATGTACTCCTTTGATCAAAAAATCTTTTCAGTGCTTGTTAGTCAGTGATACATCTATTTCTTCTGTGTTGGTTTTTGGCGCAGTTTATCATCACATCCTGACTCATACTCTGACATATGTTAGTGGGATTGTACTGTCCTAAACTAGTTCAGATCTTATTGGGCAGACCAGGAGTGCTTTGTGTCAGTTAGCAAATATAAATGTGAGCAAACAAAGATCACTTCTGGGGTTCTTCAAGGCTTCTTTCTCGGGCCACTTTTATTCAGTATCCACAAGAGATGGCTAGCTCAGATCATAGAGTGCTAAAACATGTTTTACAATACATACAACCTTACAGTACCTTTAATCAATTTAACTCTTCTGAAATGTAGCTCCTTGAGTCCTGATCAACACCAGGAAAATGGATTGTACCACACAAGTCCTTAAATCAAAGCAATGGCTCCCTGTTTATTAAAGAACAAAGTTTAAGTCAAAACTAACTAATCTTGTTGATAGTTTCTAAGGTGCTGGAACACCTCAGAAACCATCAACCGTCTTCTGGAACCTCTGGAGATCATTGTGGAAAGACGGATTCTTCATAAAATGAAGAACATTATGGAGAACCCTGAGCATCCTCTTCATCAGACTGTCCTACAACAACAGAGTGTCTTCAGTCAGAGGCTTCTTCAGATCTGCTGTAAGACGGAGCGCTACAGGAGATCCTTCCTGCCCACAGCCATCAGCATCTACAACGGCTCTTTGAAGAAACCTTCATAATAAGAATGGATGATGTATAGAAACTGTTGGCTTATTTAAATCTGGAATGAAACATTACCGTTCACTGCAGCTTCTCAATATTTTTAGCATTTCTTATTTACTTTTTAATGTTTGTTTATTTGAAGCTTAAATGTGGGTTTTAATGTATTTCTTGTCTTTCTAGTAAATTTCTTTATCTCAATTCTTTCATTTTTTTAAATCACCTTGAGTTACCTGACGCATGTCTGGCTTCATTAAAGTACATTTGCCTTTCCTAATAGACAAAAACCAGCTGCAAACATCACCCGTGACTGACAGGGAAAGGGGGTTGAAACAGCACAAACTGGTTTATGTTGATTTATACTGGAAACACTGCCAGTTGGCTCTTAAGCTACGCACTGCAGAAGATGACTGGATGGTGCAGTGTGTTGCAGCCAACCAACCAATCCTGCTGCCTTCAACACATCCTAGAGGCAGCAGCAAGTCTGACACTACGTCAGAGCACAGCTTGAAGAGAATTGCCTAATAGCAAAAGCTCCAGTGGTAAACATAAGGGCGAGAACCACATCCTCCGACAGCAACACCATGCAACAAAAACGTCCATCTACCAATAGGCTGTCACAGGAAACCCTTTTTTTGCTTAAAGGAACAGTACCTCTGATGTAAACAACACCAAGATGTCAGCAGCTAGACTGCATCAAGTGCTGGCAACACCAGGAGAGCACCCAGACTGCGTGCTCTCCTGGTGACAGGACACCCTGTCTGATCGAGAAACTCTTCTGATTGCGTGCAGACATTCCTGAAATGTGGCTCTCATTACAACCACTCCCACACATAAACACACATGTACTCACAGTGAATGGCAATCTGATGGCAGTCTCCTCGCAAGGGCTTCCCAAATCTGTGCTGAGGTCACCTTAAAGAGAAAGAAATCTTCTGTCAAAGGATTTCTGTCACACTGATCCTCCTCCCCTGTCCAGACACAGAGAAAAACACACAGATCTGAGGTGGTGAAACTCTGTCAGTGTGCTCAGGGCTGGATCTGCCTCTTTCGGCTTCTCTCTCCCCCCCCCCTCGCCTCTTCTCTCCAAGGTCAGTGGGTAGAGACGCCAATCTGACTCCTCCCTGCCCTCTTACAGACTGGACAACCAGGCGGTAATTACCATCATGATCCAGATTAACTCCTGGGTGTGCTCTTGTTGTTCTATGATGGGCTGAGCTTGACAACATGCAGACGGGATTACGTTTTGGGAAGATGGGTGGGGGTTTAGACCCCACAGAGAAGGGCAGGAAGCAACGGGGCAACACAGGACTCCATAAAATTCTGCAGGAAACACAAGACGTACAGGAGAATGTATTTTCCAGTGGTGTATTTGTTTCACAAACCCACATACAGCAAATTTAAAATATTGTTGAAAAGTTCACTTACTTCACTAAATAATTCTGAGTGAAATTCAGGGATTAATTACACAGTGATATATTTGAAGCTTTTATTTCTATAATTTGGTATGATTATGGCTCACAGCTAATAAAAACCCAAAATTCATTTTCTCAGAAAATTAAAATGTTACATGAAACCAATAAAAAGTTATTTTAATGCAGAAAGGTTATGTTAAGGCCTAAATAATCACAGAGAACACAGCTGACCTCACAGTTGTTCCACAGATGTTCATTGACATCTGTGGAACACACTATGTGGATTGTAAGCCACAAAATGTCATCGGAGCCAAGCATTTGGATGGAAAGTTAAGTGGAAGGAAAAACGGTGAACTGTGAGAAAATGTGAACCAAGAAATCTAAAACACTGAATGCTTCACTCTTCTGACACATTTACGCTGATTTCATTTTCCAGCAGGATTTTCTATCTGCCCGTGCTGACAATGGCACCAATACCTGCTTTAATGACCATGGTGTCACTGCACTTGACTGGCCAGCAAACTGGGCTGACCCAAACCCACTGCAGAATCTATGACACCTCCATCTCACATTGCACTGATCTGGTAATTTATGCAAAAGGAAAGACACAGTACTGCCCAAGGCAAATACTGAGTAAATACAACATAAGGAAATACTTTTTAATAGCTGGAAATGTCTGTAATTACAAATCCCGTTTAACTTGCTCTAATTTAATAACATTTTCAAAAAGCCTGAATTTTGGGTTTTTACTTGCTGTGGGCCGTAATCATAAATTCTCTGAAATAAATGATTGAAATACAAATAACACTCACCATTGTCTATTACACTGCGTGTAATGAAGCTATGTCTGAGTTTCAATTATTGAATTGGATTTGTAAAACAAATGTAGGTTTTGAAGATATTCCTATCTATTAGGATACATACATATAATGCCATTAAAACACAGCCGGACATAAAAAGTGGTACTTTTCGCGGCAGGGTTTCACAAAAGATTTAAGATTAACAAAAGCACGGTGTAGAAACATTTACCTTCCAATTCTACTGTATTTGGGGTGATGACATCATAAGAGGCACAATAATCAATGGGATCAGCTGGCATTCATTAAGGTTGATTTTTATCTGGATTAAATTTACAACTACGTAACAAACATGTAGGAAAACTGACCCTGACAAGTTGTCTGTGGGTATAAAATAAATGTTCCCAGCTTAACTGCAAAAGAGTGTGCAGTGTAATACTGAGCCACCCTCTGTGGAGTCAGTTCAAAGAGATTTGATGAGTCTTTAGCTG
This sequence comes from Girardinichthys multiradiatus, assembly GCF_021462225.1. Classification (NCBI taxonomy): domain Eukaryota; kingdom Metazoa; phylum Chordata; class Actinopteri; order Cyprinodontiformes; family Goodeidae; genus Girardinichthys; species Girardinichthys multiradiatus. The sequence goes on along the minus strand of NC_061795.1, from coordinate 48,250,379 downwards.
CTGTAGAACCTGTGATGGGATGAAACAGAACTCAAGAAGAAGGTCCACTTTCAACCTAAAACCAAATCCACACTTTACTGCAAATATTAGCTCCTGATTTTCTAAATGTATGGATTTTAGGATTTTCTATTTTAGGGCTGAAATTAGCTTTTGTTAGGAAAAACAAATTTCATTTTCATCCAGACTGTTCGTATATTTTATACCCAGCTATGTAGTTATGTGATATTTGTTTACTAATTTCTAATTACTACTTATTACTAATATTATACAATTGCTTCTTTATGGAAACAAAACCAGTTACCTTCACCTGGCCAACCCTGGAGTGCAGCTACTGCAGGTCATTTTCTTGTAATCTGCTGACACCTGCTGACTGTTTGTGGTAACAACTAAACCTACCATATGTGTGCCTTAATAGAACATCATTAAAAACGTGAAACTCACACATTGTCTACATTCACTACACAAACAGTGCTTATTTCTCTTAATTTTGATGATTAAAGTTTTCTCATGAAAACCAGAATTTAGCTTTCTGATTAAGTTTGAGACTGAAGAAAGATCTGACTCTATTTGTATAATATGTAATACAGAAATTTGGAGTCAACAGTTTGTCCATGTACTGTGCAGTATCAGCACTCAGTACTTAGTCTGGGCTCCTTTTGCATGAATTATTGCATCATTGCAGCGTGGCATGGAGGTGATCAGCCTGTGGTTCTGCTGAGGTGTACAGGAAGTCCAGGTTGCTTTATTAGCTGCTTCAGGTCATCTGCATAGTTGTTTCTGGTGTCTTTTATCTCCCTCTTGACAAAACCCGTACATTCTCCATGGGGTTTAAGTAAGGCCAGTTTGTTGTTTAAAAAATTACAGACCTATATCCAATCTTCCATTCTTATCTAAAAGTCTTGAGAAAATAGTTGCTAATCAAATGTGTGAACATTTATACAACAATGACCTGTTTGAAGAGTTTCAGTCAGGTTTCAGAGCTCATCATAGCACTGAAACAGCTCTGCTGAAAGTCACTAATGATATTCTTATGGCCTCAGATAATGGACTTGTGTCTGTTCTGGTTCTGTTAGGTCTCAGTGCTGCATTTGATACAGTCGACCATAATATTCTCTTAAAAAGGCTGGAATATGCTGTAGGGATCAGGGGAACAGCGCTAGGCTGGTTTAAATCTTATTTGTCTGACAGATTCCAGTTTGTTCATGTAAATGATAAATCATCTTTAAACTCCAGGGTTAATTGTGGAGTACCACAGGGCTCAGTACTTGGGCCAATTCTCTTTACTATATATATGCTTCCAATAGATCAAATTATCAGGCAGCATAGGATAAATTTTCACTGTTACGCTGATGATACTCAGCTTTACTTCTCCATAAATCCTGATGAACCCAACCAGTTAGATAGACTACAAGCATGTCTTGAAGACATAAAAACTTGGATGACTTTAAATTTTCTACTTCTAAATTCAGACAAGACAGAAGTTGTCGTCTTTGGACCGGAGTCTTTAAAAAAGAAACTGCTTAGTCAATCACTTAACCTGGATGGCATTAAATTGACCTCTGATAATAAAATAAAAAACCTTGATGTTATTTTTGACCAGGACATGTCATTTAAATCCCATATTAAACAGGTTTCTAGGATTTCCTTCTTTCATCTCCAGAACATTGCCAAAATTAGAAATATCCTATCCAGGAGTGACGCTGAAAAACTAGTCCATGCATTTGTTACTTCAAGGCTGGACTATTGTAATTCTTTACTATCAGGATGTCCACAAAATGCAGTTAAAAGACTTCAGCTGATTCAAAATGCTGCAGCAAGAGTTCTGATGAAAATTAAAAAGATAGATCATATTTCTCCTATTTTAGCTTCCCTTCATTGGCTCCCTGTTAAATTCAGAATAGAATTTAAAATTCTCCTCCTCACATATAAAGCCCTTAATGATCTAGCTCCATCATACATCAGAGATCTGATTGGTCCATATGTTCCTAACAGAGCACTTCGTTCTCAGACTGCAGGTTTACTGGTGCTTCCTAGAGTCTCTAGAAGTAGAATGGGAGGCAGATCCTTTAGTTATCAGGCTCCTCTCCTGTGGAACCAGCTCCCAGTTTTAGTCCGTGAGGCAGACACCCTGTCTACTTTTAAGGCTAGGCTTAAAACTTTCCTTTTTGATAAAGCTTATAGTTAGAGTAGCTTAGGTTATCCTGAGTTATCTCTGTAGTTATGCTGCTATAGGCTTAGGCTGCTGGAGGACATAATGACCACTTTCACTCTCTCTTACATTCTCACACTACTCTCCAATTTTGCATTATTTCCTGTTATTTCAGTTTTTAACTTTTTGTTCTCTCTTTTCTCTTCCTAGAAGCTACACCTGGCCTGGCTCTGTGTCTACCTGTGACACCTTTCTGGAGAGGGGCATCGTCCAAGCTTCTGCTGGCAACAACTTAATGCTCACCTTCTACAGATGATCCACATAGCCCTGTCTTTCAGTGTTTAACCCTTTCTCTCTCCTACTGACTGAGCTTTTACTGTAACTAATTTTATGTGCTCTCTTTCACTCTTTTCTTTCAAGATGAAATGACTAAAGGAGCTACATCCATTAACATTTACTTTTCCTTCCCATAGAAAGTACTCCTGGATCAGTGCTTCTTTGTTCTCCTTGTGTCTCTGCTCTGTTCTCTCAAACCCCCAGTCGGTCGTGGCAGATGGCCGCTCACACTGAGCCTTGTTCTGGTTCTGCTGGAGGTTTCTTCCTGTTAAAAGGGAGTTTTTCCTCTCCACTGTCGCTACATGCATGCTCAGTATGAGGGATTGCTGCAAAGTCAACGCCAGTGACTGTCCACTGTCTCTACATGCTCATCCAGGAGGAGTGAATGCTGCAAGTCACTGACTGGATGCAATCTGCTGGGTTTCCTTAGATAGAAAAACTTTTTATCCAATTTGAATAAATAACTGAATCTGACTGAACTGTTCAATGGTTAGGATAAATTGGAATGTATGAACCTGACTTGAAATCTATATGATTTGATTGAATTGACTTCACCCATTTTACCCACCTTTCACACAATGCAACAGGAAACAACACTCACCAATAATTTGTACTTCTGCCTTCCTCCCTCCCTGTTGGATGGAGTAAGGGGGAGTCGGGTTTAGCCTAAACCGGCTCAGTTATGGTTGAGGTCCAAACACACCCTCCATTTCTGCTACCTGTATGACCCCTTCTCTTTTCCAATGGTTATAATCAGTCTAACAGAGAGAGGTATCCCAATCCTTGTGGTTTTTAGTATAACAATGGCCACCAGTGGGCTCTAGATGGACAAACTTTATCATTTTATTATTTTACTTAGTACAGCTACACATAGCTCATTCTAAAATGGGCAAACTCTTAACACTCAGTAGTTTAATCTAACCTCTCCAACAACCTCGCACCATACCAAACCCTTTGTGAAGAGCCTTGAGACGACGTGTTGTGAATTGGCGCTTTATAAATAAAACTGAATTGTTGTTACCATGATGATTAAAGCCGGTATCGGTTGTTTTTGCAGATGTGGGCCGGTACCAGGTCCTGCAGAAACATTAAATCAGAATTTCGATAAAGCTCGTCAGCAGAGGGAAGCATAAGGGGTTTATCATTTTCTAGTTGATGGCTGCTCTTGCTTTGGACCTGATAAATCCCAGTGGACCAACATCAGCAGATGACCCGACTCCTCACATTATCACTTGCAGTGGAAACTTCAAACTGGACCTCAGCAACGTGGATTCTGTGCTTCTTCAGTCTTCCTCCAGACTCTGGGACCGAATGACATGCAAAATTGACCTTCATCAGAAAAGAGGACTTATTAAGAGTAGAGAGGAGGACTTTAGTGAGCCTAGGAGCATCTTAAACAGGCAAGATGGCAGATAGAGCGAAAGAAAAAAAGAGATATTCATTCCTACAATGAACTCAATAAACAACAGTGAATTATTAAGACTCTAACAGCTCGACCGCGCAGGGCTCCACTCCCTCAACAGTCGAGTTAATGAGTACATACATTTCTATAACAATCATACAATCATTAATATAGAGATAAGATAAACTTTATCCTCCCCCTATTGGGAAGTAAAAAGTTTCAGCGGCAGGACAGGTTAAAGGTCAACTTCTAGTAATGTGATATTAGAAAGGATAAAAAAATAATAGAAACAATAATAAATTACCATGAATAAAAGTGAACAAAATTACAAACAATATAGGACCGAATTATTTAAGTATTTACAGACTGTAAAATGCATTTCAAAAAAATATGGAAAAAGTTTTAAAAAGTTAATATAAAAAAAAAGAAAGAAAGAAAAGTATTTGCTGTATTATACAAGACGATGTCAGCAGCCTCAGCCTAAATGATCATCTCCAACGTTCCCCGTCTGTGGAGACGTTCTCTGGTGCTGCTATCTCCTCTCCAGCTTCTGAATGCAGCAGGAACCAGAGCTGCTCACATTCCAGGCTGGTGCTGAAAGCAGAGGAACGACGCATTGATCTACTGGGAATGTGCTCCCAAGTCTGCCTCCTCGTTCCCTCTTTGTAATCCTGGGACCAAATCAACCTTTCCATCACTCCTCTCTTCTCCTGCACTAGCAGGCTCCGCTCCTCTGTTCAGTTCTCCGTTTTGATTTGGTCGTTTTACCAAATCAAACCTCATGACACAAGGAGATCACAGTAAACAGATGAGTGTCAACATTAATATCAAATAGATGAAGTAGGAAAATGACCAGCATGGTGAGTAAACATAATAAGCAAATCAAAATAACGATGAACATGTAAAAAAGGTTCAAAGATGTTGATGCTGTGTGAAAATTTCATTTTGCTAAGTTTCATCATCATGATCCACACATTTCTGAATCCAATTTAAATTCTATCATTGGTTCTCTCAGCACAGAACTCTGACAGGAAAATCTTTATGTATACAGACCGTATGCTTGTTCTCCTTAGCTCAGATCAGACTCTTCTGCTGTCATCTCTGGTTCAGAAGTAGCTGAACACAATGTGACAGTTGTCCATATCCTGGAAACATCTCTGTGTGGTGCCTTTTGAAGCTTGGGCTCCACCTGCACTCCACACCTTGTGATTCTTGAATGGGCTTTGCTTCCCAATCCTCTTTAAGGATGGACTTATCTCTATTTGCACCTTTTTCTACCACACTTTTTTCTTCTACTCAACTTTCTAATAACATGCTAGGATACATTCTGTGAACAGATAACCTCTTTGGTGATGAACTTCTGTGGCTTAACCTCTTTTGTGAAGGGTGTCAATTACTGTCTGCTAGTCCATAGCATAACATTTCTGCATGAAATATCCTTTTTACTGATTTGAAGTAAAATTCTAATTGTTGGAGTTTTCTTTAGCTGTAAACCATAATCTTTTAATTTCACACTACTAAAGCCTGAAAATATATAAATATGTGTGTAATGAATTTATATATTGTCCACATTTCACTTTTTTAAGCGAATTACTAAAATAATAATTAGATATTTTAATTCACTGAGGGGCAGCAGTGCAAGGTCGACTCAAATGTAATGCAATTCTGGATTTATATGTATAATAAACTGACACATAAAGTGAAATATATATATATTTTTTTGTATTTGAACATTTTTTAAAACAGCATGCACAAAAACCAAGGAAATCCAACCAGTGAACATGCAACAAGAATCAAATGTAAAGTTGGGCCAGCCAACAGATCATGTTTTACAGTGTAGAAAGACAACGCAAACAAGAAAAAGCAACAAAGAATGGAAACTATGACATGTAGTTACAATACAGACCCAGAAGATGGCGGTATAGTGTGTGAAAGATTACACAAAGCATGCACATGAAGGTGCTACAGACAACCAGAAGCTAAAATACCACAATGATCACCATGATGTCAACGCCTTTCAAGATGTTTAGAACACTTTCTAACAAAACGCTTCCACAGAACAACGGTCTCCATACCTGGACTGTTTTCTGGTGAAAACTGGATTTTACAGTAATGTTGATGTTCTGCTCTGTACTGTTTAATTGGCTCAGGTCAGTCCAAAAGGCACATCACAGGGCGGCGGATCCTGGCACTGGTAGACACTCTACAAACATATTATCAAGTCCTGCCTTCAAAATCCACATTTCCTTCTTTTATTTTACTTAAATAAGTTATCACCTCAGGCCCCTGGATGGAACATGTCAGGGCACTGCTTATGAAAAATGCAATCCTTTAACAAGTAAAAAACAATGAAGTAAACATAATCACGAGGCAAAATAAACAACAATTTAAAAAGCCCATAAAAGTAAAGCATTGACCACAACGGACAGTAAAAAAGGCAGAGCAAACCTTAAATACTGTAAGAATAAAAGATATATAGTTACATACAAAAGTTGCCTGTCACTTTTTCTAGTTTAGAGCTCTTCCACATGACCTTTGACTTTGCTCTTTTCCTGCAAAGAATCTCTTTTTGAAACACCAGAGCAGTAGAAAGTAGTCTGCATCAAGTTACAGCCAAACACTCAATACAGTAATACAGTAATCTATACACAACAAAATTGTTGGTACCCCTCGGTTAATGAAAGAAAAACCCACAATGAAATAACTTGAATCTGACAAAGGTAATAATGAATAAAAATTCTATGAAAATGAACAAATGAAAGTCAGACGTTGCTTTTCAAACACGCTTCAACAGAATTATAAAAAAAAAAAATTCATGAAACAGGCCTGGACACACATGATGGTACCCCTGAAATTAATGTGACCAAAGGGACATGTTGAATCAAGGTGGGTCCATTAATTAGCATCACAGGTGTCTAACTTCTTGTAATCAGTCAGTGGGTCTATATATAGAGCTACAGGTAGTCACTGTGCTGTTTGGTGACATGGTACCACACTCAACATGGACCAGAGGAAGCGAAGGAAAGAGTTGTCTCAGGAGATTAGAAAGAAAATTATAGACAAGCATGTTAAAGGTAAAGGTTATAAGACCATCTCCAAGCAGCTTCATGTTCTTGTGACTACAGTTGCACATATTATTCAGAAATTTAAGATCCATGGGACTGTAGCCAACCTCCCTGGACGTGGCCGCAGGAGGAACATTGATGACAAAACAAAGAGACGGATAATATGAACGGTAACAAAAGATCCCAGAAAAACCTCTAGAGAGATTAAAGGTGAACTTCAAGCTCAAGGATCATCAGTGTCAGATCGCACCATCTGATGTTGTTTGAGGCAAATTGAACTTAATGGGAGACGACCAAGGAGAACTTTGTTGAAAACAAATCATAAAAAAGCCAGACTGGAATTTGCCAAACTACATTTTGACAAGCCACAAAGCTTCTGGGAGAATGTCCTATGGACCGATGAGACAAAAATGGAACTTTTTGACAAGGCACATCAGCTCTATGTTCACAGATGGAAAAATGAAGCATATGAAGAAAAGAACACGGGCCCTACTGTGAAACATGGAGGAGGTTCTGTTATGTTCTGGTGCTGCTTTGCTGCATCTGTCACAGGGTCTTTGCAGGTATAATGAAATCTCAAGACTATCAAGAGATTCTAGAGAGAAATGTGCTGCTCAGTGTCAGAAAGCTTGGTCTCAGTCTCAGGTCATGGGTCTTTCAACAGGATAATGATCCAAACACACAACTAAAAACACCAAGAATGGCTAAGAGGAAAACATTGGACTATTCTGAAGTGGCCCTCTATGAGCCCTGACCTAAATCCTATTGAGCATCTTTGGAAGGAGCTGAAACATGCCGTCTGGAAAAGGCTCCCTTCAAACCTGAGACAACTGGAGCAGTTTGCTCATGAGGAGTGGTCCAGAATACCTGCTGAGAGGTGCAGAAGTCTCAATGACAGTTATAGGAATCGTTTGATTGCAGTGATTTCCTCAAAAGGTTGTGCAACAAAATATTAAGTTAAGGGTACCATCATTTTTGTCCAGGACTGTTTCATCAGTTTATTTTTTTAAGTAATTCTGTTGAAGCATGTTTATAAAGCAACGTCTGATTTTCATTTGTTCATTTTCATAGAATTTGTAACCTTTGTCAGATTCAAGATATTTCTGTGACCATTGTGGGTTTTTCTTTCATTAACCGAGGGGTACCAACAATTTATTCCACGTGTGTATGTCAAGTATACAATATCAGCAATCTGCAAAACCACCCACAGGTGTCTTTCAAGGCCATTAGAGTACCAGTCGATAAGATATTAAACATAAATAAAGACATAGTACAGCACAGAACTTTAACATGAAAAAACCCACGTTATTGGATCAAAATGAAGCAGAAAACAACAATGTTATACTACAGTAATCAAGGAACAAATGTTCAGTATTATCATGTAAGGACGCCACACTGTGATCATGACTGGCTGGCTGTGATGTTGCTACAGGTTTTACCAGCAGATGTGGTCGAGTGGTCTACATCAAAGCGTCAAGTCAGGTGTGGGTCAAACATGGCGGAAAACAAAAGGAGCAGATGATGGTCAGGGTCTGCGGCTAAAATATGACGTACGGTTCACCAGCATTCATCATAGACATGAACAGCATTCAGTGTTGGGCATTTGAACCTTTCTTTTCCTCCCTGGACAGATAATACAATATACACCTTCAGTGATTTTTTAAAAACAATAACTGGGTGCATAGTTTGAAAATTATTTCACAGGGACAAAATTATGCATACAGGGTCAATTATGTACAGGATTGTGAAAACGTATTACAGGTTCTTCCTTTTCTGTCACTCTTACATGCTTCAGATTATCAAGACTAGCTTTCAAATGATTTCATTTGTTGAGTGAAAAAAGACACTAAACCAACCTACTCCTAAGTGAAAAAGTAACACACCTGTTACTTTAACAGAACCCTTCTGACAACACGAAGTAGGCTAAAATATCCCAGAAAGCAACACATTATGCCTCCATCGAAATGTTTTTCTTTTGTTTTTATCGTGTCCTGTCCTGCAGAGTAGTAGTAACAGATTTTCTTTCACAATTGGAGCATTACGGCTAACGCTACAATGCACTGCTTGATATTTATGAAAAAAAGAATATTAGAAACTGCTTTGGGATTAATTCAATTGTGACAGACGCGGAAATGAAAAGGAAAAAATAAGAAGCAAGAAAGAGAGAGGTGGGACAAAAAGGAAAAAGGGAGAGAAGGAGAAAATAACAGAGGAGAGGAACAAGGATGAAGGGAATACAGGATAACACCCTAGAAGAAACAAATATAATAACAGCATTGTCACTAAAAGTGCACGGTACTAATAAACCATGATGCATTTAGCGACTTACTATAGAACATCTGTGTGTCTGTTAACACCTGAATCTAAACACCTGGGGGTGTAAGTGTGAGTGTATACAAGGTTTCTCCATAGAAATATGCAATAGCAAGTATGAGGAGCACAGACCTGCCCCCCTGGACAGATACGGAGGAGATCCGAGCCATAGACATCCAAAGGCCTGGGAACCCCAGGAGAACCACTGCCAGGACTACCGCAACCCCCCCCCCCCAGAGAAGAGCAGAGGAGAGCCCCAGGAAACCATTCAGCAGCCACAGTGCAGAAGTCTCAGAGAGCGGCAGCAACGAGCCCCACCGGCAGCCATCTACGCCAGAGCAGATCCAGTCATGGACCCAGAGATCCAAGACCCTAGGACACATCACTCCCCAAGCAGAGGTCCGACAGAGCCAAAGGGCCTGGGCCCCGGCAAGCAGCCACCGGGAGTGAGCTGGCACACGCCAGAACCACAAATACACCAACCTGAAACACCAACCACCGGCAGATAGTGTGGCGGGGAGGAACTGATCCAGGAGACGAAGCAACCCAAGAACCAACCTGACACAAGAACAGGCACACACAGTCATGATCACACATTCCCAGCCTCATGCACACACTCACACCCATGCACCCAACGTAAAGACACACAACAATGGACGTCGTACACTCACTCACACTCCCCATACTTACTCTATACTCCCAGGTCCAGCTGCCAATACCTGAGAAGGTCAACCAGCCCCCGGACCCAGGAGTTGGTCCCCTTCCTTCCAGGGTGGAGACAGGCAGTCCGCTCCAGCACCAGCCCAGACGAGTGCCGGCAATGCCCGAGCTACCCCAGCCCAGACCCTGACCTCCCGCTCCGACCCCAGGCTCCAAAACCCCCGTCCCTATCCGGAGAGCGGGCGATGTACAAAAGAGGAGTCCACCTGGTCCAAACAAGCCCGCCAACCAGAGCCGTCCCAGGATGAAACAGTCCCAACCCCAACATGAATTCCAATCTCAACCTCATGAACCCCAACATGAACCTTCCCTCAACCAGGACACTGATATCGGACACATGCCCCCAAACCCAAACGCCAGGAATCCCTTCCCCACACCCCCACAGATGAGCTCCACCCGCGAAAAGCACACCGAGACACACCCACACAGTGCAAGTTCTGCACCCCAGCCGCATCCTGCCTCCCACCACACGGCGCGCTGCGATGGCAAGGCAAGGGCCCCGCGCAATGCCACCCCAACCTCTGCCCACGGGTGCAACAGAGCGGACACTACCGAGCACCATGCTTACAGCAGAACCCCCGACCCCACACAAAATTGGGACAAACTCACCCAACAAGAGGTCCCTGCCCCAATCTAAATAAATTCAAGAACAGATGAGAAAAATATATTTGAGTCTATGCATAATTCTGACCATTTTTGGATTGAAGAAACAATAAAATTCAAACTTAAACATGTCATTAATGTTATATTATCATTCCATAACAGTTTAACTAAATATTAATTCATGGTCATGATGGGTGAACTGAGAGAAACTAAAACTTTTCTGATGGGTTGGGAAAGATTTTAAAATATAAACATCACAGAATACTGAGTCTGAAGTAATACAGTAAAATCAAAAATATCCGATTTGTGGTTCTACCATAGAAACAGCCTGGATTTATCCCACCCTGATCAAAAAAAAGTGCAGGACAGAAACAGGGACAGCAAGTCTGCTTCACAACACTTCCTCTAAGTTTAACTAATTATTATTTCAGTTCATTTTTCCAACAATGAGTCTCAGGAATCCGTGGACCACCTCCTCAGTTTCGCAGGACAATTTATCTGCCATAGAGCTACAGGAGCTTCCATGGGAAGCATCGTCAGGTGAGGTGAAGTAGAGAGAAACGTTCAGTGAACAGACCCGTTATAGACATGAATCCAGGACTTCAGCTGTGGTAGCTGGACACGGCCGCCTGTTTCTGGGAGAGACGCAGCAGCTCCTCCCTGATGGCCTTAATCAGGGAGGCAGACGAGTGGGTGGGAGGAGATGTTTCCAAAGGTTGTGGATCAGTCAGATAAACCATGGGTGAAGTGTTCAAGTGGACAGGAGGTGCTCTGGGCTCCCCACTTCCACTCCTGTGCATCTGAAAGTTACAGGTCAAGAAGTCACAACCATTTAGGAACTGAAGGCAGCTTGCTTGCAAAAAATGACCATTTAATACGTGTTTTACCTTTGGTTTGACTGTTCCAAGTTTCAATGACACAAAATTGCTTAAACAGTATATTTACAAGTAGATTTCAATCAATTAGGATGTGTGTTCTAAAGTGGTTTATTTGTCAGACTAAAAAGACCTCTGGAAAACAGCCTTTAAACATACTTTTCATTTATTCCACATTTCTGTATCAAACAAGTTTGTTTTATAGGTTTCAGTCAGTCATTTTCTACCGCTTCTTCCATAGTGGGTCGCAGGGAAGCAGGTTCCTATCTCCAGCAGTCTATGGGCGGGAGGCTTTTCAATAATACTGAAATTTGTTTAGCTGCACCTGTATCAGTCGAGCCATGTCTCATACAAAGACACAAACTGCTTCATTTAAAGAGTTTAGGAGCCTTTCTATGACTGAATGATTAACAGGTCAGAGTTCAGCAGTTATACAGTTGCATCTTCATAAATAAAAACATCATTTAAAAGTTCCTCCTCAACGTTGCTGTGCACTTCCTTCAGCAGCAGGTTTTCCCTCCACTGAGCTTTCCATTAGAATGCTTGGACAAAGCTGTTTGTGAACAGCCAGCTTCTTTCACAATGACCTTTTGTGGTTTGTCCTCCATGTGGAGGAAGTCAGCAGACTTCCCTGTGATTGAGAAGGCCATAGCAACATTCTTTGGTAAAAATATTTTGTTGTTGAAATCTTCTGAGAAACAGAGTTTTGGTTTTTATCACCTGCGAGCCAGAATCATCTACATTTAACAGAAATAAATGTTTGAAATACATTTTTGTGCAATGAATGAATTTATTAAATGGGTTTCAGTCATGGATTGAATTACTGAAATAAATTAACTTTATTATTAGAATATTAAATATTATTGAGACGCACCGGTACAACCAATTAAAGCAGACTTCAAAGTAGGGAAAAGGTTAGACTGACTGAAAGTCAGAGATAAAGTCAATGTGTATAGAAAAATCTGAAAGTCTTGTTCCATTAAGAGAAAGAACAAGAAAAGAGGTTGATTCAAGGCTTTTGTTGAATCGAAGCGAAGGTTTCTAAGATGAGAAAATAAAATGTCATTTGTGATTCACTTACTGCATCTCTTTCTGCTTCCACCCGGGAGAAATTGTCATTATGGTAGTGGTTCCAGCCTAGGCCTCCGTTCTGGCCGGGAGCAGCCCTGATCCCTGCTGGATAACCGTTCATCCGGCTGGACAGGCCGACCTGTGTGAGGTGATGGAGCTGGGCACCTTCAGACACACATCACAGCAGTTATTTTACTGGACACTCGATCCTCAGCGTTACCCTCCAGCACATGTTGATGCAATGAACAAAGTCTAAAAAGCACTCAGTTGGCAAAGTGCTTCACTCAATCTGCTAAGTGCCAAAATCCATTTGTATTATTTCAAGTCACATGGTGGTGGGGGAACAGTCAGCTGCTTAAATAATTTAGGAGACAGACGAGGCTCTTCCAGTTGGACAGCTTTATGAGGTGGGCTTGACTGTGATGATGCTGGATTTTTGAAATTGATAAAATGAGAAAAACAGGAAAAGCTGGACCTCCTCCAGCATTGTTGACCCAAACCTAAAACCTTAATTATTTAAATAAATAAACCAAAGAAACAAGTACTGTTAAGAAAAAACAGACACATTAGGCACCATCCCTGGCAAAGATCTGTAAAACACTTTAATTGATGCATAATATCACACTGACAAATTTACTCCAATGTTTAATTTGAATCTTTTTATTTGAAAATTGAGAAATAATTATTTTGAAAAACAATTTATAAAAATCCCTGGTGGGTCAAATATTGGTAACCCTGCTGTTAATACTATACAGGTCCTTCTCAAAATATTAGCATATTGTGATAAAGTTCATTATTTTCCATAATGTCATGATGAAAATTTAACATTCATATATTTTAGATTCATTGCACACTAACTGAAATATTTCAGGTCTTTTATTGTCTTAATACGGATGATTTTGGCATACAGCTCATGAAAACCCAAAATTCCTATCTCACAAAATTAGCATATCATTAAAAGGGTCTCTAAACGAGCTATGAACCTAATCATCTGAATCAACGAGTTAACTCTAAACACCTGCAAAAGATTCCTGAGGCCTTTAAAACTCCCAGCCTGGTTCATCACTCAAAACCCCAATCATGGGTAAGACTGCCGACCTGACTGGTCCAGAAGGCCACTATTGACACCCTCAAGCAAGAGGGTAAGACACAGAAAGACATTTCTGAACGAATAGGCTGTTCCCAGAGTGCTGTATCAAGGCACCTCAGTGGGAAGTCTGTGGGAAGGAAAAAGTGTGGCAGAAAACGCTGCACAACGAGAAGAGGTGACTGAGGAAGATTGTGGAGAAGGGCTGATTCCAGACCTTGGTGGACCTGCGGAAACAGTGGACTGAGTCTGGAGTAGAAACATCCAGAGCCACCGTGCACAGACGTGTGCAGGAAATGGGCTACAGGTGCCACATTCCCCAGGTCAAGCCACTTTTGAACCAGAAACAGCGGCAGAAGCGCCTGACCTGGGCTACAGAGAAGCAGCACTGGACTGTTGCTCAGTGGTCCAAAGTACTTTTTTCGGATGAAAGCAAATTCTGCATGTCATTCGGAAATCAAGGTGCCAGAGTCTGGAGGAAGACTGGGGAGAAGGAAATGCCAAAATGCCAGAAGTCCAGTGTCAAGTACCCACAGTCAGTGATGGTCTGGGGTGCCGTGTCAGCTGCTGGTGTTGGTCCACTGTGTTTTATCAAGGGCAGGGTCAATGCAGCTAGCTATCAGGAGATTTTGGAGCACTTCATGCTTCTATCTGCTGAAAAGCTTTATGGAGATGAAGATTTCATTTTTCAGCACGACCTGGCACCTGCTCACAGTGCCAAAACCACTGGTAAATGGTTTACTGACCATGGTATCACTGTGCTCAATTGGCCTGCCAACTCTCCTGACCTGAACCCCATAGAGAATCTGTGGGATATTGTGAAGAGAACGTTGAGAGACTCAAGACCCAACACTCTGGATGAGCTAAAGGCCGCTATCGAAGCATCCTGGGCCTCCATAAGACCTCAGCAGTGCCACAGGCTGATTGCCTCCATGCCACGCTGCATTGAAGCAGTCATTTCTGCCAAAGGATTCCCGACCAAGTATTGAGTGCATAACTGTACATGATTATTTGAAGGTTGACGTTTTTTGTATTAAAAACACTTTTCTTTTATTGGTCGGATGAAATATGCTAATTTTGTGAGATAGGAATTTTGGGTTTTCATGAGCTGTATGCCAAAATCATCTGTATTAAGACAATAAAAGACCTGAAATATTTCAATTAGTGTGCAATGAATCTAAAATATATGAATGTTAAATTTTCATCATGACATTATGGAAAATAATGAACTTTATCACAATATGCTAATATTTTGAGAAGGACCTGTATACAACCCTGTTCTACCAGCCGGACAGTCCGTCAACGTCTCCTGAAACATTTCACCAGACTGGAGGATCTCTGGACATTCCTCTCTTGGTGGTCCAGGGTCCTGGGTCCTCTCTGATGCTCTCTTTACCTCAGGTATGCTACAGGATTTAGTCCTGGGGACTGAGATACCAACAGAAGAACCATTTCTGTGTTGGCGACCCATCTTCGATTTTCAGAGACCACCAGATTTTCACTTAAAATGTTCTGGTGTTTCAAAGGGTTCATACTGCCATTCCCAGGGCCTCTGGAAGCGACACAGGCCCACAGCACCTCAGATCTTCCGTTATGCTTAACACTGCGTATGAGCTGTTTTTCCACATAAATCCCCTGCTTGACTCCAGATCCAGCTGCAGTGTTTGCCACCAAAAAGTTCAATTTTAGTCTTGCATGGCATGTAGTTAACGTCAAATTGTTGATATGGAGACGTGGTGACCCTAATGTGCCACTTTTTCCTGCAGTTCTCTAACTGGGAGCTTTAGAGATGTATTTAATTACTTTATCGTGCCCCTCTCTGTACCTGATGGAAGGTATACTTCGAACCTAGTCCAGGCTAGTGGCCAGGGGCTAAAGATAATGGGCCTCTTCATCACAAGATATTTAAACACCGGAAAACAGGAAGTTATGGATTAGTAATAAGAAGCTCACAGAAACTTTGATCAACTCAACAAAATTCATTATAAAATAAGAAAATACTTCAATTATTTTAAAGGAAATGTAACAAGAATAATTGTAACAAAAGTGATTTAGTTGAAGCCAATTATTTCTTGTTGGATTTGTTTCTATTAAATAAATGTGAGATTATGGCGTCCAAATAAAACGTTAACTTATTTAAAAGATGTGGCTGCCACTGCATCGCATGGTGCTGATAAAAACAGAACAACCCTTTGTAGGGCTGCCAGATTTATAGTGAGTAACGGCAGTATTTGTGTGGCTCCTTCAGAGTGGAAGATATCGTCTGCTTCTAATTCTGGTTTTATTAAATGACTTGAAAGAGGAACAATGAGCAGCAATCTGGCCCACATGCATGAGGGATGCTTAATATAACACGTCTCCACCAACAGTGATGTCACTGCTGCTTTGTTTCTTTTCTTACATGCAAAATTAAACTTTAAAAGGTGAAAATGATATACAAGATGAAGCCCACTGAAAGGAGCCGACCGTACCTGTAGTTCCCCCTACCGGGCGTGGTCTGGCAGACAAGGGCAGCTGCTTAGCGTTGAGGCCCCTGCCAGTGTACAAGCTGTCTGGCTGCAGAGGCTCGCTGTGGCCTGCTGCTCCTCCTGGTGGCAGGTAGCTCGAGCCAAGGCCCTGTCTGAAACACAAAGAAAATCATTCAGTTATGGAAATAATAACACATTTACTACAGCTAAGGTATGAATTTAGCTCATGTTTTATAATGCATCTATATCCTGTATATGAAAGCTTTTTAAGGTTTTAAACAATAAAGCAGACTATGCAGAGGTAAAAACTATAACCAAGATTTGGCCATTTTCACATTAAATAGACACTTAAAAAATGTACTTTTCAAAATTACAAACACAGATGTTTGCCAACTTTGCTGTGTTCTGCCATAAATGTGTGTATGCTGATGACCTCTGCTTGGACCTGATCCATTTAACTAAATTAAACATGACTCTTCTTCATTATTCATGAGGGGGCAGCTCTGTAGATGCACCAAAGGCAAAAATTCATACATGAGGTTTGACTGTAATTATCTAACCAGACATCCTTTTAGGTATACTAAAATAGAGATTATTTTAAACGATCTAATATGGTATTGATTTATAGATGAACCACTAGTTCTCTGCTCACCTTGGGGTCAGGCCTTGGACTGCAGTGGAGGACACGCCCAGCTCACTGAATCTCTAGAGCACACAGTAAGAAAACGCATTAGCTTTAGCTGAGAGTAAATTAACTCATGTTGACAACAAAAATCTGAAAATGAAATTGCTTTTTGTTGTCAATGAAAATGTATGCAATCCAAATAAGGCAATGAATCCAGAGAAAATATTAGTTGCCAAATATTTTTAGTGAGCATGGCTTTGTTGAAGGAACTGGTTTCACTGCTTATGGAGCCAGCTAAGCCGAACCAGAAAGTGACTTTTATTGGTTCATTGTTAGGTCAGCCACTAACCTGGCACCTGGTGTGGACCTGTTGGCCCGGTCAGCGTAAAGAAGCTTTGTTCATGCAGTTTAACAGCTGGAAAAGGGTTTTATAGGAATGTTATGTGACAGGTCAACACAGAGTAAAGCATAATTATGAAGTAAAAGAGAAATAATCCATGGTGTCCCACTGTGGATATGGTTTCTCAGTGTGATTCTTAGAAATATACTGTTGATGTCAATGACTTTACCTGTTGTTAAATTTGTTTAGACGGAAGAATTATTCTTTTGCATTTTGATCTTTTAACCTACTTCGTGCTGCCAAATGGGATGTAATTCAGTGATTCCTTGACACCACTGTTCTGGCAGGCTCGGTTAGTGAAACTGAACTAATTTTTAAATGTAGTTAATCACAGTTTATTCATTTTACGACATATGGTTTGGATTTTTACTAAAGAAATTCATCATTTGAAAACAGCTGTTTGATTTAATCAGGTTAGTCTGATACTTAAATCTGTTTGATGATCTGAAATATTTGGAGGCAGATTCCTTTTTACAGACCATGTCTAAAACGTTGCTTTCAAACACAGATTTCAGAAATAATGTCTACATCTATAGACTGTAATATTCAGTATGAGCTAAACGAGAGATTTATTAGCGTTTCACTTCCAACATGCCTTGTCTGTTCTACTCGTGTAACACTAGTTGGTAATGAAAGCTTTTATCTCATTCTAGCTGTGCTCTTCAACTCTGAATATGATTTCGAAGCAGGATATATACACCACAGATAACTTCTACTTTGTCTGTCAGTAGTTCGATCCATGTCAAAAACACACACCAGTAAAGATTTATAGCATTCAGCAGAAATGAATGGGGGCAATGCAGGAACTTATCATATGACATAGTTTTACAGAATGTTTCAGGCAGTTCCTACACTTTCCCCTCTTTATTACCAGCCAACACTGAGAGGCAAGAATGGAGATCAAGCATATAAAGACCATAATGCCGCAGGGTCTCAAAAGCTGAGCTTTATATAGCTGATGTGGTTGTATACTCAGAGCTACCTGGGGCCAACAGATGGAAGAATACTTAACTAATTAGTTTACTAAGAAGAAACGACTTAAGCTGAAGCTGCAGGTTACACGTTGTGAATGAAAGGACATTAGAGAGCACAACTATTTATACCAACAACTTCATCAGTGGCCGACAGGTGCAAGCACGCAGCAAACAGCTAAACGCCCTGCAAACACATAAATGATGCAAACTCCGAAACACACAAACACAAAAAACTAATGCAACTGGTAAACGCTGCAATCACAGAGACAGAGAGAAGCAAAAACATACAACCTACCAAAAAACACAAAGAAGAAATGCTGCAAATACCAAAAAACACCAGCAAGTTGAGATAAAGCTGCAAACCCCCTTGACACAACGAGGGGGAGTCGACTGCCAAGTCATATGGGACCAGACCCTGAAGACATTAATGGGATGCCCAGAAGAAACTTGCAGGAAAAAAACAAACCGTTTGTTTTCCTTTATTTCTTTTATTACAAGTGGTAATAATCTTTTACAATACTATACAACAGCAGCATATTTACATCAGTGTTATTAGTGATTGACTCCCCCTAGTGGTCTGGTGCACTTTTGTTTTGTGGAAAAGTTTCCAGCTTTTCTTAAATGTTGTTTTTACTAATTGCAGCATTTTTCCTTTGTGTTTGTTTTGTTGATTGCAGGTTTTTGTTTCTCTGTTTTCTATGACTGCAGCGTTTTTCTGGTCCACTTATTTTTGTGTTTGAGTGTTTTAGAGTTTGCATCATTTACGTGTTTGCAGCGTGTTTAGCCATTGCACCTGTCGGCGACCTTACAGATCAAATCCAGTATTCTCAAGGTCCGGACTCAGATCTGGGCCCGGACCAAATGGCAAGGCAATCTGTACCTAGACCACACCTTCTTCTGTGGCGCTAGGATTTCCTTGATGCTGAAAAGCCAGACAGAACCGAGCAACAGGGAATAAAAAATGTGGAAGATTGCAGAATTTGGTAAAGGATTTAATCAACAAACCAGGATTTTCCCTATAAGTCTCGGTGTAATCTTGATATTGATGTTCAACATAAAAAATAGAAACTTTATTGGTTGCTGCTGCTTCCTGTCTGTGTAATATGAGAGGAGGCTCAACCAATAGCAGTGTGAGAGATAGCTGAGTGCAGCAAAGCATACTATCATTAATAAGCTGTTATTATTATCTGTTCATGCAGCAGGTGATTTATCTGCACACAATTAATAGGCTCTGCAAGGAGAACATGTTATGAGTAGAATTATTACCAGGTTATATCAAAACATAGAGAAAAGGAGTTAATTAATCTGCAAAGAACCTCAACAGAGCAAGATTCACAAATGGGTTAAACACGATTAAGCTCAAAAACAAACAATAAAAGTACGGAAAAGTGTTCAGGTTTCAAAAGTTCTAACATTCGGATAAAAGTGAAAAGAACACAACTAATAAAAGAGGAATAAGAAAATATAAACATCAAAATAAAAAATAAAAAAATAAAACAGAAAATGTACAACTGGTGGAAAAGTGAATAATTATGGAAATAAAAGACAAATAAATAAGTGTAGTAAAAAAATAATCAAAGTAAAAGTACAACAAAACTACATGTTTGATTGACTTGGGATAGGATTTAATCTAGAACAAGTAGCAGTAATGACTAAAAATCAGGCAAATGATGAACAGAAGTATGATTTATGAAAAACACTTTGTCAAAACAGCAGCCTACTTACACTAGGAAAAGGACCAATTTCTGGGCCGGTGACCCACTCTCTGGGGCCCCAGCCTGGAGGGCTGGTGCACTGGGGGTTGCTGTTGACCCCAGGCAGAGTGATCCCTGCTGTGCTGCTCTGAGACGTGGGCGACACCAAAGCAAAGGCATCGTCCAGCAGGGAGTGCATCTGCTGCCGGGCCTCCTCAATGGAGGGTTGTGGAGGCATATAGGGGAGTGGGGGAGGGGCGTGGCCTGGAGGGGAGGACGCTGGGCCAAGGAAGACATCATCTGTGGGGGAGGGGCTCCTCTGAGTGGAACCAGGGCCTTGGTCAGGGTCCGACTGGATTCCAAACACAGGACATTTCCATGTATCGGAGTGCTTGGACGATAATATAAAGAGTTAACGAATGATAATCTGCTGTTATTACTCACCACGTAGGCCACATTGTTGACCCCAGGGCACTTTCTGTAAACTGCATCGCTGTCTTCAGTGATGAGGTGGTCTTTGTCTGCTTCTATCATGCCTCCATTCAGCTGATCCTTCAATCTCTGCTTTGGAGAACGCCGCCCACGACCACTGGGGAACCAACGGAGAAGTGTCCAAATGAATAGTGCTTGCATTTTGCTTCAGCTGGATCAGAAAATTATATTGACTAAAGGAAAGTTCAGACACAATCACTGATCCAAAATATGAGCTCAAACCTTTTCTTGTTCTCCATAAGAATGGAGCGAACCGGATTATCTGGATCCAGGATCTTATCGATTTGAGTCTGTGCCTTTTGGTAGATATGATCCTGCTCCTTTGCATCGCCGAGGCTGCTGATCATGTCATCCATTGCAGGGAAATCATAGTGGCCTTTCCTCTTGGCACGCAGACGAATCTTGTTGCGATGATGTTCAATCTCTGACTTGTGCCTCAGTGCTGCCTGGATCTGATGGCAAAATGTAGGAACAGACAGACATCTCCAATCAGTCTAATTAGGATTTTATGTGATAAACCAACACAACTGAGCACAAAATAAAGAAATGTTGCATAGTTTTCAACATTCTTCATATAGTAAAATCTGAAAAGTGTGGCTTATATTTGTGTTTGCCCCTGGAGGTGAAACTTTGTAAAACCCTCTTATAACAGCTGTAGGCCCGTTTCAGTGTGTCTCTACAGACTTTGCAGATCTAGAGACTGAATTTTTGTCCTAATCTGTTTTACAGAACAGCTCAAGCTCAATCAGATTGAATGGAGAACATTGATTTTCAAGTCTTGCTACAAATTTTTAAATGGATTTTGGTCTGGACGATTAGAACACATGATTATGCTTTGATTTAAACCATTGTGTTAAAGTCCTGGTTGTATTTTTGAGTCGTCCTGCTGAAAGGTAAACCTCCACCCCAGTCTCAGGTGTTCTGCAGCCTCTAACAGGTTCTCTTCCAGTGTTGCTTTGTATTTTGCTTCATCCATATCCACCAACTCTGATGGCATGATCCTGCAAACACCATCTGTCACAGCGGTGACAGTGTCATGAGGATGAAGAGCAGTGTTGGTTTTTGTCAACACGCAGCGTTTTGCATCGAGGTCAAAATGTTCAGTGCTAATCTCATCTGTTCAGAGCACCTTCTTTCACATGTTTGCTGTCTCCTCCATGGCTTCTTCCCCACAAGCCATGATGGGACTTCTGATGGCTTTCTTTCAACACCACTGTTTCATAAAAGAAGTACCACTAACAATTGTCCTATCACCAGATTATCCCACCAGAGTTCTGGATCTCTGCAGATCCTGCACTGTTACCATAGGCCTCTTGGCTGTGTCTCTGATTTATGCTCTCCTTTTCTGTTCTCTCATAGTGGGCGGCCATCCTTTTCATTGAGTAATGTTCTCTAACAAACCTCGAGCTTCAAAGAGCTGAATTTATACTGAATTAGACGACCTGCGCATGCTCCAGAAGAACAGGAAAACTAGTTCTTCTTACTTGAGGTGACAAGAACAACATTTTTTCTGGCCATCGTAGATTTCACAAAAAACTCAAGTGCAGAAATGCTAGGATGTCTTCAAAGGCTCTTCTCAGTGCAGCAACACACTCAGTTTAGAAAGTTTCTGGACAGTATATGAGAAAAAGGTTCTGCCCTTGCAATATCCAAGCCAAACCACCCACCCACCCACCCAGTCAAACCAGCCAACATCCCTCCCTCCCTCCGTCCATCACCTCTTTGTTCATTTGGTTTGTATCAGATGGTTTGCCGTTGATGGGTGGACTGTGCAGTGGTGGGACAGGCATGGGCTGCATGGCTATGAGCTGGACTTTGTTTGGGAGTCTACGGCTGGCATCTGTGGCACGAGACATCCGATCAACATGTTCGAAGATGGAGGCTGAGGACTGCTGCTCATTTGCAGCACTCTTCAGAGGTGGTGGACCTAAGCAAAAGAAAGGAGGGAAACAGAAAAGTAGGAAAATATGACTCCTGCAAAGCACAGGAATGTTAATTTCTATTGCAAATCTCAAAACGCTGATTTAAATTAGGTAACAGAGGCCTTAAACAGAGATACAAGCTTTCTATTAAACTGTCTAAACTATATTTAAAGCATGATTTTCTATGAAAACATGGAAGAAATGTTGCCAGTGGTGACATGAATGATCCTGGATTTCCATCTGTAAAGCTAAACTTAATTTCAGACAATAGCTTTAACTATTTTCTGGTGAGGTGTATAGTTTCCAGTGATGGATGGTGAGAACGAGCAGAGCACAGAAACAACTAAAGAAACAAACAGGCAACAAACAGACAGTTGCTGAGATCTATGGGGGAAACAGAGAGACGGTGGACAAACTCTTACCAATTCTATTCCTGCCTGTAAACCAGGATGGAAAGGAAAAAAGAGTCTTAATGAGACAAAATAAAATTAAAGATTGCTTTTGTGCACTGATATAAAGAAAAGTATAAAATAACAGTCTGGTGTGAACCACACCATCCCCATGAGAGGCAAAGAGGCAGAAAAAGAAAGTTTAAAGTTTAATAAAATGTTTTCTATGTCTATAATTTGCTTAAATACAAAATAATTTCTGGGAGCAGGAAACACTGATTACAGACTGAATGAACAAAAACAAAGACGTCACATGAGCTTCATACACCTTTTAATTATAAACACAGTGGAGCACACACATCGTCTTAGCAATAACAACACAGAGAGCGTTCCTCTGATGAGTCTGGCTCCCAAACACACACTCTGAATGACAAAGCAAGCCTGAGTCAATCAACAAGCTGTCAGATAAAGTAACTTCAGCCACTTTGCATTCCTATTTCCCTTCTCTATCCCTCATTTAAACCCTTTTAGACTACAAACATAAACCTCACAAGATCTTTTTGTTTTTTCTGCTCCCATCTTCTGCTTTGCTGCTTTCTTTAATATCTCCTCTAGCCTCAGTCTGCCCCTTCCTGTCAACCAGTCCTGCCAGCTGTGCTTTATTTATCTCCTTATCTCAGCCCATTCACTCAGCTTTTCCTCCATCCCCCTCCCCAACTTGTTCCTCCTCCATGTTTGGAGAATTAGTGCTAAGCGTTGCCATGGCGACTTGCCATTTAAAACATTGATGGGAACCTTACGGGTCTGCTTGCTGTCGTTAGGTGTGGCATGGGCTCTCAGGTTCTCCTCAGTCGTTTCCCGTTCACTGGAGTGGTCAGTCACCACTGAGTCACCGTCTGATGGGGAAATCCTGCCCAGAAAACACACACACACACACACATGAATACTAGGAGCCCACAGCAATGTGCTCTATTGTAAAAATGTTTGAAAATAAATTTTCTTTAGTTTTTCTTGTTGAATTTCTCACTGTTGTAAAATTTTACATTAAATAGGCCTATTAATGCCCAAATTCGTAGAAAAACACACAGGTTGTTATAGGGTGTGCCTATTTGTGTTTCTCATGACTTTAGGTAAATTAACCAACATCATTTTTGACAAATTGTTTGGATTATAATATATTTTAATATAGTTTAGAAACATGCCTTTCTGCATAGATGGAGATAATCTTGTTCCTTTATTTTCTATTGGATGCAAAACTGCTTCCTTTATCAAAGAACCTGCTGCAACGTTTTTCTAATTTATGAGTTCTTGGGTAAAAAAGCCTCAATCTACAGTTCAGAGTAGGTTTATCTTTCCTTAGCTTTGTCACCAAGACCCAGATGTCCTCCCATTTTATCCTCTGTACCTCCAAGAGCACTGACCTTTCTCGCCTTCGGGACGCCTTCGTGGAGGAGGCGGAGGTTTTGGATTTGGGCGTGGGGGCCTCGCAGTTCTCAGATGGACTGAGGCCATCTTTAATGGACTGAGTGAGAAGACCGGAGCCAGAGCCTGGCGGGGCGGGTTCCTGGATAACCATGACATCATCTTTACTCTGCTGGCCAAGATGGAGCTTGGCAAAATCAAAGCCTTTTACACTTGGAGCCTGTAACTGAGGGGAGAGGCAGCAGAGAGCGACAAAAAGGGAGAATAAAGTAAATACAGCATGGAAAAGGTGGAAGACTGAATGAATAATATTCTGAAGCGATCATGATGAGAGTCCCTAAAATAAACTGGAATCAACATCCAAAGAACACTGCTGTAAGGTGGACTTTATTCACAGATTTAACATTTCTAGGTAAACATACAGCTTCATGTCAGGATGACACATGGATATTCCAGTAAGACTCTGAATCTGCAGCCAAGACAGAAATACTATTTTAGAGACATAATTAGGTTGACTAACTGAAAGGGTCTGCAGAAGGGAGACAGACAGACATTAATGAATAAAGAGAGTTTGGCAGTCTGTGAGAAATTGGGGTAAACACAGAACTGCTGGCTTTCCTGTGAAGTGGTGGTGGGGGGTGGAGGCTGAAGCCAGAAACAGCAAGATTATTTCTGTGTAAAGCCCTCAGGACTTTCCAACAGCACAGTGGCAAACAGACGATGCAATCCCTCACTATGTGCTGACAGATAGTGAGACTTTGGTCCTGTGACACAGAGGAAAAACTCTTCTTAGCTCGCAAACCTTCAGTGAGTTTGTAAAAGTAAATTGCGCGTCTTATAAGAAGCTTGTTGGTATAAAACGGCTAATCCTGTGTGATACTGCTAATCCCATGAGGATAAATCTGTATATGCTTCTGTGTGCTGCTTATCACGCCACATATACGAAGGCAATCTGTATGAGGAAAAGGACAGTTACAGCTGCAGCGGAAAGTTCTGTTCTGGTATAAGAGGTCCGTTAAAATCCTACTTGTCCCTAAGGATAAAAATGTTCCTCTTTGTAAAAACTGCTGAAAAATATTTGATTGTTTTATTTTACCTGAAACATGTCAGTCTTTTAAAATGACTTCAGCGTAAAATATTTACATTTACACAAAAAAATACATTTCAAGGCGCGTTTGACTGGCAGTAACTGTATCCCTATTTTCCTCCAGGTTCAGATTTTGAAAACATAAAATCTGCTTTAAAATATATATTGATAATTTTTCCAACATAAATGGGTTTATTTAAAATTCAGCAGGAAATATAAAAATAAAATAATAATAATGTTTTTTACATTAACCCCTTGAAGGTTAGGAGGTTTAAACACTAAAATGAGAATAATTTATGTAAAATATATCCTCTTGCTCCATCTCTCACACACACACACACACACACATACACACACTCACCAACATACTCCTCACTATAGACACAACATATCTCAGCCGCAAGGCAACCTTGCTGAAAATGGTAAAATGTTCAGATAAATGTGGACCAAAAACATCATGTTTAGTGGTTTTTAAAGGGTCATTTTTTGACCTTAGTAACAAATGTGTTGGTTTCTGTGTCGTTAAACAGTCAAGGTAGACCCAGCTTAGGGAACTGAGATGAGCATTCAAATTCAAATTACAATTGCATTACACTCACCAATCACTACCGAGTCTGGACTAATGAGAAATTGGGGAATTAAACACAAAAAAGCATTGGCCAGTTAACAATATATACCAAGCTTTTAAAAATTTACATTTTCATAGCCACTAAAACTGTTATACCATTCCTACAGTTAAAAGTCCTTTTATTGAGATGCCAGAGATTGTTTCAAAGTTACCAGAGTAATCTGGAACATAGAGGAATGCAGAGCCCGCTTTATTTCTGGATTCTGGACTGCGGTGTAGATTGCTCTAAATACAGAGAATAATCTCCACCAAAGCGAACAATTTGCACCTGTTTTTGGATCAAGTTTCAGTTATTCTATCTTCAGCCACAAACAGCAGATTAAAAAGTGAAAAGGAATTATTGAACAATGTTTTACTTATTTATTATTTTTCCTCAAAACCTCTAAAACTGCAACTGACCAGAAAAGTCACATCAGAATGGCGTTCTAAATAAGCGATGTTGCAAACTGTGAAGGACAGGGAAATAATGCATCCATTTAACTGATTCATTTGGTTGTAAAAAGCGCTTAGCAAAAAAAATTGTCAGATTATACAAATATACAGGATCTGAAATTCCTGCAACAACCCAGGTCCATTCCTCGGCAAGCACCGACATTTTAGAGCTAAATGAACGCATAACATTCATTCATGCGCAGACAGTGAAGCTACTTTAACAGCAGATCTGTCGTTGTGACCCGGTTCAGAACTAGAAGGGCGTGCAGGTTTGCACATGTAACTGTATATAGAGCAGAACAGCAAAAATAACATTCAGTACAAAAAGCAATAGAAACAGCTACTAAACGTAGCTGGTATTTATTCTATACTTCTGCTTAAAACAGTATCAAATTTGACATACCAATAAATAAATGTTATAAACAATTAAACTACTATAAATGCAGTAGAAGAAATAATTATTGCTCTGAGTTTAAAATGAAACAAAATAATGCCATGTCTTTTTGGTGAAACACCACGACACAGTACAATCCTGGATAGTTTAACCAAGGTTATCATATTGACCCATGCTTTGCTTACAGGACACCACATACTGGTTCTGCTGCTGCACAACACACCACAATCCACAAGCCTCCAATGCCAGAGGTTTACTCCCTACAATAGCGCTTAAAATGAGAGAATTGAGGTTCCTAACTGGTAGTTACACAGCTACTAGTCTCCATGTCTACTACCCCATGTACCTTCTCCTTGGCTCTCCTCCCTTTAGACACAACTTTTTTCTCTTCTGTCTTCATTCCTGATGGTTTACTCAGCACAGCTCTGAACTTTTCTAGCTTTTGCTCGTGAGATGTCATTTGTTTCATTTTGAAGTTCTTATTTTCTTCCTCTTCCTCCTCATCATCTTCATAATCATCTTCCTCTTCTTCTTCTGAGTCTTCTTCCTCTTCTTCTTCTTCACTGTTCCTATTTTGTCTAGCCTTGGGAGAAGTACAGGATGAATGGATCTAGTTTGATGCAGATTAAAACCATATTTGTACTGCAGGTAATAATTAAAACCTTTAAAACCAGAACTACAACTAAATTCTATCCAATCCATCACCTTGCTAGTTAAATATGTTGAGAAACGTAGATGTACAGCTTACACATAGTCATGTGACTAAATTAGGACACCCTACTAAAGTCTTCAGGTTTTTGTAACATATTTGGAAAAATTGTTTTAATACTTAATTCCAGTAATATAAATAAATATACATGAATAAAAGATATTTTAAAACTTTTTGTAAAAGGAATAAATTAGGACACCCCATGTTTAGTCCCTTAAAATGACTAAAATCCCATACAGGGGTATCACCTCAGGTGTGGATGATTTAAACATCATTACTCAGCACTGGAGGAGGTTTGTCCTGTTTAAACCCCAAACATTTAGATTGGTGCTCCTGACTGTTGAATTGAGAGTGAACACCATGGTGAGATACAAAGATATGCCTGAGGCTTCCTGGAAGAAGATTATGGGTGTGGTAAGGCTTTTAAAGACATCTCCAACAAACTTTAAATCAGCCAATAGTCTAGAAGAGGAGGGGAGGGCATTCAAATTAACAGCCAAGGTGCCAATGTCTGGTTGTTCAAGCAAGTTCATCCTGAAAGCAGACGGCAAGATGCTAAAAAAGTCCCCAAAATGTCATCATGGGATCTTCAGCAGGTTCTTGATTGATTTGAAAGCTAAGGGTTGTACTATCAGAAAGAGACTGCACAGGTCCTAGTTTTATAGGAGGTGTGCAAGAAGGAAGCCTTTGCTCTCTGAGAAAAACATGAATGTCAGACTAAAGTTTGCCAGAGAGAACGCAGAAAAAGACCAGGACATCTAGAATAATGTTCTCACTATCACAGAATCAACATGAACATCATCGTGGATCAGAGGGTGTTTGAGGAAAATGTGAGACCTTCTGTTAAAAACAAATATTGTTGAGGCAGAAATGGACCCTGCAACATAACGACGACCCAAACAATCCAGTAACTCCACCAAAGACTGGCTGAGAATGCAGAAATAGAAAGTCATAGGCCTAGTCAAAGCCCATATCTTGATTTCATTGAGATGACCAGAAATATGCAGACCATGAAAGAAACTCCTCTCAAACATCTCACAACTGGAAGTGGTTAAAGGAGCAAACTTTCCTCAGACTGACTGGTAGATGGCAACAAGAAGCTTCTCACTGAGGGTATTTTGACCAGAGCTATTAGGACTAGGGTGTCCTAACATTTTCCTCCACTAGAAAACTAATTTATGTTGATATCTTTTGTTTAATGAGAAAAAAGGTTGATTTTTGTTGATTAAGTAGAATTATTAGATGTCAATATGAAAACATTAACAAAGAACTATTGGATGTCCTCATTTTTTAACATGACTCTAAACAACATAAACCACAAACACACACAAACTATGTCTGACTACATAATCTACAAACCAGACACTACTCTGTACCTTCCCCCTTTTAACTTCCAGCTCCTCCCCTTCCTCCTCCTCCTCCTCTTCCTGTTCCTCTTCTTCCTCTTCCTCCTCCTCATACTCCCCCTCTTCTTCCTCACTAAACTCAATATCCCTTTTAGTGGGAGGGAGCGGCTGGTGAAGGGAAGCTCCTGATTCAGTGAATGAGGTTGAGGACTGAGAGAAGAGCAGTGAGGATAAGGGACAGATAAATGCTGAGCAGACAAGACAAGGCTGTGTTTCAGTTACGTCTTGTAAAAAACTCCCATTCAGGGAGTTTTTACAACAAATGCTCAGTTTAAATAAAAAATAGCTGCAGCTGCAGAGATTCAGTCATAGTTGTAATAAAGAAGCTTTGTGGTTCTCAAAGGAAAACTTTAACATCAGTAATAGTTTAAAAACAAAGGAGCTTTTGACAAACATTACGTTTGAATGTGAGGGACTGCAAGAAAAAAAAGAAATATGTTTACATGTGATTGAATTTAAAACCACCTCATTGAAGTTGGCCTCCTCATTTATACAGGTCCTTCTCAAAATATTAGCATATTGTGATAAAGTTCATTATTTTCCATAATGTAATGATGAAAATTTAACATTCATATATTTTAGATTCATTGCACACTAACTGAAATATTTCAGGTCTTTTATTGTCTTAATACGGATGATTTTGGCATACAGCTCATGAAAACCCAAAATTCCTATCTCACAAAATTAGCATATTTCATCCGACCAATAAAAGAAAAGTGTTTTTAATACAAAAAACGTCAACCTTCAAATAATCATGTACAGTTATGCACTCAATACTTGGTCAGGAATCCTTTTGCAGAAATGACTGCTTCAATGCGGCGTGGCATGGAGGCAATCAGCCTGTGGCACTGCTGAGGTCTTATGGAGGCCCAGGATGCTTCGATAGCGGCCTTTAGCTCATCCAGAGTGTTGGGTCTTGAGTCTCTCAACGTTCTCTTCACAATATCCCACAGATTCTCTATGGGGTTCAGGTCAGGAGAGTTGGCAGGCCAATTGAGCACAGTGATACCATAGTCAGTAAACCATTTACCAGTGGTTTTGGCACTGTGAGCAGGTGCCAGGTCGTGCTGAAAAATGAAATCTTCATCTCCATAAAGCTTTTCAGCAGATGGAAGCATGAAGTGCTCCAAAATCTCCTGATAGCTAGCTGCATTGACCCTGCCCTTGATAAAACACAGTGGACCAACACCAGCAGCTGACACGGCACCCCAGACCATCACTGACTGTGGGTACTTGACACTGGACTTCTGGCATTTTGGCATTTCCTTCTCCCCAGTCTTCCTCCAGACTCTGGCACCTTGATTTCCGAATGACATGCAGAATTTGCTTTCATCCGAAAAAAGTACTTTGGACCACTGAGCAACAGTCCAGTGCTGCTTCTCTGTAGCCCAGGTCAGGCGCTTCTGCCACTGTTTCTGGTTCAAAAGTGGCTTGACCTGGGGAATGCGGCACCTGTAGCCCATTTCCTGCACACGCCTGTGCACGGTGGCTCTGGATGTTTCTACTCCAGACTCAGTCCACTGCTTCCGCAGGTCCCCCAAGGTCTGGAATCGGCCCTTCTCCACAATCTTCCTCAGGGTCCGGTCACCTCTTCTCGTTGTGCAGCGTTTTCTGCCACACTTTTTCCTTCCCACAGACTTCCCACTGATGTGCCTTGATACAGCACTCTGGGAACAGCCTATTCATTCAGAAATGTCTTTCTGTGTCTTACCCTCTTGCTTGAGGGTGTCAATAGTGGCCTTCTGGACAGCAGTCAGGTCGGCAGTCTTACCCATGATTGGGGTTTTGAGTGATGAACCAGGCTGGGAGTTTTAAAGGCCTCAGGAATCTTTTGCAGGTGTTTAGAGTTAACTCGTTGATTCAGATGATTAGGTTCATAGCTTATTTAGAGACCCTTTTAATGATATGCTAATTTTGTGAGATAGGAATTTTGGGTTTTCATGAGCTGTATGCCAAAATCATCCGTATTAAGACAATAAAAGACCAGAAATATTTCAGTTAGTGTGCAATGAATCTAAAATATATGAATGTTAAATTTTCATCATTACATTATGGAAAATAATGAACTTTATCACAATATGCTAATATTTTGAGAAGGACCTGTATTTTAGAAGAGTAAAAACTGGAAACAGTGAAGTAAAGCTGCAAATGTTTCAGGTCCTAAAGAATTAACAGCAGAGCAATTTTTTGTTCTACAGTAACATCAAGTGTTGTTTAATAACTCTCTGTAATGAAATGATTAGAGTGCTGCTCCTCCCTTCTTAGAGAAGAAATGATAAATTCCTGAGACCGAGTCGGGCTGCAGAACATTCATTACAACGGCAGGTTCACCTAATTAATCAACGGCTCCTTTAAATTATCTTTAGTCACATTTTTCTTTCTGGCTCTTCATGTCAGCTAACTTTATCGTATTTTTTAATTGGTTTAACTGTCAATAAATTTGATAAAAACTTTGATAAAAACTTAACCACTAATAAATTAATCTTTGGTTAAATATGTTAAAGAAATATGCATTAAACAAATGCAATACCAGTCTACTGAGACTTATCGTTACCTGTGGGTAATATGGAGAGATGCAGCAAAAACAGAAATGATGAAAAACAACAATTATTAGTCAATGTTCAAAATAAACGGTTTTTAAAATGTTTTCTTATTCATTTTTATTGTCTATGAAGTGACGTGTAAAAAAACAGTCAATGCAAAGCAACCAAAATTTCTCTCAGTCAACTTACTGCAGAAGTTGGAGGTTATCAATGGACGGATGGATGGATAGTGGATGGATGGATGGATGGTGGATGGATGGATGGAAGGATAGGTGGATGGATGGATGGATGGTGGATGGATGGATGGAAGGATAGGTGGGTGGATGGATGGATGGTGGATGGATGGATGGAAGGATAGGTGGATGGATGGATGGAAGGATAGGTGGGTGGATGGATGGATGGAAGGATAGGTGGATGGATGGATGGAAGGATAGGTGGATAGATGGATGGATAGGTGGGTGGATAGATGGATAGGTGGATGGATGGTGAATGGATGGGTGGATAGGTG
Organism: Girardinichthys multiradiatus; assembly: GCF_021462225.1. Lineage (NCBI taxonomy): Eukaryota > Metazoa > Chordata > Actinopteri > Cyprinodontiformes > Goodeidae > Girardinichthys > Girardinichthys multiradiatus. The sequence continues at coordinate 48,218,665 of NC_061795.1, read as the reverse complement.
GATGGATGGATGGATGGAAGGATAGGTGGATGGATGGATGGAAGGATAGGTGGATAGATGGATGGATAGGTGGGTGGATAGATGGATAGGTGGATGGATGGTGAATGGATGGGTGGATAGGTGGATGGATGGATGGATGGAAGGATAGGTGGATGGATGGATGGAAGGATAGGTGGGTGGATGGATGGATGGAAGGATAGGTGGGTGGATGGATGGAAGGATAGGTGGATAGATGGATGGATAGGTGGGTGGATAGATGGATAGGTGGATGGATGGTGAATGGATGGGTGGATAGGTGGATGGATGGATGGATGGAAGGATAGGTGGATGGATGGATGGAAGGATAGGTGGGTGGATGGATGGATGGAAGGATAGGTGGGTGGATGGATGGAAGGATAGGTGGATGGATGGATGGATAGGTGGGTGGATAGATGGATAGGTGGATGGATGGTGAATGGATGGGTGGATAGGTGGATGGATGGATGGATGGAAGGATAGGTGGATGGATGGATGGAAGGATAGGTGGATGGATGGATGGAAGGATAGGTGGATAGATAGGTGGATGGATAGATGGATGGATAGGTGGATGGATGGATAGGTGAATGGATGGATAGGTGGATGGATGGATGGATGGATGGATGGAGGATTGACGGATGGATGGTGAATGGATGGATGGATGGATGGATAGGTGGATGGATGGATGGATGGATGGATGGAGGATTGACGGATGGATGGTGAATGGATGGATGGATGGATAGGTGGGTGTATGGATGGATAGGTGGATGGATGGATGGATAGGTGGATGGATGGATGGTGGATTGATGGATGGATGGATGGATGGTGGATTGACGGATGGATGGATGGATGGTGAATGGATGGATGGATGGATGGAAGGATAGGTGGATGGATGGATGGATGGATAGGTGAATGATGGATGGATGGATGGATAGGTGGATGGATGGATGGATAGGTGGATGGATGGTGAATGGATGGATGGATGGGTGGATAGGTGGATGGATGGAAGGATAGGTGGATGGATAGGTGGATGGATGGATGGATGGATGGATAGGTGGATGGATGGTGAATGGATGGATGGATGGATGGATAGGTGGATGGATGGATGGATAGGTGGATGGATGGATAGATGGATGGATAGGTGGATGGATGGTGAATGGATGGATGGATGGATGGATAGGTGGATGGATGGATGGATAGGTGGATGGATGGTGAATGGATGGATGGATGGGTGGATAGGTGGATGGATGGATGGAAGGATAGGTGGATGGATGGATGGAAGGATAGGTGGATGGATAGGTGGATGGATGGATGGATGGATAGGTGGATGGATGGATGGGTGGATAGGTGGATGGATGGATGGATGGAAGGATAGGTGGATGGTTAGGTGGATGGATGGATGGATGGATAGGTGGATGGATGGATAGGTGGATGGATGGTGAATGGATGGATGGATAGGTGGATGGATGGATGGATAGGTGGATGGATGGTGAATGGATGGATGGATGGGTGGATAGTTGGATGGATGGATGGATGGAAGGATAGGTGGATGGATGGATGGAAGGATAGGTGGATGGATAGGTGGATGGATGGATGGATGGATAGGTGGATGGATGGATAGGTGAATGGATGGATGGATGGATGGATAGGTGGATGGATGGATGAATAGGTGAATGATGGATGGATGGATGGATAGGTGGATGGATGGATAGGTGGATGGATGGATGGATGGATAGGTGGATGGATGGATGGTGGATGGATGGATGGATAGGTAGGGGGGTGGATGGATGGATGGATGGATAGGTGGATGGTGGATGGATGGGTGGATGGATGGACGGTGGATGGATGGATGGATGGATAGGTGGATGGATAGGTGGATGGATGGTGGGTGGATGGATAGGTGGATGGATAGGTGGATGGATGGTGGATGGATGGATGGATAGGTGGATGGATAGGTGGATGGATAGGTGGGTGGATGGATAGGTGGATGGATAGGTGGATGGATGGATAGGTGGATGGATGGTGGGTGGATGGATGGGTGGATAGGTGGGTGGATGGATGGATGGTGGATGGATAGGTGGATGGATGGATGGGTGGATGGATGGTGGGTGGATGGATGGGTGGATAGGTGGGTGGATGGATGGATGGTGGATGGATAGGTGGATGGATAGGTGGATGGATAGGTGGGTGGATGGATAGGTGGATGGATAGGTGGATGGATAGGTGGATGGATGGATAGGTGGATGGATGGGTGGATAGGTGGGTGGATGGATGGATGGTGGATGGATAGGTGGATGGATAGGTGGATGGATGGATGGGTGGATGGATGGTGGGTGGATGGATGGGTGGATAGGTGGGTGGATGGATGGATGGATAGGTGAATGGACCGGTGGATGGATGGGTGGATGGATAGGTGGATGGATGGATAGGTGGATGGATGGTGGGTAGATGGATGGGTGGATAGGTGGGTGGATGGATGGATGGATAGGTGGATGGATGGGTGGATGGATAGGTGGATGGACAGGTGGATAGATGGATGGTAGATGGATGCATGGATGGATGGATGGATAGGTGGATGGATGGTGGATGGATGGATAGGTGGATGGATGGTGAATGGATGGATGGATGGGTGGATAGGTGGATGGATGGATGGATGGAAGGATAGGTAGATGGATGGATGGAAGGATAGGTGGATGGATGGATGGTGGATGGATAGGTGGATGGATGGATAGGTGGATGGATGGTGGGTGGATGGATGGGTGGATAGGTGGGTGGATGGATGGATGGATAGGTGAATGGACCGGTGGATGGATGGGTGGATGGATAGGTGGATGGATGGATAGGTGGATGGATGGTGGGTAGATGGATGGGTGGATAGGTGGGTGGATGGATGGATGGATAGGTGGATGGATGGGTGGATGGATAGGTGGATGGACAGGTGGATAGATGGATGGTAGATGGATGCATGGATGGATGGATGGATAGGTGGATGGATGGTGGATGGATGGATAGGTGGATGGATGGTGAATGGATGGATGGATGGGTGGATAGGTGGATGGATGGATGGATGGAAGGATAGGTAGATGGATGGATGGAAGGATAGGTGGATGGATGGATAGGTGAATGGATGGATGGATAGGTGGATGGACAGGTGGATGGATGGGTGGATGGATAGGTGGATGGACAGGTGGATAGATGGATGGTGGATGGATAGGTGGATGGATGGATGGATGCATGGATGGATGGATGGATAGGTGGATGGATGGTGGATGGATGGATGGAAGGATGGATAGGTGGATGGATAGGTGGATGGATAGGTGGATGGATGGATATGTGGATGGATAGGTGGATGGATAGGTGGATGGATAGGTGGATGGATAGGTGGATGGATGGATAGGTGGATGGATAGGTGGATGGATAGGTGGGTGGATGGATAGGTGGATGGATAGGTGGATGGATAGGTGGATGGATGGATAGGTGGACGGACGGTGGGTGGATGGATGGGTGGATAGGTGGGTGGATGGATGGATGGTGGATGGATAGGTGGATGGATAGGTGGATGGATGGATGGGTGGATGGATGGTGGGTGGATGGATGGGTGGATAGGTGGGTGGATGGATGGATGGTGGATGGATAGGTGGATGGATGGATAGGTGGATGGATGGTGGGTGGATGGATGGGTGGATAGGTGGGTGGATGGATGGATGGATAGGTGGATGGACAGGTGGATGGATGGGTGGATGGATAGGTGGATGGATGGATAGGTGGATGGATGGTGGGTGGATGGATGGGTGGATAGGTGGGTGGATGGATGGATGGATAGGTGGATGGACAGGTGGATGGATGGGTGGATGGATAGGTGGATGGACAGGTGGATAGATGGATGGTGGATGGATAGGTGGATGGATGGATGGATGGATGGATGCATGGATGGATGGATGGATAGGTGGATGGATGGTGGATGGATGGATGGATGGATGGGTGGATGGATAGGTGGATGGACAGGTGGATAGATGGATGGTGGATGGATAGGTGGATGGATAGGTGGATGGATGGTGGGTGGATGGATGGGTGGATAGGTGGGTGGATGGATGGATGGATAGGTGGATGGACAGGTGGATGGATGGGTGGATGGATAGGTGGATGGACAGGTGGATAGATGGATGGTGGATGGATAGGTGGATGGATGGATGGATGGATGGATGCATGGATGGATGGATGGATAGGTGGATGGATGGTGGATGGATAGGTGGATGGATGGATGGATGGATGGATGCATGGATGGATGGATGGATAGGTGGATGGATGGTGGATGGATGGATGGATGGATAGGTGGATGGATAGGTGGATGGATAGGTGGATGGATGGATAGGTGGATGGATAGGTGGATGGATAGGTGGATGGATAGGTGGATGGATGGATAGGTGGATGGATGGATGCATGGATGGATGCATGGATGGATGAATGGGTAGGTGAATGGATGGATAGGTGGATGGATAAATGTGAGATGTACCTTTTGTCTCTGCTGGATGGTGGTCATAGCATCCGGCTGGAACTCCAGCTTGTCCGTCCGACACAGTTTCCAGTAGAGGATGGAAATGATGATGACGACCAGGAGGAGAGGAATCACCACCCCGATGATGATCCACAAGTTGGTGTTCTCGGGGTCAGAAGGGGAGGATGGCACCTTCTCTACAGCTTTAAAAAAACATCAACAGAGCCACAGGATGAAATGTGGTGCATCAACCATGCAAAGCTTAGCTGAACTAACTGTTGTAATGGAGCACAGATTAACCCTAAAGCTTTAATGATAAAGGACAAAGCAGATTTATTCAAATGAAAAACTGAATTCAGGTTCTATTTGCATCCAATAAAAACACACATTATAACTGTACAAGACAATTAGAAAAAGTTAAAAAGCTAGGCTTGCTGTCATCCACCTCTGCAGTATAAATGCTTCCCCATGGGAACTTTAACTTAGTTTACCTGAATTCAATGAACTGTTTCTGAACCTCGCTATCTTGCACAGAAAGGATACTCACGCTGAGCCAAAATGCCCCGCACACGGTATCCCAGGATGATGGCAGCCCTTTGAACATCCAGGCTGTTAAGCAGGTTGGCAGTTTGGACTGCAGACATCCTATGACCATTCTGACCCTCCACGAAATACACCATCTCTGCTGGGTTGTCTGCACCCTCCACCCGGGTCACACTCAAAACCTGAAAGAGGAGACAGACTATTTCATCCTGGACTCAAGAGGAACATAAACTTTTCGTTTGTTTTGATAAAAGCATACAATAAACAGTTGAGTCTTAAATATATCATTTTCAGACCAATGTTTCCTGCATCAGGCTTTAAAGTTAAAGAAAAACCCAAAATTCAAGTATGTGACACTAGTTGCTGTTTCTCAAAATGTGCTTCGTTCCCTTGAGTTTGGAACCATGTAGGACGATACGTGGCAAGAAAATAAATAGTTTGACAGCAGCTTTGGAAAAGGGATCTGCTGTTTTGTGAGAGAGAACATGCCATGTTCGGCAGTCATGTAATCACACAAACCAATCACCACTCATAATAACATAGCTATCCTTACTTAGGATAGCTATGTTATCCTAACCTAGTTTTCCTTTCAGTAATCCATCTCATTAAAGGTTTTTTAATGCTTTTTGCTCATATTTTGCTTCGAGACTCTATTTCTTCTCATCTATATTTATTTTAAGCTTTGAACATCGGTGGAGACCGCAATGAGCTTTGTTGTGAACCTTGAAGTGTAACCAGGATGGTAAAATGTGTTGTGTTACTCCGTAGATACACTTTCAAACCCAAGCAGCTGGCAAGAAGCACTTCCAGAAGAGAACAAACTATTCCTGGATGATGACGCACGCAGCCCGCTCTCTCTATTAAGGATGGAATTTCTAATTAAGATCCTAACGAGGAATGTGTCACAACTGCTGTGGAAAAAAATATTTTATAGTTAATTCCAGTGAAACAATGTAACTTTGAGTAGTTGAGTTCGTAAGACGGCAGAAAGCACAACTGGGCCCAACAGACTTGGCTCTGTCATGTAACCCACCATAGCAGCATGGGTTAAACCCTCAAAGGAACATTTGTGCAACAGTAATCTTAATTTTAAGTCTCACAAAAAGGACAAAAAAACTCACAATACACAGTGATATGAAGAAGTATGCGCAGATTTCTTCCAATTTTTTATTTTATTTTGGCATTTTTAAATGTTTACGGTTATTAAACAAATTTTTAGGGAAATACCTAAAGCACATTTTAAAATGATTATTTCATTTATTAGGTGAAAAAAGTTATCCAAAAACAAACCTGGGCTTGTGTGAAATTGCCAGACCAAAACCTGATTATTGACAGAACTGAAGATTCAAGATCACTGAAACAGAACCTGACTGATGTTATAATCAGTCTGACAGAGGGAGATATCCCAATCCTTGTGGTTTTTAGTATAACAATGACCATCAGTGGGACCCTTTGTGAAGTGCCTTCAGACAACATGTGTTGTGAAGTGGTGCTATATAAATAAACTGAATTGAATTGATGACATGATGTAGGCTAGAATATCTCAACATGTCACGCCCCAATTAAAAGATACTAAAGAACAGAAAATCGTTGAAATCTAAAAGGGTTACAAAGCCATTTCTAAAATTTGGGTCTCCAGAGGCACAGTGAGAACCGTCATATACACATGGTGACATATTTTGGATACATTGTTCTCTCAGTAAATGAAATCCTTATTTGAAAACTGCCTTAAATATTTACTCATGTTTACTGTATATGCCATCAACAGTAGGACGCTAGGTGGCAAATGCATTTCTGATCAGACTTGCCACTGTTTAAATGATCCACATTTTATCTTTTTAGTCGGACATACTTTTATTGGTGTGTGTGCGTGAGAGAGAGAGAGAGAGAGAGAGAGAGAGTGTGTGTGTGATTGTAGTCTCCCACTCAGTCCCCTCTGGCTCTGCTGCTGTTTGTACAACCGGAAAGCCTAAAGCTGAGGTCACGTCTGGGTTGGCAGAAAAGAAATGCTGGCCAGGCATCATCATGCAGAGTTGATTCTAGTCCATGCACAGTTATTAGAGTGGAAAGAGGTCAGCATGAATGTGTGTATTATTGCAGAGTCCCCCTCCCTCTAGCTTCCTATTTTATCTGCTTAGAAAGCCTTATCAGGTATTTTCATGGGTGACAACACTATGCCTATTCTGTCATGATAGATTGGGGCATCGGTCTGACATGCAGAATGGGGATCAGTGTGCACAAGAAAGAGACCAAGGACTTAGATGCCCAGTTTCAGTTTCACTGTACTTATTAAATTCAACTATCAAAGATAAGTTGTTTTATTAAGTGTGCATGGTAATCCAGGTTTAGAATAATATTACTAAAACATATTTTAGGCTGTAAAGATATCTTGTAGGAATATCAAAAGACTAACTGTTCGAAATGTAAATCATCTGTTTACCTAATATAGTAGGTGGGTTAAATTAGGATAATTTCTGATGAAGGCTATTTTCCAGCTGAGTTTGATATTATTACTCACAGAGCCCTTCTTTAACATCCACATTACGCACTTCCTATCCATCCATTCCATATCTGTCACAGCAAGTCCCTTTAGTCTTGTTTTTACGCTCACTGCTTCTCAGTTTCTTTAATATTTCACTTCTCCATTACATCTTTGAATCTCACCCCATTAAAGCCACTACTTTACCAAAATAGACAACTCTTAATCATCTCACCCAAAGAATACAGACTGAGAGAGAAACCGAATGAATAATTGATCGGCTGTTAGAGGGTCTGCGCCTCACAGCAGTCAGCAAGTGAAGAAACGAGGAAAAGCAACAGAAATCTGAACCCCTTTAGGTGGAGGTTGGTAAGTGGTGTGTCTCTTGAGTAAATTGGATGCTGTTACCATGGAGAAAAGGCCACATCCTGCCCCCCCTTGGAGATGAGATGATCAGGTGCAGAGGAGACCCACAAAAGCTAAAGCTTGATTAGTAAAGCACCAAGGTTGTCACTTGCTCCCAACACTGGAACTCACATAATGAGTCCTCTGTACTCAGTGCAGCACTGAAAGACAGTCTCAACCATTTATAATGATATAAAAGATAAACAGACATGAATCTAATATATTTATAGAGATTTCTATTAACTTAAACCTCCAGTTTCAGTTAAACAAGTAAAACCCACTAGTGTGTGTGCCCATTGTGCGGCTTAGACCTGAACAAATGTGTGTTTCTGCACGATATGTTTCCAGGATGCAGGGTTATTTTTGGAGGCCACTATTTACCCCCCTCCGCTTCCACTGCATGTACCAGGGTGAAAACAGATTACCAGATAGAGTTGACCCCAGACAACAGCCCTGGCAGGGGGATAATACTTTTTAATTACCCTGAAATATTTGGTGGAGATTTGTTAGGAGGGTGTCACCCATTTGGTTAATTTTTAATACAGACTCACCTTCAGCTCATGTTTCCTCTTAACCAAGTTTTAATTTTGTTTTTTCAACCATCCAGGTAATTTAATATTTGAGGATTTTAAAACATTTCCGTTTTGAGGCACAGATTAACACAACCGCATTCCTCTGGGATTATTAACAGATTTTAAGTTAGGAAGCAAGCTGCTGCTCTTGCATGTGTGGTTTATCCTCATTTGGGACACAGTGAACAAGTTTTCATTTTGAAAAACCTGCTAATATTACAAAGTTCCTTTAAATTTGAAATGATTTTAAATCGGTTTCAGAGTGTAATCACTGTCAAATAATCCCAAGCTATAGCTGGGGAACACCATGGTTTAATCCTAACTGGAGCGCTCTATGTTCTCTCTCTTTAAGGGCAACAAGACAACTGCATATTCATTTTAAAGTTTGTTACACTTATACCCTTCAGTGGACTTTGTAGTGACTTTCTCAGTATAGTCGCTGTGACAGGATCCATGGTTATAATATTGCTGCTGAAAATCATGGGAACAGGAGCCTCTTCCACACCCAGCAGCTCAGCGCTGCTGCAGAGGGAGGAGTTACCCACTCAGCGTCAGTGGAAGTCATTTAAAGGAACAGCCCAGTTGTAACAGCCAGAGTTAACACAGCAGGTTTTGAGAAAAAAACACACCTTAAATCTTATTTGCCGAAGGTACGTTACCTGCATGCTACTGTTACCAACAGTCGTCGCTCTTTTGACCCGCCTGAGATGTCCCATCGCTTCCCCGAGCAACATGGCCAGTCTGCGCTCCATGTTAGCTTGAAAGGTCCGTTCACTCATTTTCTTGTCCAGAACACCCAGGAGAACTATAAACAAACCAATCAAAAGTCATTTAAATGATAACAGCTTTCTAGTTACTGACAGGGCCAGAAACTGGAACCATGCTACCTGTTCTGACCCAGGAGGAGCGAAGTAAGTGACTGGTGTTCAGCTGTGGATAATGGAAAGCTAAAAGACAAAGACGGAAGGATTAAAATAAAAACTGGTGATCCAGCAGGAAATATAAGCAGATTGCTCAATTTTCCAGATATACAACCTTATGGTACTCACGCTCCGCAATCTGCAGCACAGGAAAACCAATGTAGTAGCTAAATTCTACCATTGAGAGTTTCATCAGTGCGTTGCTGACCTTCGACCCCATCAGATAACCCCTTGAACCACTAACAGTGAATGTGATTCCCACTTGCTGCTTCACTAACTGTTGCTCCACAGATTTGTTGGCCGCCATGGTGATGTTTAGAATCTGAAACGAGCAACAAAATGCATCAAACATAATCAGTGTAGTTCAACTGGAGCGCCTTGGTCTTTTAACGAGCCACGGGAAGGTTCCCATTCTGTTAGAATTGGCTTTACAACCAGAAAAGAAGAAACAGAACTTAGCAGTGTGGATATGAAAACCCAAAAACCTGTGCTCCTATATCTGTTTTTATTGGATTATAAAAAATATCAATAAAAAGGTCAGTAAAAAACTTTTATACCTGTAGTCTAAATGCTGAATGAGAGCAGAGTTTGGACTGACAAGGAGAGAGTGGACTTTGGCCAATATACACTAAATAAAAATATGAATATTTCTCTTAAATGCTTTTCACAAATGTGTCTAAATCTGTGTAAGTGAGCAAGATGATTAAACCGTGTGATTATTGCACAGGTGTGCCTTAGGGTGGGCACAACAGAAGGATTTTGAGGGAGCCTGCTATTGGCAAAGAGTTCAGCTCCAGACAATGGGAGCAACAACGGTATACAATACCACAATTTAGAACTGATAAAACAATTAAAATGTCCAAGTGGAGCACTGAAAATATTCATTTAAGACAGGACAGGGGTCTTGAGAAAGCAGCATTATACCAGGGCTATTGTGTGTGAAATGTCTGATTGAATAAAATGTGAATGTCTTTCATTTTTTATTTTGTGGCCTTTATTTTGTAAGTTGACTGACAGGAAATGGGGTAGAGAGAGAGACGGGCGAAGACATGAGGCAAAGGTCAACAGGTCAGGACTTAAACCCCTTAGGTGGGTTGCACACTTTACCCCTGCGCCACTACCACGCCCATAATATTCGAATGTTTAGTACCAATTTAACCCGTCAACATCTAATTCCTTTTGCTTCAGTAAGGCAACACACATGCTGCCTCTGCATGTAGCAAGATGTCCAAATGCAGACATTTTAAAAGCAGCAGTAGAACTGGGCTGGGGCTTTTTCAGTTTGTTGTGTTATGTATGTAGAAAAACATTCTGATTCATTTTTGCTGCACGACTTGTTCAAAAATGTGCATCAAAGGTTACAAAGAAGTAAAATTTGTTAAGTTTGAAGTTGGAAAAATTTACAGAAAGTTTAATGTTTCTCATTAATCCTAAGCTCAATATCCAATGTGGTTGCCTTTTATAGCTGAGCCCAAAATTATTCATACACCCAGAATTTTATTAAAGAATGTTATTTTGAAAGCTATTTAGTACCTTTTCAATAATCCATTAAATAATTTTTATTGGCATTACATTGCAGAGCAGTTGTCTGCATGTTTCCTCTGGTCTTTTGAAGAGCTCCAAGTCTTAGAGGTTGGAAGGCCTCTTTACCATCACCCTAATCTTTACCTCCCTGAATAGATCCTGAATCAGATTCAAGTCTTGACTCTTACTGAGCTGGTCCAAAAAGTTCATTTCAATTCCAGTCAGAAAAAACACATTGGTGAAACTAAAAGATGAATTTTCCGGGGGTATGAATAACTTTGGGTTAAACTGTATAAAACAGTGATAGAAGCAATAAAAATGTATTTATTTTCTAGTGAAATCTTTCACAAACGTCTCTTTAAACATTCCTTCCTTAATTAATGATCATGTTGCTAGTCTTTAAAAGTCTGCTAGCAGAACTTCACATTGTTAACAGCCTGCACTGCTAATATTTGTTAATCTTGTCACTGAGAACATCGATTAACAAATGTTGCTGCTTTTCAAACTTGGACCTGGTAGTGAGTTGGGTTTGACGTCTTCCCAGACTGAAGTTCTGACCAAAGCAATAAATGAGCAGCACTTGCTGTTGTTTCACCACTGTCCTCTTTAACATCTTTTAATATCCACTTTGTAAAGAACCGATACCAACGTTTCTTCTGAACATAACTAAATAAGTACCACCGCAGTGGAACATCAGTCTGAATGTCATAGAACTATTATAAAATATATAAACGATAAGATAAAATATTATAAAGGTCCATTCCCAACCAAATATGTGACAGACAGGTGCTAGCCTTCATAATGATCTAGCACAGCAAACAGTTTATTAGGCCTTTAGATGCAAAGTCATAGGGAAGGTATCCTAAATAATCTCTCACATGGACGGTGAAGTTGGTTGACTCCTTTGACCGGCGGCACACTTCTGCAAAAGCCATAATCAAACCTTTCTTGACGCTCTCAGAGAAGCTGCAGTATCGCACGTCTATGTGACCAGGGACAAACTGCAACACTGCACACAGAGGAGTCATGGAGAGGCTCAGATAGGGTTTAAAAACAGTTACAATAAATGTTTTCAGCAGCATCAAAACAATATTTAAGGAGATGAAAATGTACCCGTGTGGACATGATATTTCTGGTCTGGTGTCGGTAAGTTGGGGGACACATACAGGAAGCTCCGGCCAGACCTTTGCAGAGCATTGATGACAGAAATGGCTGTGTACACTACTGGACCCGACACCACCCGGAACACAAACTGTGGTGGAGGGCTAACGACCTATATAGCAAATATATAAAGAAAATCATTTATAGTGCTGTGAAAAAGTATTTACCTCTTTAGAGATCGCTTCTGCTGTTTTGTCACACTGAACTGTTGTTATCATCAAACTAATTCTAATATAAGACAAATACAACCTGAGTAAATACAAAAATCTGATTTCAAATTATGATTTCATTTATTAAGGAAAAAAAGTGCAAACCAATATGGCCCTATGTGAAACAGTAATTAACCTCTAAACCAAATACTGGTTGTTCCACCCTTTGTGGAAACAGCAGCTTTTAAGCATTTGCAGTAACTGGAAATGAGTGATTCTTCTTACTTTGAAGGAATTTCGGTCCTTCTTTGCAGAACTGTTTTATTTCAGTCGCATTAAACGGGATTTCAACCATGAACAAGCTGTTTAAAGTCATGCCACATCATCATCATGGATTTGGGATCTTTTTCAGGCTACATAACCAAAAAAATGGTCACAAAGCCCAAGACCATCACACCGCCCCCACCATGTTTGACTATTGCGTCATGCAATATCCTGTTTAATGATACTGTTTCCTTTATTAATTTACACAATTTCATGTTGAAAGTCTAATGGAAACATTGAATGTGATGACATAGCAGAAACCGGTATTGGTTTAATTGAGCCATATACATAAATATCAAGTACAAATCAATTATATACATAGAGCAGTGAAAAAGTGAAAGAAAAATACACTTTTACTCCTTTTAAATGAAGAAAATCTTAAATATTTTTGACATTTAAAGCATTTGTATTATTTTGTGTATGCAGACAAAACTTACATACTTACACAATAATAAGCCAATGTAGGTGGACAAACCTTTTTTAGTTCACTCAAATCTTTTAAAACTATGTGTAGTTGTAAAATGTTGGCTTATCTGAGAGCTTTCAAACATAAGATTGTGCCAAGGTTCTTTTTATTCAGTTTATTACCATTTAAGTACCATTTTTAATAACCATCATAGTGTGCTCATTTGCTTGGACAGTTTCAGCATCAGGCATTTTGAAGGTGAGAGCAGCCAAACATAAATCAGTTGATATTATTTGAATGTAGTAAAACTGACTGTTTAATGGATATGATGCCCATACTACTGTTTTAAATGAAATATTAATGACAGATAATAAATAATGTTACCTGGAGCTCCACTGACTTGTTAAATTCCACTTTCAGAATGTCTCTGACTTGAGATTTGGCAAATCCAACAGTCACCTCAGAAGAGAAACCTTCGACAACAAGCAGAATTTTAGAGTTGTAATCTCTCATATATGGATATTTATTCATAAAGTTATCCAGGGTAAAAGACTTCCGACTTACCCGTCTTTGTTAAGTAAGCAGGGCTGTCAGCTCTGCAGAGGTACTGTCTTGATGTTGTTGATGTAGGCGTGGTTTTGTTGTTGGTAACAGCAAAGATGCTGACACTAGTTGAGCTTTCAGCGGCAGCAGACGTTCCGGTTGTAGCTGGATGAGGAGTATTTGTGGCAGCTGGACTTGCGGTGGCAGCAGAAACTGTAACAACTTCACTGCTTGTTGGGACTGAGGTCAATGTGGATATGTTGTCAGCCCCGTCTTCAGTCACGCTCTGATCAACAAACATAACTGGAGGAACCAGGGTAACATTGTGAGACATGGATTCAGTTGAAACTAGAGTCCTATTGTCAGTTTGTTCAGATGCAAAGGAGTCTCCAGACATTAGTTCAGTTGTAACAGCAGTGTTGTTTCCAGTAGCTTCAGCAGGAGCTGGAGAAAAGGCTGAAGTTGCAGTTATGGCAGGAGTGATGAGTGTAGGGCTGTCATCAAAGGATTCTGTGACAAACCAATGGACATCTGACAAAGAAGAAGAAACCAAATCCTCTGGTAGCAAAGGTGTTGCACTTGGCTGTAAAACCAATGCAGTATCCACGTCTACAGTGAGCGCATGTGTGGACCAGCCTGAGGTGGGAACTGGAGCACCCCATACAGAGGAGGAGGGATCAAAGATGTAGGTTGGAGTGTTCTCTGTGGGTTCCACTGTAGGTGATTCATAATGAGGCCCAAACCCTGACAGATCGCTGGAGGACTTAGCCTCCATCAGTTTAGAATCCGTGGTAAGGTCAACGGAGGATGGGGCCCTTGTAGCATTGATGGAGTCTTCATTGATATTGTCCCTGTACTCTGCTCCGTTTTCTGAAACACTGCTGTCCTTTGTCAGCTGAGTGGTGTAATACTCCAAGCTGTTCATGTCAGGTAAGAGGACATCTGTTGGTCGAATTGTGAAGGCATCTCCCCAATCTATGTCTGATGCATCAGGTACATCAGTACCAGGTGTGAAAGTTGGGTTCAGCAAAGAGGGAGCCTGTGTAGAAAGTGAGGGTGGGTGAATTGATTGATGTGGAGCATTGGTGAGGTATGCTGTCATGAGGCTGGGAGAAGATGAGACATGACCAGGGTGCATGGATGAAGGTGATATGCCCACTCTGGAAGGAAAGGATGTGTCGTAGATTTCTGTGTCGTCCTCCATATCATACGGGTCAGAGAGCACCTTAGTAACCAGAGAATAATCGTCTTTATCTGTGTTGAAGGACATTGTTTCCAAGTAGTCTCCAGAGCCCCAATCTACATCCATAGTGTTGGTGGGGTAGAAGTCTTCTGAAGGCACCTCATTAGGTTCAGATAATATTAATGAGGACTGGGGGGTGATGAAAGGCACGTGGTAACCAGGAGCCATAATCTGGTCTAGGTTAGGTAGTGTGTTTATGTCATGTTCATGTTTGTTCTGCACCATCCAGCTTGAAACAACCTTTTCACCATTGTCCGTCAAAGACTCAGACAGAGCCAGTTTAGGAGGTTCAAGAGGCAGGTCAGCAGCTGAGGTCATGACTGACTGCATTTGTTTTGATGTCCCATTCCTGACCATGTTTGAAGATGTTTCTTCTTTGTAATCAAGATCCTGATGAGGTGTTTTTGTCACAGATGTATTTGACTGGGGCAGTTGCTTCAGTCTCATAGAATAAAGAGGAAAATGATATTCCTGTTTGTCAGAATTAGTCCTAACCCCCCTCCCTTCAGTGGAGCTTGTAGCTGATGCCTCAAACCCCTGAAGTCTAGTGGGGCTTAATGACGGAGTCTGAACACCAGTCTCCTCTGAATAGGCATTCCTTGGCATTACAGATTTAGAGTTTTTATATGCACCATGTCCTGATTTAAAAAGCTTGCTGTCAGCAGTCCTTGCTTTGGGAACTGGTTCAGGAAGGGAGAGGAGGGCACCAGGTAACTCTGGGCTCTTAAAGGCAGTGTAATGTGAGACTGGTAAGGCCAATGGTGATTCTGTTGTCCTTGGAACATCCCCAAGAACCTCCACAGGGGAGGTGTGTGAGTCCGGCAGAGATTCATCTGCAGAAGAACAGATTGTGCTTCAGTTTAGAGCCACATACAAGAATAAATGCTGGAGTATTATCAAAGTTTTCTCTGTTTTCGAGATAAAAAAATCATTTATTGACCACAGCATGTCCCTAACTGCTCAATGGTAGATAGCAGGAGAATGTAATAACAACTGATTAATTGTTAATTGCTTTTCACAACATTTTGATAGAACAGTAATGGTCACATCTCTGTCGGCTGAGAAACAAATAATCTGAATACAACATTTGTGCACAATGCTCTCCAAGCAGGGCTGAATGTAGCGGTACATCCAAACCTGCTGATCAATGAATCAAGTAGGTTTGATTAGCAGCATCTGGTTAAGTGTTTCCCTGTAAGAAGAATCCTCTGTAAGAAGCAAGGATGCATTGAGTTTTTCGCACACAGCCTTTCCATTTTGGCTTCATTTTTGTTTAAAAAATAATTTGTGTGTGTTTCTTACACCTGAGATTTAAATAAAGACCAGGTCACTTTAATTATGTCCTAATACAGAAAACCAAGGAAATGAAAGGTGGGGTACTTTATTTTACTTCTAGGAATCTATTTCTACCAACAGCAGAACAACCAAGCAGGGATAAAAAGAAGATGAAATTGCTTGATATTTCAAAGAATTCACAGCTCTATGGCATGAGTAGAAGAAGACTGTGGGTCCAGACCAGCAGGCAGAGAAACTGAGGTTCTGCATGGAAACAAATGCACTGCAGCTCTGAAAAACACACACAATTTCAAGTAATTCACTTGTAAACGTGTAATGTGTTCCAGCTCGTGCTGTATGTAAGCATACGATGCTTACTTTATTCTGTAAAATATAAAGCTGCTTTGGTGTAATTTCTTAAAATATATATTAGTATTTAGCCAAGTGAAATAAATGTTACAATCTTGTATAAATTGTCAAAAAGTGGCACAATATTCATCCATTTTATGAAAAAGAAATACATTATGAAAACTGTGAAATGAACATAACATTTATAGCGAGAAATGAAAGGCTGCTGTCTTACAAACACAGATCCTAAGAAAGCATTTTAAATCCATGTTGATCAGTTCATTAGGACTAACAAACATAAAAATTCTCAAACAGGCAAAGCTTATAAATAAATGGTTACACAATGCTTTTCAAACTTAATTTCTGTATTACATCTATATTACAACTCCATACGTCATACATAATTTCGTTTTTAAAGCGCCTCATTTACCCTGCTCAGATATGGACATGTAAAAAATAGCTTTAAGAGAGGAAATAGATAATAAATAATGGATACAAATACAGTATAGGGATTCTTTTAGTACCGTCTATCTGAATTAGCTTGTCATGATTATGTGAGGATTTGGGTTTTGTTAGAGATAAATAAAAACAATGTCGCCATTTCTATTCTTGCATGAAGTTCCTATTAAATTGTAAACCGGCCTCTGTTGCAAACACTGCTGCTCTCTGTAGTTTACAGAACCTCAACAGAACCTCTACAAGACCTGCAGTATGAAAACAGCGGGACAGAACCAGAGTAAAGGTTACTTTCAATGCTAACGGGAGGAAGTGGCTCGCCTCTAAAAACACCAGGACAAAAGAAAACTTCTAGAGTATCATCTTCAACTTACTGCGTCGTTTTATAGAAGCAGGCAGCGGCTGGCTTGGCCCTAAAGAAAACTCCCAACTTAATTATAATCTACATTGGTACCTTAATCAAGCCAGCATGCCCCTCTACCAGAACCCGCCTGGAAGAACTTGGGAAACTTCCAGTTTCTGTTTAAACGCTTTGCTGCTGTGCCAAGCATTTGAAAGCAGCACACAGCTGGGCACACACTCTTGTTTCGCTATATGTAGTGAGGACCATGTGTTGACTTTCCATTGATTTTCAGTCATTTTCAACCCTTTCTATGCCCTAACCCTGACAATAACCCTAAACCTAACCATTACCAGTGCATGCCTAACCCTAACCTTAACCTATACTCAATTCACACCTTGATCCTAAACCTAACCGTTAGCAATATAGGTCGTGAGGACCAGCAAAATGTCCTCACTTTGGTACAAACGGTCCTCATTTTGATGGCGGAACACACACACAGCACATAATAATGTACGTTTTACTGCAATGTAGACCATATAAGTGAAAATAGCAACATCTGCTGACCTGCTCTTAACAGAACTGAAGATGAAGGAAGAAAGAAGGCCTTTGATTTTTTTATAGGCTCTTAAATAGTGCGAGATGAGTGGTTTGATGTTACACAGATACAAATACTTTCTTATGATCATGTCTAACTGTTTCCGTGACGGCAGAAAACACTGAATGCTTAGAAAACCAAACAAAGAGGATCCGAGTCATGTTTGCTGGAAGAGATCTCAGATCTGTTTTTCTGAGGTCAAACTGTAGCACATGACCCCAAAATGTCAGCTCATCTAAAACATGACTCTTTCTCAGCAGTCACATACAGGGCAACTAATCGTGGGTCAATGGATGACAGAAACAGCTACCTAACTGAGATAACTATTATCAATGATAATAATGATTGCAGTAAGGAAGACAACAGTGATGCTGACACTGACAATTACAGATAAGGAACATAAGAGGCAGAGGTTTCACACACAGCACATTCTTTGCTCTCTATTATCATTTTATCAGGGTAAAATAGTATTTTATAAGTCTTTAAAGCCTTAAATTCAACCTACAAAATCCATTAATAGCATTGATTAAAAAGCAAATTTTACAAACTACAAATAGAATTGATTGTGTTCTAAGTAATTAAGCAAATAGCTGCTGATACTAGAATGCTAATCTTCAGTCAGAGTTTAGTGCCGCAAACAGCAACCAGACAGAGTTACGGTGGGCAAAATATGATGAAGGTCTCAAAGACAACACAGCAACACCACCTGTTCTCTGAAACAGGAGAGAGTTCTAGTTGGTTGGCTGCTCATTGTCAGGCCAATCCATGAAACTGGACACTGAGACCCATACCTGTGGACACCATCAAATATCATGTCCCAACACGGTAACTCAACTCCACAGCTTCAGGAAAATAGTTGGACTGACTCAGAGAAAACTGGATGGACTATTACGCTGATGATTTTTTTTTAAATGAATTTATCGAAAAAGTTACACCTTACTGTGAAGTACACAAACGAGTTTCCTCAGTTGGATGTTGTTTAATTTTGGTAGGATGAGAATAACCTTCATTTTCCTCACTTTTCTCTTCGTTTCCAATCACAATGACTTCATTTCATGATTTTAGGAATGTATGGCAGATATTTAAGAGAGGTCTGGCCTTAGGCAATGGATGGATGGATATTTTCCCCAATGTATTTTGTTTTTGCAGACCTTGAAAACGATCATTATCTGCTCGGATCTGTGATGTTTAGCTGTAAATGTGTTTTTTCATCATAGTAAAGCATCATTGATGCACCTAGCCTTTTCTGTCACAAGGGAATTAATCTACTAGCTTATATTCAAGCAGCTGACGACACAGAAATGACTAGTTACACTGTTTGTTCTTGTGCGGGTTTATACATCCAGTTCCAGACGTGAATTACAGCAGTCAGTCACATTAAAAGGATCCTAATAAGACATGGATTATTACTGCTAGACGCTGACATGGTTTCTGTTTCACAGACTCCCACAACAAAATAAACCATGATGAATTCTCCAGCAGAAACGCTCTTCATTCAGTGAGGAGTTTGTCAGATCCGAAATGCCCGAAGTCATCCCAACAGCAATGATATTTTAGTAATAATGCTGTTATTATGACCTGAAACCTTAAGATATAGGAAATACTAATTTAAACTAAATTAGAGCATATTAATGCAGTAAAAAGAGCTGACAAAATCAAACTATTATTCTAAAAGGAGCATGAGTAGAGAAAGATAAAGACAAGACAATGATCCAGTTGGCAAATATGATCAAAACAATGAATGTGTTTATTTTTTCATAGGAAAGAAATGTTCATCCAGGCTAAACGTTAATGTTATAGTTCAAACTAATAAAAGGAATGGTTACCAAGCTGCTGCACACAGACAATTTATGTTTTAGGGGTGAAGAAAGCTTGGACACCGGACCTCATTTTCTATGTTTACCAGACTTTTTATTGCAAAGCAAAGTCATTTAATGGTTGTGTAATTTTTGGGGGAACAGAAGGAAACGTTTCTTTGGTATTAACCCGCACTAACTACAACCCCACACATGGTTCTGTTTTCAGCTGAGCCCCTTACGTGATTGGCTATTTTCAGTTGGCAGCAGCCGTGAACACTGAGAGCAGTCAAACAATCAAGATATGGCTGTGCTGCTGATGTCTGGTTTATCAGGGAAGCTTTTAAGATGGAAAAGATAGTGTTGTTGTTATCAGTGAAGCCGAATGAGATCAAGATCTCTGCAAAAGCTCAAGCAGCCCTCCAGTGCACTGCAAAACTGAAAACAAGCTGCAGCTTTATCACAAAGCACCAGTGCACAAACAACTATAGCTGCTATAAAGCACAGAAATAAAAATGGAAAAAATACCCCAAATGTTGCTGTTAATTTAATGCTTTGATAAATCAGAAGTTGCCATGAGTTGCTGCAACTTTATCATTTGTCTGATTCTGAAAAATATGAACCTGGAAAAAGGAGGTCGACTACAGACCTCACAAAATATTCATGTGACCCTTGTTTTACTTTCCTGAGGGGATACTTTGTCAGATAGGGGAACGGGGGTTAAGGAAGAGGGGGCAGCATAAGGGGGAGGGGAAGAGTGGTACAAGAGTCCAGTTGAGAAAAAGGAAGAGGGAGGATGACAGAAACAAACATGCAAAGAGCTACAGGGCAATGATGACTTTCCTCAACATTTTTCCTGTCATCTTCACTCATATCTGACACTCTGGGCTCCAAATAAAATAAAAACTTTGTATAAAGTTCCAGAACAGAACGAGTAGTTTCTCCTATAGATGATCAGAGCCCAGGTCCAGAATCACACATAAAAACTCAATCCTGAGTGCAGCCAGAACGGCACAGAGGACTGCACCACTCAGCACTCTCCTCCACTCTGCCTCAGTCCTCTCACAGGCCACAGACAGAGTCCAGGTCCTGTGCTAGCAAACACCGTCTGCTGGGTTCTGTTAACAACTCCAGGCGGTTGGAAGGAAACTTTCAGGTCTAAAAATCATTATATGGAAAAATGTCTGAGATGGGTCAAGTGAAGTTCTTACTGGAAGGTTTGCAAGTACTGCTGTAATGCAGAGAGGATTGAAACAAAAGGATTTAGCCTGCACGAAAAAGCTGAAAAACTGTTAGCATTCGCCAGTGCTTCTCAGAACCTGTGTTGAAATCTGATTTCTAAATAAGGTCAAAGGTCCAGAACCACTTTTGTTAATCTTGCTTACAACTTAGGAGCCGAACTGTCACAGAATGGTGGGTTTTGTGCTGGACCAACATGCAAACAGAAGCTTGGGAGCGGCAAGGAAACATAGACACGACAAATAACAGAACCTGTAACTCACTGAGAAGGCCGTAGGACAAGGAACACAGGTAGAGTAACTGGCGTGGCTTGGCGAGACTAACAGTAGGACCCAGTGGTGAGCAGTGAAAACCAGAGTTTAAATACAGAGGCAGGGTGGAGAAATGACCAAAGAACTAGAAGATCAGATCAGATGTAATGTGGAGCAGCTGGAGACCGGGAGAACGTAGAGCCAATGAAGGATGGAGGCTAATTAACACAGAAATGTCCAGGGATGTGCAAACACAATAATGAACTACGAACCTAATCTACAGACCCTTAGCCCCAGAATGCTCCCCGGGCGCCGCACAATGGCAGCCCACTGCTCCCTATAAGGGATGGGTTAAATGCAGAGGAGATATTTGTGTTGTAATGTTCATGTGCAATGACCAATAAAGATGATTATTATTATTACAGTGAATAAACTAAAATAAAAGCAACTAGAGAACAAAAACAACAGGGAGAAAACAGATCCTTGTTTCCTCCCTGTTGTTTTTGTTCTCTAGTTGCTGTTATTTTAGTTGCTGACAGTTAAAATAAAATAAAATAAAATAAAGAGAATAGAATGATGGATAAAAAAATGAAAGGAAAATTGGACTGAAAACTTTACTAATAATGTTTAGATGGCCCAGTCAAAGGCCACTCTAAACAAATAAGTTTTTAATCTTGATTTAAAGCAACTTAGGGTTTCAGCGATTTTACAGTTTTCTGGCAGTTTATTCCAGATTAGTGGAGCATAAGAATTAAAAGCTGCATCTCCATGTTTGGTTCTGGTTCTGGTTCTGCAGAGTAGATTTGAGCCAGAAGACCTGAGAGGTCTGGGTGGTTGATACACTGACAACAAGTCTGTAATATATTTTGGTGCTAAGCCATTCAGTGATTTATAGACTAACAGAAGTATTTTAAACTCTATTCTCTGAGCTACTGGGAGCCAGTGTAGGGACTTTAGAACCGGGCTGATGTGCTCCACTTTCTTAGTTCTAGTGAGGACGCGGGCAGCAGCGTTCTGGATCAACTGCAGCTGTCTGATCCACTTTTTAGGCAGACCTGTGAAGACACCGTTGCAGTAATCAATTCTACTAAATATGAACGCATGAATTAGTTTTTCAAGGTCCTGCTGAGACATTAGTCCTTTAATCCTGGAGATGATTTTTAGGTGATAGAAGGCCGACCTTATTACCATCTTTATGTGCCTCTGAAGGTTCAGGTCTGAGTCCATCACTACACCCAGGTTTCGAGCCTGACTGGTGGTTTCTAGCTGTATTAACTGAAGCTGTGTGTTAACTTTTAAACGCTCTTCCTTTGGTCCAAAGATTATTACTTCGGTTTTGTTTTGATTCAACTGAAGAAAATTTTGGCCCGTCCATGCATTGATTTCTTCTAAGCATTTACCCAGCGCTTGAATGAGTTCATGGTCACCTGGTGACATCGTAACGTATAGCTGTGTGTCGTCTGCATAGTTATGATAACTTACGTTATCGTTTATTAAAATCTGAGTTAGGGGGAGCATGTAGATATTGAATAGGAGAGGCCCTAAGATGGACCCTTGGGGAACGCCACGTGATTTTTGTGGTCTGTGCTGTAAAGTTACCTACTGACACAAAAAAGTCCCTGTCCTTCAAGTAGGATTCAAATCAAAGTAGGATTTAAACCAATTGAGTGCTGTACCAGAAAGGCCAACCCAGTTTTCCAGGCGCTCTAATAAAATGGAGTGATTAACAAGTGTCGAATGCTGCACTAAGATCCAATAATACCAGCACTGTGGTTCTTCCACAGTCTGCATTTATACGGATGTCATTGAACACCTTGAAAAGAGCAGTATCTGTACTGTGGTGAGCAGGAAGCCTGACTGGAAGACATCGAAGCGATTGGTCGTTGTTAGGAAATTGTTTAACTGTTGAAACACAGCTTTTTCAATAATCTTACTGATGAAGGGGAGGTTTGATATAGGCCTGTAGTTCTGCAGTAGCAGCTTGTCCAAATTGCTCTTTTTCAATAGAGGTTTGATAATTGCTGTTTTCAGGGCCTGGGGGAAAACACCTGACAAAAGGGACGTGTTTATTATTTGTGTTAAATCAGATGTTATTACAGACAAAACTTTCTTAAGGAAAGCTGTGGGTAAAACATCGAGACAGCAGGAAGAAGAGCTTAGTTGCTGTTTCTTCTAAGTTTCTGTAGTTTATTTGGTGAAATTGAGAAATTTTGTCAAAATCAGTTCTAGTTGGAGACAACTTTGGTCCTGGAGTTGATGTGGATGTGCTGACTGCCTCTCTGATCTTTTGGGTTTTTTTCAGTGAAGAAGTTAACAAATTCATTGCAGGCCCTGGTAGAGTGGAGTTCAGATGCTACAGTTACAGGAGGGTTTGTTAACGTGTCGACCGTGGCAAATAATGCACGAGCATTATTGATTTTGTTGCTGATGATCTCAGAAAAGAAGGATTCCCTCACATTTTTTAGTTGTAGGTTATATCTGTATAGTCTCTCTTTATAGATAATATAGTGAACCTGGAGTCCAGTCTTTCTCCACCTGCGTTCAGCTTTTCGACACTCCTTTCTTTCACTTCTGACTGGTGGAGCACTTCTCCATGGAGACATTTTCTTCCCAGAAACAACTTTCACTTTAATTGAAGCAATTGAATCAATGATGTCTGAGATTTTAGAATGAAAGTTATCTACCAGCTCATCTACAGTGTTACAGGGCAAAGTGGAGGTAGAAGAGTAAATCTGGTTAAAGGTTTCAGCAGCACTGTCCTTAAAGATGTGTTTTCTTATCATGTCTCTTTGGCAAACTGAGTCATTGCAGATGATGCTTTCAAAAATAACAGAAAAGTGGTCAGATAGAGCAACATCAGTTACAGACACCTTGGAAATGTTTAGACCCTTAGTGATGATCAAGTCCAAAATATGTCCCTGTTTGTGCGATTGCTGTTTAACATGTTGAGTCAAACCAACATTTCTAAGAGTGTCACATAGATCTATTGTACTTCTGTCTTCGGGATTGTCCATGTGAATGTTGAAGTATCCCACAATAATTAAACAGTCATAATCAACACATATCACAGATAAAAGCTCATTAAAATCACTGATAAAGTTTGTTTTGGACTTAGGAGGCCTGTAAATATTCAAGAACATTGTTTGGACCGGGCTCTTTACCCGGAGAGCCACATATTTAAGAGTCAAATTTGCCCAGAAATACTTTTTTTACACTCTAATAAATCTTTAAACAAAGTGGCCACCCCTCCACCTTTTCTTTGCTGTCTGCTCTCACAAAGAAAATTGTAGTTCGGAGGCATCAACTCTATCAGAATGGGAGCTTCATTAAATTCATGTAACCATGTTTCTGTTAAAAACAGAACATCAAGATCGTGGTCAGTAATGAAGTCATTGATTAAAAATGATTTTCCTGACAGAGATCTAATGTTCAGTAAAGCCAGTTTATATGACTTAGTTGCTGATATTAACTCTGTGTGTGGTTGTACCTGACAGTTTATGGCTTCTGTTGATTGTTTATTACTGTCTCTTATCCTTTTGGCTTTGTCACATATAAGCACAGAGATTTTATAACTATCTCCTATTAGGGGCCCAAGTTTTTCCTGGACATGCTCATTTCTGATAGAGTTACCACTGGAGCCCAGACTGTATCACAGAGAAGTGATTTGAAGGTCCTGATTAGGAGGAGATAGATTAGGAGGTGGTGGAGGTCTACGGCATTTGGAAGATGTTGGTTTAGTATCAGGGCCTCGGCCACGGGGGGTGTTGAATGGAGAAGATGTCAGAACCATTTGGGTCCCGATTTTAAGAGCTCCTTTCATGTTATCAGAATCCAGTAAAGCAAAAAGCGGGCTCAGTGGGGAGATGGGAGAGTTTTGTGCGGTCTGGGTCGGGGTCCGGGGTGAGGGGGGTTTACCAGGGGTGTCGGTCTGGGTCTGGGTTTGGGGGGATGGGGGTATAACGGGGGGGTCCACTTCTCCTGTGGATTTTGACGGGGAGACCTTTTGTGATGACCTCTCTTTCTCAGCCAACTGGCTGATTGTTTCTGCTGGAGCTGTTGGAGGCATCGTTATCATTGTTGTTGATACTCCATGTTCTCTGCTGAAGGTCGAAGCTGCTGGCGGATTATTTACTGAATAGAAGAGATTAGTTGTGAGACGTCTGGCTCCTGGCTTGTTCAAACAGAAACCATCTTGCTTGAAGAGTTGTCTTTTTTCACAAAAAATATTAAAGTTGTCGATGAAGTTCACAGATTTAGTAGCACATGTTTTTTTCAACCACTTATTAATCATCAGAAGTTTCAAAAAAACCTCATCTCCACAGAAAATCGGTGCAAAGGATCCGCTGAGGAACACCTTGATATTGAGACCTCCAGCAATATTCAGAAGACAAGTGAAATCCTCCTTCAGTCCTTCTGATTTTTTCTTAGCCACGTCATCCATGGCTCCACAGTGTATAAGAAGGTTTTCTAGAGACAGGCGCTTTTCTGTGATTGCAAGAATATTCTCTGACATAACAGAGACCAACTTCTGTGTTTTTCTTGTTGCAGAAGTTTTTAATCCCATCCAGAGCTGTGTTAACCACTATTAGGGTTCTTGGTCCGGTGGGGCACTTTTTCTCTGGCAATTTAGGAGAAGACTGTTTAGAATGAAGGTTGTTCTCAAACCTTTTATTGATCTCAGAAGATGGATAGTTTTCGTTCTGTAGTGGGGCAAATCCGTTTTGGAGGAGAACTCCATTATTTCCAGCTGTCTCACTCCTATCAGTTGTTGTGACAGCAGGAAGAGCAGTGTGGTTTTCGTCCCGGCCGTGGAACACTGGACCAGCTCTATACCCTCTACAGGGTACTCGAGGGTTCATGGGAGTTTGCCCAACCGGTTCACATGTGTTTTGTGGACCTGGAGAAGGCATTCGACTGTGTCCCTCGTGATGCCCTGTGGGGGTGCTCCAGGAGTATGGAATCGGGGGCCCTTTATTAGGGGCCATCCGGTCCCTGTACGAGCGGAGCAAGAGTTTGGTCCGCATTGCCGGCACTAAGTCGGACCTGTTCCCGGTGCATGTTGGACTCCGGCAGGGCTGCCCTTTGTCACCGGTCCTGTTCATAACTTTTATGGACAGGATTTCTAGACGCAGCCAAGGGCTGGAGGGGGTCTGGTTTGGGGACCAGTGGATTTCGTCTCTTCTTTTTGCGGATGACGTGGTCCTGCTGGCCCCCTCTAGCCAAGACCTACAGCATGCGCTGTGGCGGTTCGCAGCTGAGTGTGAAGCGGCTGGGATGAGGATCAGCTCCTCCAAGTCCGAGGCCATGGTTCTCGACCGGAAAAGGGTGGCTTGTCCTCTTCAGGTTGGAGGGGAGTTCCTGCCTCAAGTGGAGGAGTTTAAGTATCTCGGGGTCTTGTTCACGAGTGAGGGAAGAATGGAGCAGGAGATCGACAGACGGATCGGTGCGGCTGCCACAGTAATGGGGGCGGTGTGCCGGTCCGTTGTGGTGAAGAGAGAGCTGAGCCGAAAAGCAAAGCTCTCAATTTACCGATCGGTCTACCTATGGCCATGAATTTTGGGTCATGACCGAAAGAACGAGATCCCGGATACAAGCGGCTGAAAAGAGGTTCCTCCGTAGGGTGGCCGGGCACTCCCTTAGAGATAGGGTGAGGAGCTCGGCCATCCGGGAGGGGCTCGGAGTAGAGCCACTGCTCCTCCACATCGAGAGGAGCCAGTTGAGGTGGCTCGGGCATCTATACCGGATGCCTCCTGGACGCCTTCCTCGGGAGGTGTTCCAGGCACGTCCCACCGGGAGGAGGCCCAGGGGACGGCCCAGGACACGCTGGAGGGACTATGTCTCTCGGCTGGCCTGGGAACGCCTTGGGCTCCC